>NC_142439.1:26995000-27322777 GCF_059453495.1 Arachis ipaensis | reverse complement strand
TGTGGCTATGGCTTCCACCCACTTTGAGACATACTCCACTGCCACCAAAATGTATCTGAAAGAGTAGGAAGGGGGAAAGGGTCCCATGAAATCAACCCCCATAGATCAAATAGCTGCACTTCCAGAATGAAATTTTGAGGCATCTCATTCCTTCTTGTCAACCCTCCAGCTCTTTGGCATTCATTGCACTGGTGAACAAACTCTCTGGCATCCTTGAAGATAGTTGGCCAATAGAAGCCACTCTGCAGTATCTTTGCAGCTATTCTTTCTGGTCCAAAGTGTCCACCATAGGCTGAACCATGGCAATGCCACAATATATCTCTCATTTCATTTTCAGGGACACACCTCCTAATTACTCCATCAGAGCATCTCTTGAATAAGAAAGGTTCATCCCACAAGAATCTTCTTGCTTCATTAATTAGTTTCTTCACTTGTTGCTTGGAAAATTCTTGAGGTATCTTCCTTCCCACTTTGTAGTTTGCTATGTCGGCAAACCAAGGTGCTTGCTGAACTTGAAAAAGGTGCTCATCAGGGAAATTCTCATTCACTTGCTGTGGTCTATCCTGATTGGCTTCTTGTGGCACTCTTGATAAATGATTTGCTACTTGATTCTCACTTCCCTTTCTATCTCTTACTTCAATATCGAACTCTTGCAGTAACAGCACCCACCTAATAAGCCTTGGTTTTGAATCTTGTTTAGACATTAAATACTTGAGAGCAGCATGGTCAGTATATACTATAACCTTTGAACCAATCAAGTATTGTCTAAACTTATCAAATGCATATACAATTGCCAAAAGCTCTTTCTCAGTGGTGGTATAATTTTTTTGTGTTTCATTTAACACTTTGCTGGCATAATATATGACATGGTGCAGCTTGTCTTTCTTTTGTCCCAACACAGCACCAATAGCAAGGTCACTTGCATCACACATAAGTTCAAAAGGTAGTTTCCAACCAGGGAATGTGATAATTGGTGTTGTAATGAGTTTTCTCTTTAAAGTTTTAAAGGCATGTTTGCAAGTGTCATCAAAGATGAAAGGGCTATCAAGCATTAGCAAGTTGCTCCCAAGAATCTTTGATGAACCTCCTGTAAAAGCCAGCATGCCCAAGAAAGCTCCTTACTGCTTTCACATTAACAGGTATAGGAAGTTTTTCAATAATTTCTATTTTAGCTTTATCAACTTCTATACCTTTGCATGATACTTTATGCCCAAGAACTATCCCTTCAGGAACCATAAAATGGCATTTCTCCCAATTTAACACCAGGTTAGTTTCTTAGTATCTTTTCAAAACAAGAGTTAAATGATGCAGACAAGTGTTAAATGAATTGTCAAAGACAGAAAAATCATCCATGAAGACTTCTAAAAATTTTTCCACCATATCAAAGAAAATGGAAAGCATACACCTTTGAAAGGTGACTGGGGTTGGAACTATGGGCAATACCAGACTTGACCCAAGAGCATCTCCGCCCAAGCACTCACCTTGGAGGCTCGCGTGTGGGCACAAATAATGTCCCACCACATCTTTCCGAGAGCACTCATGAGTCCACTTTCACTGCTGACATGGCCATTCTCGTGTGGTGTATTCTCACAGACCAACCTCTCAACTTGCCACGGCTCATCCGACAGGCTATGGGCCGAGTACAGATTGCGGACAACCTGCCTTTTCCCGCATTGGTTACAGACTTGGTATCTGCAGTGAGAGTCTCCTATCGGGCTGGGGATATGTGGACCATGATTCCTAGGGATGATGAATTTATCCCGAATGGGAAATATATCAGACCTCCAGTACCATCTGTGAGCCGGAATGAAGCCCCGTCCTTCGCCGCCCCTTCATCTTCTACTCCACCATTATCCACATGGTGCACAAAATTTTAATGTCAATGTTCACATTACTCTCTTACAACTTCGCACAACTAACCAGCAAGTGCACTGGGTGGTCCAAGTAATACTTTACGTGAGTAAGGGTCGAATCCCACGGAGATTGTTGGTTTGAGGCATGCTATGGTTATCTTATTATTCTTAGTCAGGATGCCAACAACAGTGTTTTTCAAGTTCAATTGTAAAAAATGAGAGGGCATAAATATAAATACTTATTGTGCAATGATGGAGAATATGTTGGAGTTTTGGAGATGCTTTGTCTTCTGAAATTCTGCTTTCCTCTGTTTTCTGATTCACGCACGCAAGTCCTCCTATGGCAAGCTGTGTGTTGGTGGATCACCATTGTCAATGGCTACCATCCATCCTTCCAGTGAAAAGGGTCCAGGTGCGCTGTCACCGCACGGCTAATCATCTGCAGGTTCTCAATCGTACCGGAATAAGATTTACTATCCTTTTGCGTCTGTCACTACGCCTAGCACTCGCGAGTTTGAAGTTCGTCACAGTCATTTAATCCCTGAATCCTACTCGGAATACCACAGACAAGGTTTAGACTTTCCGGATTCTCTTGAATGCTGCCATCAATCTAGCTTATACCATGAAGATTCTGATTAAGAGATCCAAGAGATATTCATTCATTCTACGGTGAACGGGAGTGGTTGTCAGGCACGTGTTCGTGGGGGAATAATGATGATTGTCACGTTCATCACATTCATGTTGAAGTGCGAATGGATATCTTAGATAGGAACACGCATGTTTGAATAGAAAATAGAAACACTTGCATTAATTCATCGAGACACAGCAGAGCTCCTCACCCCCAACAATGGAGTTTAGAAACTCATGCTGTCAAAGAGTACAAAATTCAGATCTAAAAATGTCATGAGATACAAAATAAATCTCTAAAAGTTGTTTAAATACTAAACTAGTAACCTAGGTTTACAGAAAATGAGTAAACTATGATAGATAGTGCAGAAATCTACTTCTGGGGCCCACTTGGTGTGTGCTGGGGCTGAGACTAAAGCTTCTCACGTGCCTGGGCTGTTTTGGGCGTTCAACACCAGGCTGTAACCTGTTTCTGGCATTGAACTCCAACTTGTAACGTGTTTCTGGCGCTGGACGCCAGACTGTAACATGGAACTGGCGTTGAACGCCAATTTACGTCGTCTATTCTTGAGCAAAGTATGAACTATTATATATTGCTGGAAAGCCCTGGATGTCTACTTTTCAACGCAATTAGAAGCGCGTCAATTGTACTCCTGTAGCTCCAGAAATTCCATTCCGAGTGCAGAGAGGTCAGGATCCAACAGCATCAGCAGTCCTTTTTCAGCCTGAATCAGATTTTTGCTCCGCTCCCTCAATTTCAGCCAGAAATTACCTGAAATTACAGAAAAAAACACAAACTCATCGTAAAGTCTAGAAATATGAATTTTTCCTAGAAACTAATGAAAATAAACTAAAAACTAACTAAAACATACTAAAAACTATATGAAATTAACCCCAAAAAGCGTATAAAATATCCGCTCATCACAACACCAAACTTAAACTGTTGCTTGTCCTCAAGCAACTAGATAAATAATATAGAACACAAATGAGTCAAGAAACAATAATATCTCAGAGTTTTTGAGTGAAGCTCATATTCTAATTAAATGAGCGGGGCTAGTAGCTTTTTGCTTCCGAACAGTTTTGGCATCTCACTTTATCCATTGAAGCTCAGAATGATTGGCATCTATAGGAACTTAAAATTCAGATAGTGTTATTGATTCTCCTAGTTCAGTATGTTGATTCTTGAACACAGCTACTTTTATGAGTCTTGGCCGTGGCCCTAAGCACTTTGTTTTCCAGTATTACCACCAGATACATAAATGCCACAGACACATAATTGGGTGAACCTTTTCAGATTGTGACTCAGCTTTGCTAAAGCCCCCAATTAGAGGTGTCCAGGGTTCTTAAGCACACTCTTCTCTTTGCTTTGGACCTTGACTTTAACTGCTCAGTCTCAAGTTTTCACTTGACACCTTCACGCCACAAGCACATGGTTAGGGACAGCTTGGTTTAGCCGCTTAGACCAGGATTTGATTTCCTTAGGCCCTCCTATCCACTGATGCTCAAAGCGTTGGATCCTTTTTATTACCCTTGCCTTTTGGTTTTAAGGGTTATTGGCTTTTTCTGCTTGCTTTTTTTTTTTTTGCAAGCTTTGTATTCACTGCTTTTTCTTGCTTCAAGAATCATTTTTATGATTTTTCAGATTACCAATAACATGTCTCATGTTTATCATTCTTTCAAGAGCCAACATATTTAACATTCAAGAACATCAAATTCCAAAGACATATGCACTGGCATTCATTCAGAAGGCAGAAATCATTGCCACCACATGTAAACAATTAGAATTTGTTTTATTAAAAACTTGAAAATTATTGCCTCCTTGTTCTAAAGAAAATCTTCTATTTTATTCATGTTTAATGATGATGAGAAAAATAAATTATAGCTTAACTGGGGATAAAATCAAAATATAAATACTAATTACCATTATATGACTCCTAAGGTGAAACTCAAATAATAGAAAAAAAGTTATCACAGGGTTAAGGTTAAGATCAGAACTCAACAACCTTGACTTTGGAAAGCGGATGCCTCTTTAGTCTGTGGGGTGCTTGGCCCTTCAAGAGATAGTTTCTGACGCTTTAGTTCTCTTAATTCACGCCCTTGCACCTCTTGTTCTCTGAGCAATTTGCAAAGCATGCTATTTTGATTTTGCTGTTCTTCCTTCAATTGGTCCATGGTTTCTTGCAACTTAGTGACAGATGCCTCAAGATGCTCCCAGTATTCAAATTGAGGGAGTTCTGGTAGGAATTCTTGCGCCCTCCTCTTGATGGGGTCATCCTGCATTTGTTGTTTTTCCATTGTGATTTTAGTGATTGGTTGCTCCACTGAGATATACTCTGTTATTCCCATCTTTACTCCAGCATCTTTGCAGAGCATAGAGATTAGGCTTGGATAAGCCAACCTGGCATCCTTGGAGTTCTTGTTGGCAAGTATGTAGAATTCAGATGGGATCAGTTGATGAACTTCTACTTCTTTTCCCAACATAATGCAATGGATCATCACTGCTCTTCTAATATTGACTTCAGAACGGTTGCTAGTGGGAAATATAGAATGCCCAATGAAGTCCAGCCATCCTCTGGCGACTGGTTTGAGATCTTCTCTCTTGAGTTGATTTGGGGCACCCTTCGTGCTGGTGGTCCACCTGGCTCCAGGGATGCATATATCCTCTAGAATCTTATCCAGGCCCTTGTTAATTCTCATCATTCTCCTATTGAAGGAGTCTGGGTCATCTTTCAGCTGAGGTAGCTTAAAGATCTCCCTGATTTTGTCAGGGTGGATGTGAACAATCTTTCCTCTGACCACAGTCCTATAGTCATAGAGGGCAGCTCCAGATATTCTCTGCCTGTCTGTTTGCCACAGATTAGCATAGAATTCTTGAACCATATTCCTTCCCACTTTCGTTTCAGGATTAGCTAGGACTTCCCAGTTCTTGTTTCGAATCTGCTCTTGGATCTCCGGATATTCATCTTCTTTCAGATCGAACTTGACTTCCGAGATCACAGATCTTAGACCCATTATTTTGTAGTAATGGTCTGAATGTTCTTTGGTTAAGAACCTCCCTTGATTCCAAAGTGGTTTTGGAACACTCTCTTTCTTGCCTCTTGGAGTGGGTTGTTTTCCTTTAGGAGCCATGATCTTAGTGGGTATGGTTTAGTGATCACGGATAAACACACCAAACTTAGAGGATTGCTTGTCCTCAAGCAAAAGAAAAGAAAGGAGATGGATAGAAGGAGAGCTAGTGTTGAATGGTGGATGAGAGGAAGGAGGCCGAATGTGTTTTTAAAAGGGAGGGGGGGTGGGTTTTCAAAAATAGGGAGAAAGATAAGATAGAAGATATGATTTAAAAAGAGATAAGTATGATAAGAAAAGATATAATTTAAAATTGAAAAGATATGAAAGATATTTGAAAAAGATAAATTTGGATTTTTGAAAAAGATAATATGGAGATTTGAAAAAGATATTGAAAAGATTTTTGAATGAAAAGAGATAGATTTGTTTTGAAAATTTGAAAAAGAGTTGAATTGGATTGAAAAAAAGGATTTGTGCTTATGGATTAAGATACATTTGATATTTTTTTTAAAGTAGGGTTTTTAGAAATTAGGGATTTTAGAAATCAGGGTTTGTAACATGTTTATGCAAGAAATCATGAATTGAAACATGAAACTTAAGATTAAAATAAAAAATATGAAGAAAAAAAACGAATTTACCTCCTCCCCACCATCCTGGCGTTAGAACGCCCAAACGCTGCATGTTTTGGGCGTTCAACGCCCAACTGCTGCTTCTCCTGGGCGTTCAATGCCCATCTGTTGCTTCTTTCTGGCGTTGAACGCCAGGAACTCCTTTGTCACTGGGCGTTTTTCTGAATGCCCAGGACGCTGTAAATCTGGCGTTAAACGCCCAGAAGGAGCTTCTTTCTGGCGTTCAATGCCCAGAAGATGCTTCTTTCTGGCGTTTAACGCCCAGATGGCTATCCTTACTGGCGTTCAACGCCCAGTGGATGCTTCTTTTGGGCGTTGAACGCCCAAAACAGACTTTACTGGCGTTTTCTTGCCAGTGAGCTCTTTTTCTCTGTTTTGTGTGCAGAATCCTTCTGTAACCCTGTAAACTTATACAATTGACTCTTTACCTTAGTATCATTGAACTTTATATAAACAAATAAAATCAAGAATAGGGCAAAATTCTTAGAGGAAGTGATGCCCCATGGCTGGGTTGCCTCCCAGCAAGCGCTTCTTTATTGTCTTTAGCTGGACCTTGCTGAGTTTTTACTCTAGCCTCAGCCTTGAGCACTCTTGCTCAATATTGCCTTCAAGATAGTGCTTGATTCTCTGTCCATTAACAATGAACTTCTTATCAGAATCAATATCTTGAAGCTCCACATAACCATATGGTGATACACTTGTAATCACATATGGTCCCCTCTACCAGGACTTCAGTTTCCCGGGGAATAGCCTGAGCCTAGAGTTAGACAACAGAACCTTTTGTCCTGGTTCAAAGATTCTAGATGACAGCTTTCTGTCATGCCACCTTTTTTATTTTTCTTTATAAAGCTTGGCATTTTCGAAAGCAGTGAATCTGAATTCCTCTAGCTCATTCAGCTGGAGCAATCTTTTTTCTCCAGCTAATTTGGCATCAAAGTTTAGGAATCTGGTTGCCCAGTAGGCTTTATGTTCCAGTTCCACGGGCAGGTGGCATGCCTTACCATACACAAGTTGGTATGGAGAGGTCCTTATAGGAGTCTTGAATGCTATTCTGTAAGCCCACAGAGCATCATCCAAGCTTCGTGCCCAATCCTTTCTACGGGTACTCACAGTCCGTTCTAGGATTCTTTTTAGTTCTCTGTTAGAAACTTCAGCTTGTCCATTTGTCTGCGGATGATATGGAGTTGCCACCTTATGGCGAATCCCATATCGGACCATGGCAGAGTAAAGCTGTTTGTTGCAGAAGTGAGTGTCCTCATCACTGATTAGTACCCTAGGGACACCAAATCTGCTGAATATATGTTTCTGGAGGAACTTTAGTACTGTTTTAGTATCATTGGTGGGTGTGGCAATGGCCTCTACCCATTTTGATACATAGTCAACTGCCACCAGAATATAAGTGTTTGAGTATGATGGTGGAAAAGGCCCCATGAAATCAATTCCCCATACATCAAACAACTCAATCTCCAAGATTCCTTGTTGAGGCATGGTGTAACTGAGAGGTAAATTACCAGCTCTCTGGCAACTGTCACAGTTACGTACAAACCCTCGGGAATCTCTATAGAGTGTAGGCCAGTAGAAACCACATTGGAGGACCTTGGTGGCTATTCGCTCACCTCCGAAATGACCTCCATATTGTGATCCATGGCAATGCCATAGGATCCTTTGTGCTTCTTCCTTAGGCACACACCTATGGATTATTCCGTCTGCACATCTCTTAAAGAGATAGGGTTCATCCCACAAGTAGTACTTTGCATCAGTAATTAATTTTTTCTTTTGTTGCCTGCTGTACTCCTTGGGAATGAACCTTGCAGCTTTGTAGTTTGCAATGTCTGCAAACCATGGTAATTCCTGAATGGCGAACAAATGCTCATCCGGAAAGGTTTCAGAGATCTTAATAGAGGGGGAGGACGCCCCTTCCACTGGTTCTATCCGGGACAGATGGTCAGCCACTTGGTTTTCTATCCCTTTTCTGTCTCTTATTTCTATATCAAACTCTTGCAGAAGTAACACCCATCTTATGAGTCTGGGTTTTGAATCCTGCTTTGTGAGTAGATATTTAAGAGCAGCATGATCTGTGTACACAATCACCTTTGATCCTACTAAGTATAATCTAAACTTGTCAATAGCATAAACCACTGCAAGCAATTCTTTTTCTGTGGTTGTGTAATTTTTCTGGGCATCATTCAGAACACGGCTAGCATAATAAATGACATGCAAAAGCTTGTCATGCCTCTGCCCCAGCACTGCACCAATGGCGTGATCACTGGCATCACACATTAATTCGAATGGTAATGTCCAGTCCGGTGCAGAGATAACTGGTGCTGTGACCAGTTTAGCTTTCAAAGTTTCAAATGCCTGCAGGCACTCTGTGTCAAACACAAATGGCGTGTCGGCAGCTAGCAGGTTGCTTAGAGGTTTTGCAATTTTTGAAAAATCCTTTATAAACCTCCTATAGAATCCTGCATGCCCCAGAAAGCTTCTGATTACCTTAACATTGGCAGGTGGTGGTAATTTTTCAATTACCTCTATTTTAGCTTGATCCACCTCTATTCCCTTGTTTGAAATTTTATGCCCAAGGACAATCCCTTCAGTCACCATAAAGTGACATTTTTCCCAGTTTAAAACCAGGTTGGTCTCTTGGCATCTTTTCAAAACCAGTGTCAGGTGATCAAGACATGAGCTGAATGAGTCTCCATATACTAAGAAGTTATCAATGAAGACTTCCAGAAATTTTTCCACCATATCAGAGAAAATAGAGAGCATGCATCTCTGAAAGGATGCAGGCGCATTACACAGCCCAAAAGGCATCCTTCTGTAAGCAAATACTCCAGATGGACATGTGAATGCTATTTTCTCTTGATCCTGGGGATCTACTGCAATTTGGTTGTAGCCTGAATAGCCATCCAAAAAGTAGTAGTAATTATGACCTGCTAGTCTTTCTAGTATCTAGTTTATAAATGGTAAAGGAAAATGATCATTTCTGGTGGCTGTATTGAGCCTTCTGTAATCAATACACATGCGCCACCCTGTAACTGTTCTTGTAGGAACCAGTTTATTTTTTTTTTATTATGAATCACTGTCATGCCTCCCTTTTTAGGGACAACTTGAACAGGACTCACCCAGGGGCTATCAGAAATAGGATAAATAATCCCAGCCTCCAGTAATTTAGTGACCTCTTTCTGCACCACTTCCTTCATGGCTGGATTTAGCCGCCTCTGTGGTTGAATCACTGGCTTAGCATCATCCTCCAATAGGATTTTGTGCATGCATCTAGCTGGGCTTATGCCCCTAAGGTCACTTATGGACCACCCAAGAGTTGCCTTGTGTGTCCTTAGCACTTGGATTAGTACTTCCTCTTCCTGTGGATTTAAAGCAGAGCTTATGATCACTGGAAAAGTATCACTTTCTCCCAGAAATGCATATTTCAAGGAGGGTGCTAATGGTTTGAGCTCGGGTTTAGGAGGTTTTTCCTCTCCCTGAGGAAATTTCAAAGGCTCTTTCAATTCCTCTGAATCCTCTAGATCAGGCGAAACATCTTTAAAGATGTCTTCCAGCTCTGATTCGAGACTCTCAGCCATGTTGATCTCCTCCACCAGAGAGTCAATAAGATCAACTTTCATGCAGTCTTTTGGTGTGTCTGGATGCTGCATGGCATTGACAGCATTCAATTTAAACTCATCCTCATTGACTCTCAGGGTGACCTCCCCCTTTTGGACATCAATGAGAGTTCGTCCAGTTGCTAGGAAAGGTCTTCCTAGAATGAGATTAGCACTCTTGTGCTCTTCCATTTCCAGCACAACAAAGTCGGTGGAAAAGGCAAATGGCCCAACCCTGACAATCATGTCCTCAATCATGCCTGATGGGTATTTAATGGAGCCATCAGCAAGTTGGAGACATATCCGGGTTGGTTTAACTTCTTCAGTTAAACCAAGCGTTCTGATGGTGGATGGAGGTATCAGGTTGATGCTTGCCCCAAGATCGCATAAAGCTGTCCTGGTGCAATTTCCCTCTAATGTGCATGGTATCAGAAAGCTTCCGGGATCTTTAAGCTTTTCAGGAAGGCTTTTCAGAATGACTGCACTGCATTCTTCAGTGAGGAGAACTCATTCAATTTCTCTCCAATCCTTCTTATGACTCAAGATCTCTTTCATGATCTTAGCGTAAGAAGGTATTTGCTCAAGTGCTTCTGCAAACGGAATCTTTATTTCAAGAGTCTTGAGATAATCTGCAAAGCGAGCAAATTGCTTATCCTGCTCCTCTTGGCGGAGTTTTTGAGGATAAGGTATCTTGGCTTTATATTCCTCAACCTTGGTTGTTGTAGATTTATTTCCTACAGAAGTGGTTGAAGAAGCCTTTTTAGATGGGTTGTCATCAGCACTTGTGTGTGTCTGATCCCTCTCTGGCAATTGAGTGCCAGAGTTAGAAGCTGGAGTGACGTTAGACGCCAACTCCTCATCTGCTCCTGGCGTCTGAACGCCAGAATTGTGCTTCTTTTGGGCGTTCAACGCCAGTTCTTTGCTTGTTTCTGGCGTTGAACGCCAGTCCTGAGCATGGTCTGGCGTTCAGCGCCAGCCTTCCACCCAATCTCTGGCGTTTTAACGCCAGAATTATTTTTTTCTGGGCTCTTACTGTCCTCAGATGGATTTTGGGTGGTTTGCTCATTTCTTGGCTTCCTGCTGCCTTGAGATGGGGTATTTAATATTTTTCCACTTCTTAATTGAACTGCTTGGCATTCTTCTGTTATTTGTTTTGACAGCTGCTATTTTGTTTGCTTCAATTGTTCTTCCATATTTATATTAGCCATCCTTGTCTCTTGTAGTCTATCTTTGAATTTGGCTAACTGCTGTGTTAGAAAGTCCAATTGCTGATTGAATTCAGTAGCTTGTTCAGCAGGACTGGGTTCAGTAGTTACTGTTTTAGCCTCTTCTTTCATGGAAGGGTCACTGCTTAGGTACAGATGCCGATTTCTGGCAACTGTATCAATGAGCTCTTGAGCTTCTTCAATTGTCTTTCTCATGTGGATAGATCCACCAGCTGAGTAATCTAGAGAGATCTGAGCTCTTTCTGTAAGCCCATAATAGAAGATGTCTAACTGAACCCACTCTGAAAATATTTCAGAGGGGCATTTTCTTAGCATCTCTCTGTATCTCTTCTAGGCATCATAAAGAGATTCATTATCTCCTTGTTTAAAGCCTTGGATGTCCAGCCTTAGCTGTGTCATCCGTTTTGGAGGAAAGTATTGATTTAGGAATTTTTCTGTCAGCTGTTTCCATGTCTTTATGCTAGCCTTAGGTTGGTTATTTAACCACCTCTTAGCTTGGTCTTTTACAGCAAATGGGAACAGTAATAATCTGTAGACATCCTGATCTACTTCCTTATCATGTACTGTGTCAGCAATTTGTAAAAACTGTGCCAGAAACTCTGTAGGTTCTTCCTGTGGAAGACCGGAGTACTGGCAGCTTTGCTGCACCATGATAATGAGCTGAGGGTTCAACTCAAAGCTACTGACTCCAATGGAGGGTATGTAGATACTACTCCCATATGAAGCAGTAGAGGGGTTAGCATATGACCCCAGAGTCCTTCTGGACTGTTCATTTCCGCTTAGATCCATGATGGAGAAAGGGAGATGATGTAAAATAGAGAAGAAATATTTTTATTTAATTAATTATTTATTTATTTCGAAAACAAAATAAATTAAAATAAAATAAATAAAAATGGGTGAAGATTTTCGAAAAAATGAGGAGAGAGAAAGTAGTTAGGAAGTTTTGAAAAAGATATGAAATTTTTTTTTTGAAAAAGGTTTTAAATTTTGAAAAAAAAATCTGAATTTTAAAGGTAAATTTCGAAAATTTGCTTTAAAATAGAGAGAAAAAATATTTTTGAATTTAAAGAGGAGAGAGAAAAATAATAAGATAGCACAAGATTTAAAAATTTTTAGATCGAATGCTCCTTGTTTTCGAAAATTTTGGAGGGAAATCACCAAGGAACACCAAACTTAAAAATTTTAAGATCAAGACACAAGGAAAACTTAAGAACACTTTGAAGACTCAAAAGAACACAAGAACATGAAGAAAGAACACCAAACTTAAAATTTTTAAAAAACCAAAATAAGATTTTCGAAAACCAAAGAAAAATTAACAAGAAAACACCAAACTTAAAGTTTGGCACAAGATTTAATGTAAAAATTATTTTTTTGAAAAAGAATTTTAAAAAGAAGGTACCCAATTACCAAGAACACAGACCAACACTCTAGCCAATTGGGCAGTAAATGTAACACTTGTTTTGAAAAAGTATTTTTAATAACTAAGAAAAAATATTATACATTTTTTTTGAAAAGAATATAAAAGACTCTGACTCAAAAGACAAAATTTTCCTAATCTAAGCAACAAGATTCACCGTCAGTTGTTTAAACTCAAACAATCCACGGCAACGGCACCAAAAACTTGGTGCACGAAATTTTAATGTTAATGTTCACATTACTCTCTTACAACTTCGCACAACTAACTAGCAAGTGCACTGGGTCGTCCAAGTAATACCTTACGTGAGTAAGGGGTTTGAAGCAAGCTATGGTTATTGATGAGCGGATAATTTATACGCTTTTTGGCATTGTTTTTAGTAGGATCTAGTTACTTTTAGGGATGTTTTCATTAGTTTTTATGTTAAATTCACATTTCTGGACTTTAATATGAGTTTGTGTGTTTTTCTGTGATTTCAGGTATTTTCTGGCTGAAATTGAGGGACTTGAGCAAAAATCAGATTCAGAGGTTGAAGAAGGACTGCTGATGCTGTTGGATTCTGACCTCCCTACACTCAAAATGGATTTTCTGGAGCTAAACTCAAAATGGCGCGCTTCCAATTGCGTTGGAAAGTAGACATCCAGGGCTTTCCAGCAATGTATAATAGTCCATACTTTGCCCAAGTTTAGATGACGCAAACTGGCGTTCAACGCCAGCTCTCTGCCCAATTCTGGCGTCCAGCGCCAGAAACAAGTTGCAAAGTGGAGTTCAACGCCCAAACTGGCACCAAAACTGGCGTTCAACTCCAGGAATGACCTCTACACATGTAACACTCAAGCTCAGCCCAAGCACACACCAAGTGGGCCCCAGGAGTGGATTTATGCATCAATTACTTACTTCTGTAAACCCTAGTAGCTAGTTTATTATAAAGAGGACTTTTTACTATTGTACTAGACATCTTTGAATCTTTGGAATCCTCTTTGGACGCCTGGTTCTTAGATCAGAGGGGCTGGCCATTCGGCCATGCTTGGACCTTTCACTTATGTATTTCCAACGGTAGAGTTTCTGCACTCCATAGATTAAGGTGTGGAGCTCTGCTGTTCCTCAAAGATTAATGCAAAGTACTACTGTTTTTCTATTCAATTCAACTTATTCCGCTTCTGAGATATTCATTCGCACTTCAACCTGAATGTGATGAACGTGACAATCATCATCATTCCCCATGAACGCGTGCCTGACAACCACTTCCGTTCTACTTTCGATTGAATGAGTGTCTCTTAGATCTCTTAATCATAATCTTCGTGGTATAAGCTAGATTGATGGCGGCATTCAAGAGAATCTGGAAAGTCTAAACCTTGTCTGTGGTATTCCGAGTAGGATTCAATGATTGAATGACTGTGACGAGCTTCAAACTCGCGATTGCTGGGCGTAGTGACAGACGCAAAAGGATAGTAAATCCTATTCCAGCATGATCGAGAACCGACAGATGAATAGCCGTGCCGTGACAGGGTGCGTTGACCATTTTCACTGAGAGGATAGGATGTAACCATTGACAAGGGTGATGTCTCCAGACGATTAGCCGTGCCGTGACAGGGCATTTGGATCATTTTCCCGAGAGAAGACCGAAAGTAGCCATTGACAATGGTGATGCATTACATAAAGCTTGCCATGGAAAGGAGTAAGATTGATTGGATGAAGACAGCAGGAAAGCAGAGGTTCAGAGGAACGAAAGCATCTCTATGCGCTTATCTGAAATTCTCACCAATGATTTACATAAGTATTTCTATCCCTATTTTATTAATTATTTTCGAAAACCCCATTACTATTTTATATCCGCCTGACTGAGATTTACTAGGTGACCATAGCTTGCTTCATACCAATAATCTTCGTGGGATTCGACCCTTACTCACGTAAGGTATTACTTGGACGACCCAGTGCACTTGCTAGTTAGTTGTGCGAAGTTGTGAACCATGGTATTGGCATCATGTTTTTGGCGCCATTGCCAGGGAAAGAAAGAGCAATGAATTTTACATAATCCAAGTGTAATCACAATTTCTGCGCACCAAGTTTTTGGCGCCGTTGCCGGGGATTGTTCGAGTTTGGACAACTGACGGTTCATCTTGTTGCTCAGATTGGGTAACCTTCTTTTCGTTTTCTTTTCAAAAAGTTTTCATAAATTTTTCAAAAAAATCTTTCAAAAATTTCTCCTTTGTTTTCGAAAAAAATTTTAAAATAAATAAAAATGTTTTCAAAAATATATTTTTCTTCAGAATTTTTAAGAATGAATTCTAGTGTTTCATAAGGCATGTTGAAGCCTGGTTGGCTGTAAAGCCATGCCTGTAGGGCATGTTAGACGTGTCATGTCTGAGTTACATATTAAAGCTTGGCTGGCTATTAAGCCATGCCTGACCCTTTGATTGGAGCTTTAGTCTAAAGAGCATAAGATTCCTGGAATTCATATTAAAAATTTTGGAATCCTTATTTTTTTTTTTCAAAATGATTTTCGAAAAAATTAAAAGAAAATACAAAAAAAAAATTTATAAAATCATAAAAATCAAAAATATTTTTTTTGTTTCTTGTTTGAGTCTTGAGTTATGTTATAAGTTTGGTGTCAATTGCATACTCATCTTGCATTTTTCGAAAATTCATGCATTCATAGTGTTCTTCATGATCTTCAAGTTGTTCTTGGTAAGTCTTCTTGTTTGATCTTGATGTTTTCTTGTTTTGTGTTGTATGGTGTTTTTCATATGCATTCTTGAATTTTTAGTGCCTAAGCATTAAAGATTTCTAAGTTTGGTGTCTTGCATGTTTTCTTACATTAAAAATTTTTTCAAAAATATGTTCTTGATGTTCATCATGATCTTCATAGTGTTCTTGGTGTTCATCTTGACATTCATAGCATTCTTGCATGCATCACATGTTTTGATCTAAAATTCTCATGCATTGCATCATTTTTCTTGTTTTTCTCTCCTATCATAAAAATTCAAAATATATATATATATATATATATATATATATATCTCCCTTTTTCTCTCTCATAAATTCGAAAATTAGATTTGACTTTTTCAAAAATTTTAAAATCTAGTTGTTTCTTATGAGTCAAATCAAATTTTCAATTTAAAATCTCATCTTTTTCAAAATCTTTTTCAAAAATCAAATCTTTTTCATTTTTCTTAGTTATTTTCGAAAATTACAAAAATATTTTTCAAAAAAATCTTTTCTTAATTTTATCTCATAATTTTCGAAAATAACATCATCAATTAATGTTTTGATTCAAAAATTTCAAGTTTGTTACTTGCTTGTTAAGAAAGATTCAAACTTTAAGTTCTAGAATCATATCTTGTGATTTCTTGTGAATCAAGTCATTAATTGTGATTTTAAAAATTCAAATCTTTTTCAAAAACTAATTTCTATCATATCTTTTCAAAAATATCTTCTTATCATATCTTTTTCAAAAACTTGATTTCAAAATATCTTCTCTAACTTCCTAACTCCTTATCTTTTTAAAATTTGTTTCAACTAACTAACTAACTTTTTGTTTGTTTCTTATCTTTTTCAAAACCACCTAACTAACTCTCTCTCTCTCTCTCTAATTTTCGAAAATATCTTCCTCTTTTTCAAAATTTCTTTCTAATTAAACTAATTATTTTATTTTTTATTTGAATTTTCGAAAAACTATTAACCCTTTTCAAAATTAATTTTCGAAAATTACTAACCTTTTTCAAAAACCATTTTCAAAAATCACTAACTCTTTTTTAAAAATTATTTTCGAAAATCCTCTCCCTCTCTCATCTTATTCTATTTATTTATTCATCTACTAACATTTCTTCCTCACATCACTCACCAAATTCGAACCCCCTCTTCTATCTGTGTTCGAATTTTTTTTTCTTCTTTTCTTCTTCTACTAACAATAAGGAACCTCTTTACTGTGACATAGAGGATTCCTCTTCTTTTCTTGTTCTCTTATCTTTCTTATGAGCAGGAACAAAGAAAAAGGCATTCTTGTTGAAGCTGATCCAGAACCTGAAAGGACTCTGAAGAGGAAACTAAGAGAAGCTAAATTACAACAATCCAGAGACAACCTTATTGAAAATTTCGAACAAGTAAAGGAGATGGCAGCCGAACCCAACAACAATAATGCAAGGAGGATGCTTGGTGACTTTACTGCACCTAATTCCAATTTACATGGAAGAAGCATCTCCATTCCTACCATTGGAGCAAACAACTTTGAGCTAAAACCTCAGCTAGTTTCTCTGATGTAGCAGAACTGCAAGTTTCATGGACTTCCATCTGAAGATCCTTTTCAGTTCTTAACTAAATTCTTGTAAATCTGTGATACTGTTAAGACTAATGGAGTAGATCCTGAAGTCTACAGGCTCATGCTTTTCCCTTTTGCTGTAAGAGACAGAGCTAGAGTGTGGTTAGACTCTCAACCCAAAGATAGCCTGAACTCTTGGGATAAGCTGGTCACGACTTTCTTAGCCAAGTTCTTTCCTCCTCAAAAGCTGAGCAAGCTTAGAGCTGATGTTCAAACCTTCAGACAGAAAGAAGGTGAATCCCTCTATGAAGCTTGGAAAAGATACAAGCAGCTGACCAAAAAGTGTCCTTCTGACATGCTTTCAGAATGGACCATCCTGGATATATTCTATGATGGTTTATCTGAGCTATCAAAGATGTCATTGGATACTTCTGCAGGTGGATCCATTCACCTAAAGAAAACGCCTGCAGAAGCTCAAGAATTCATTGACATGGTTGCTAATAACCAGTTCATGTACACTTCTGAGAGGAATCCTGTGAGTAATGAGATGCCTATGAAGAAGGGAGTTCTTGAAGTTGATACTCTGAATGCCATATTGGCTCAGAACGAAATATTGACTCAGCAAGTCAATATGATTTCTCAGAGTCTGAATGGAATGCAAGCTGCATCCAACAGTACTCAAAAGGCTTCTTATGCAGAAGAAGCTTATGATCCTGAAAACCCTGCAATAGCAGAGGTGAATTACTTAGGTGAACCTTATGGAAACACCTATAACCCATCATGGAGAAATCATCCAAATCTTTCATGGAAGGATCAAAGGCCTCAACAAGGCTTTAATAATGGTGGAAGAAACAGGTTTAACAATAATAAACCTTTTCCATCATCCACTCAGCAACAGACAGAAAACTCTGAACAAAATACTTCTAATTTAGCAAACTTAGTTTCTGATCTATCCAAGGCGACTGTAAGTTTCATGAATGAAACAAGGTCTTCCATTAGAAATTTGGAAGCACAAGTGGGCCAGCTGAGTAAAAGGATCACTGAAATCCCTCCTAGTACTCTCCCAAGCAATACAGAAGAGAATCCCAAAGGAGAGTGCAAGGCCATTGACATAAGCACCATGGCCGAACCTGTAAGGGAAGGAGAGGACGTGAATCCCAAGGGGGAAGACCTCCTGGGTCGTCCAGTGATCAATAAGGAGTTTCCTTCTGAGGAACCAAAGGAATCTGAGACTCATCTAGAGACCATAGAAATTCCATTGAACCTCCTTATACCATTCATGAGCTCTGATGAGTATTCCTCTTCTGAAGAGAATGAGGATGTCAATGAAGAGCAAACTGCCAAGTTTCTTGGTGCAATCATGAAGCTGAATGCCAAATTATTTGGTATTGAAACTTGGGAAGATGAACGTCCCTTGTTCACCAATGAACTAAGTGATCTGGATCAACTGACGTTGCCTCAGAAGAGACAGGATCCTGGAAAGTTCATAATACCTTGTACCATAGGCACCATGATCTTTAAGGCTCTGTGTGACCTTGGTTCAGGAATAAACCTCATGCCCCTCTCTGTAATAGAGAAACTGGGAATCTATGGGGTGCAAGCTGCTAGAATCTCATTAGAGATGGCAGCTAATTCAAGAAAACAGGCTTATGGACAAGTAGAGGACGTGTTAGTAAAGGTTGAAGGCCTTTACATCCCTGCTGATTTCATAGTCCTGGATACTGGAAAGGAAGAGGATGAATCCATCATCCTAGGAAGACCTTTCCTAGCCACAGCAAGAGCTTTGATTGATGTGGACAGAGGAGAATTGATCCTTCAATTAAATAAGGACAACCTTGTGTTTACAACTCAAGGATCTCTCTCTGCATCCATGGAGAGGAAGCAGAAAAAGCTTCTCTCAAAGCAGAGTCAACCAAAGCCCCCACAGTCAGACTCTAAGTTTGGTGTTGGAAGGCCACAACCAAACTCTAAGTTTGGTGTTGGGGGAGTCTCAACAATGCTCTGAACATCTGTGAGGCTCCATGAGAGCCCACTGTCAAGCTATTGACATTTAAGAAGCGCTTGTTGGGAGGCAACCCAATTTCTATTTATCTAACTATATTTTTCTTAGTTATATGTCTTTATAGGTTCATGATCATGAGGAGTCACAAAATAAATATAAAAATTGAAAACGGAATCAAAAATAGCAGAAGAAAAATCACACCCTGGAGGAAGCATTTGCCTAGCATTCAACGCCAGAACAGAGCATGGTTCTGGCGCTGAACGCCCAAAATGGGCAGTATCTGGGCGCTGAACGCCCAAAATGGGCATCATCTGGGCGCTGAACGCCAGAATTGCACCCTGGAGAGGAGCTGGCGCTGAACGCCCAGAACAAGCATGGTTCTGGCGTTCAACGCCAGAAATAGGCAACAAATGGGCGTTGAACGCCCAAAATGGGAACCAACCTGGCGCTGAACGCCCAGAGTTGTATGCAAGGGCATTTTACATGTCTAATTTGGTGCAGGGTTGTAAATCCTTGAACACCTCAGGATCTGTGGACCCCACAGGATCATCTCAAGATTTGTGGACCCCACAGGATCACCTCAGGATCTGTGGACCCCACAGAATCCCTACCTACCTCCACTCACTTCTTCTCACCCCTCACCACTCTCTTTCACAAAATCCCATAAACACTCTTCCCAAAACCCTTCACCAATCACCTCAATCTCTCTTCCCCATCACCTCCTCACCACTCACATCCATCCACTCATCCCCATAAACCTACCTCATAAACTCCACCTACCTTCAAAATTCAAAATCAATTTCCCACCCAAACCCACCCTAAATGGCCGAAACTCCACCCCCTTCCATCCCTATATATAACCCTCCATTCTTCCTCATTTTCACACAACACAACCCTCTCTTCTCTTCTTGGCCGAAACACAACCCCCTCTCCCTCTCCTCCATTTCTTCTTCTTCTTCATTTATTCTTTCTTCTCTTGCTCGAGGGCGAGCAAACTTCTAAGTTTGGTGTGGTAAAAGCATAAGCTTTTTATTTTTCCATTACCATTGATGGCACCTAAGACCGGAGAATCCTCTAGAAAAGGAAAAGGGAAGACAAAAGCTTCCACCTCCGAGTCATGGGAGATGGAAAGGTTCATCTCCAAAGCCCATCAAGACCACTTCTATGATGTTGTGGCCAAGAAGAAGGTGATCCCTGAGGTCCCTTTCAAACTCAAAAGAAATGAGTATCCGGAGATCCGACATGAAATTCAAGGAAGAGGTTGGGAAGTTCTAACAAATCCCATCCAACAAGTCGGCATCCTAATGGTTCAAGAGTTCTATGCCAATGCATGGATCACTAAGAACCATGATCAAAGTAAGAACCCGGATCCAAAGAACTATGTTACAATGGTTCGGGGGAAATACTTAGATTTTAGTCCGGAAAATGTGAGGTTGGCGTTCAACTTGCCAAACATGGAAGAGAACGCACACCCCTATACAAGGAGAGTCAACTTTGATCAAAGGTTGGACCAAGTCCTTATGGACATATGTGTAGAAGGAGCTCAATGGAAAATTGACTCAAAAGGCAAATCGGTTCAACTAAGAAGACTGGACCTTAAGCCTGTAGCTAGAGGATGGTTGGAGTTCATTCAATGCTCAATCATTCCCACAAGCAACCGGTCTGAAGTTACTATAAACCGGGCCATCATGATCCATAGCATCATGATTGGAGAAGAGGTGGAAGTTCATGAGATTATACCTCAAGAACTCTACAAGGTGGCTGACAAGTCCTCCACTATGGCAAGGTTAGCCTTTCCTCACCTCATTTGCCACCTATGCAATTCGGCTGGGGTTGACATAGAGGGAGATATCCTCATTAAAGAGGACAAACCCATCACTAAAAAAAAGATGGAGCAAGCAAGAGAGCCCATTCATGGAGCTCAAGAGGCGTATGAAGCTCATCACCATGAGATCCCGGAGATGCCTCGAATGCATTTTCCTCCACAAAACTATTGGGAGCAAATCAACACCTCCATAGGAGAATTGAGTTCCAATATGGGACAACTAAGGGTGGAACATCAAGAGAACTCCATCATCCTTCATGAAATAAGAGAAGATCAAAAAGCAATGAGGGAGGAGCAACAAAGACAAGGAAGAGACATAGAAGAGCTCAAGGACATCATTGGTTCCTCAAGAAGGAAACGCCACCATCACTAAGGTGGATTCATTCCTTGTCCTTATTTCTTCTGTTTTTCGTTTTCTATGCTATGTGCTTATCTATGTTTGTGTCTTCATTACATGATCATTAGTAGTTAGTAACTATGTCTTAAAGTTATGAATGTCCTATGAATCCATCACCTCTCTTAAATGAAAAATATTTTAATTCAAAAGAACAAGAAGTACATGAGTTTCGAATTTATCCTTGAACTTAGCTTAATTATATTGATGTGGTGACAATGCTTCTTGTTTTCTGAATGTATGCTTGAACAGTGCATATGCCTTTTGAAGTTGTTGTTTAAGAATGTTAAATATGTTGGCTCTTGAAAGAATGATGACTAGGAGACATGTTATTTGATAATCTGAAAAATTATAAAAAATGATTCTTGAAGCAAGAAAAAGCAGCAAAGAACAAAGCTTGCAGAAAAAAAAAATGATAAAATAGGCGAAAAAAATAGAAAGAAAAAGAAAAAGCAAGCAGAAAAAGCCAAAAGCTCTTAAAACCAAGAGGCAAGAGCAAAAAGCCAATAACCCTTAAAACCAAAAGGCAAGGGCAAATAAAAAGGATCCCAAGGCTTTGAGCATCAGTGGATAGGAGGGCCTAAAGGAGTAAAATCCTGGTCTAAGCGGCTAAACCAAGCTGTCCTTAACCATGTGCTTGTGGCGTGTAGGTGTCAAGTGAAAACTTGAGACTGAGCGGTTAAAGTCAAGGTCCAAAGCAAAAGAAAAAAGGAGTGTGCTTAAGAACCATGGACACCTCTAATTGGGGACTTTAGCAAAGCTGAGTCACAATCTGAAAAGGTTCACCCAATTATGTGTCTGTGGCATTTATGTATCCGGTGGTAATACTGGAAAACAAAGTGCTTAGGGCCACGGCCAAGACTCATAAAACAGCTGTGTTCAAGCATCATCATACTGAACTAGGAGAATCAATAACACTATCTGAACTCTGAGTTCCTATAGATGCCAATCATTCTGAACTTCAATGGATAAAGTGAGATGCCAAAACTATTCAAGAGGCAAAAAGCTATAAGTCCCGCTCATTTAATTGGAGCTATGTTTCATTGATAGTTTGGAATTTATAGTATATTCTCTTCTTTTTATCCTATTTGATTTTCAGTTGCTTGGGGACAAGCAACAATTTAAGTTTGGTGTTGTGATGAGCGGATAATTTATACGCTTTTGGCATTATTTTTAGTATGTTTTTAGTAGGATCTAGTTACTTTTAGGGATGTTTTCATTAGTCTTTATGTTAAATTCACATTTCTGGACTTTACTATGAGTTTGTGTATTTTTCTGTGATTTCATATATTTTCTGGCTGAAATTGAGGGACTTGAGTAAAAATCAGATTCAGAGGTTGAAGAAGGACTGCTGATGCTGTTGGATTCTGACCTCCCTGCACTCAAAATGGATTTTCTAGAGCTACAGAACTCAAAATAGCGTGATTCTAATTGCGTTGGAAAGTAGACATCCAGGGCTTTCCAGAAATATATAATAGTCCATACTTTGCCCAAGTTTAGACGACGCAAACTGGTGTTCAACGCCAGATCTCTGCCCAATTCTGGCGTCCAGCGCCAGAAACAAGTTGCAAAGTGGAGTTCAACGCCCAAACTGGCACCAAAACTAGCGTTCAACTCCAGGAATGACCTCTACACGTGTAACACTCAAGCTCAGCCCAAGCACACACCAAGTAGGCCCGGGAGTGGATTTATGCATCAATTACTTATTTCTGTAAACCCTAGTAGCTAGTTTATTATAAATAGGACTTTTTACTATTGTACTAGACATCTTTGAATCTTTGGAATCCTCTTTGGACGCCTGGACCTTTCACTTATGTATTTTCAACGGTAGAGTTTCTGCACTCCATAGATTAAGGTGTGGAGCTCTGCCGTTCCTCAAAGATTAATGCAAAGTACTATTATTTTTCTATTCAATTCAAATTATTCGGCTTCTAAGATATTCATTCGCACTTCAACCTGAATGTGATGAATGTGACAATCATCATCATTCCCCATGAACGCGTGCCTGACAACCACTTTCGTTCTACTTTCGATTGAATGAGTGTCTCTTAGATCTCTTAATCAGAATCTTCGTGGTATAAGCTAGATTGATGGCGGCATTCAAGAGAATCCGGAAAGTCTAAACCTTGTCTGTGGTATTCCGAGTAGGATTCAATGATTGAATAACTGTGACGAGCTTCAAACTCACAATTGCTGGGCGTAGTGACAGACGCAAAAGGATAGTAAATCCTATTCCAGCATGATCGAGAACCGACAGATGAATAGCCGTGCCGTGACAGGGTGCATTGACCATTTTCACTGAGAGGATAGGATGTAACCATTGACAAGGGTGATGCCTCCAGACGATTAGCCATGCCGTGACAGGGCATTTGGATCATTTTCCTGAGAGAAGACTGAAAGTAGCCATTGACAATGGTGATGCATTACATAAAGCTTGCCATGGAATGGAGTAAGACTGATTGGATGAAGACAGCAGGAAAGCAGAGGTTCAGAGGAACGAAAGCATCTCTATGCGCTTATCTGAAATTCTCACCAATGATTTACATAAGTATTTCTATTTTATTAATTATTTTCGAAAACCCCATTACTATTTTATATCTGCCTGATTGAGATTTACAAGGTGACCATAGCTTGCTTCATACCAACAATCTCCGTGGGATTCGACCCTTATTCACGTAAGGTATTACTTGGACGACCCAGTGCACTTGCTAGTTAGTTGTGCGAAGTTGTGAACCATGGTATTGGCATCATGTTTTTGGCGCCATTGCCAGGGAAAGAAAGAGCAATGAATTTTACATAATCCAAGTGTAATCACAATTTCTGCGCACCAGTTATCTTATTATTCTTAGTCAGGATGCCAACAACAGTGTTTTTCAAGTTCAATTGTAAAAAATGAGAGGGCATAAATATAAATACTTATTGTGCAATGATGGAGAATATGTTGGAGTTTTGGAGATGCTTTGTCTTCTGAAATTCTGCTTTCCTTTGTTTTCTGATTCACGCACGCAAGTCCTCCTATGGCAAGCTGTGTGTTGGTGGATCACCGTTGTCAATGGCTACCATCCATCCTTCCAGTGAAAAGGGTCCAGGTGCGCTGTCACCGCACGGCTAATCATCTGCAGGTTCTCAATCGTACCGGAATAAGATTTACTATCCTTTTGCGTCTCTCACTACGCCCAGCACTCGCGAGTTTGAAGCTCGTCACAGTCATTCAATCCCTGAATCCTACTCGGAATACCACAGACAAAGTTTAGACTTTCCGGATTCTCTTGAATGCTGCCATCAATCTAGCTTATACCACGAAGATTCTGATTAAAAGATCCAAGAGATATTCATTCATTCTACGGTGAACGGGAGTGGTTGTCAGGCACGCGTTCATGGGGGAATAATGATGATTGTCACGTTCATCACATTCATGTTGAAGTGCGAATTGATATCTTAGATAGGAACACGCATGTTTGAATAGAAAACAGAAACACTTGCATTAATTCATCGAGACACAACAGAGCTCCTCACCCCCAACAATGGAGTTTAGAAACTCATGCTGTCAAAGAGTACAAAATTCAGATCTAAAAATGTCATGAGATACAAAATAAATCTCTAAAAGTTGTTTAAATACTAAACTAGTAACCTAGGTTTACAGAAAATGAGTAAACTATGATAGATAGTGCAAAAATCTACTTCTGGGGCCCACTTGGTGTGTGCTGGGCCTGAGACTAAAGCTTCTCACGTGTCTGGGCTGTTTTGGGCGTTCAACAGCAGGCTGTAACCTGTTTCTGGCGTTGAACTCCAACTTGTAACGTGTTTCTGGCGCTGGACGCCAGACTGTAACATGGAACTGGCGTTGAACGCCAGTTTACGTCGTCTATCCTTGAGAAAAATATGGACTATTATATATTGCTGGAAATTCCTGGATGTCTACTTTCCAACGCAATTGGAAGCGCGTCAATTGGACTTCTGTAACTCCAGAAATTCCATTCCGAGTGCAGAGAGGCCAGGATCTAACAGCATCAGCAGTCCTTTTTCAGCCTGAATCAGATTTTTGCTCAGCTCCCTCAATTTCAACCAGAAATTACCTGAAATTACAGAAAAACACACAAACTCATAGTAAAGTCCAGAAATATGAATTTTTCCTAGAAACTAATAAAAATAAACTAAAAACTAACTAAAACATACTAAAAACTATATGAAATTAACCCCAAAAAGCGTATAAAATATCCGCTCATCACCACACCACAAGCACCACCAACACCCCCCAATCAGTTTCTACTTGAGATTTTTGAGAAGTTAGATCGTCAAGGCCGGGCGGATTGAGCAAATTGAGCGCCGCAACAAGCGCTGATACAACTACTTGAAGGAGCTCGTTGTTAGTACTCACCCACCTCCGGAAGAGCCCGATACCCTAGGATACACTTCACATGACAGCATGGAGAGCCATTACAAGCCAGACAGTAGAAGTGATGATTCCAACCCCACTTTGCTCATCACTGATGGCACGGAGGACTGTGCCAACCATTAAGTGTGGAGAGGTCGGTAACTGACTTCCGATGGTAACAACTCTCTCTCTCTCTCTCTCTTTCTCTCTCTCTCTCTCTCTCTCTCTCAACACCAATATTTTACTTCTTCTTTTGTTAGATAAGATAACTTGCATGAATAGTTAGTTGCTTGTATTTAGGTACTACTTGGTTGGAGTGATAAATTCTTTTTCATGACACTGCTTCAAAGCATTTCACTAATTTGAATTAAAACTTTTTGAACTTGCTTGAAGAATTTTATTTTGGAGCATGGCTTTAGAGTTCGAACACACAAAACCAGTGAGATTTTGAACCTACTTGATTGGTTGCATTTTATCAACCAATGTTTTAATTTGTGTGTGTTATTCTCTCTAAAATTGTGATATTTGTCTTGCTTGATTCTATATTTCCATTGTTTGATGTATTCATACACTTATGTGATTGAGGCCTTGTTTCACTTAGCTTACATACCCATATGGCTGGTGCACGGAATTGCAATCACACCTTTGCAACTCCACACAACTAACCAGCAAGTGCACTGGGTCGTCCATGTAATACCTTATGTGAGTAAGGGTCGATCCCACGGAGATTGCCGGCTTGAAGCAAACTATAGTTATCTTGTAAATCTTAGTCAGGAGATTAGTGATAAAAATGATTTTGTTTATAAAAAGAAAATAACATGAAATGAATGATACTTGTGATTCAGTAATGAGGAACAGGTTGAGGTTCCAGAGATGCTCTGTCATCTGAATCTCTGCTTTCCTACTGTCTTTTTCTCCAAACACGCAAGGCTTCCTTCCTTCCATGGAAAGCTGTATGTTGGTGGATCACCATTGTCAATGGCTACCATCCGTCCTCTGTACAGCTAATCAACTGTCGGATCTCTCGTCTCAGATGAAAAATACCGGGCATAGCTACCGCACAGCTAATCATCTGTCGGTTCTCACTTGTGTTGGAATAGAATCTCTCTATCCTTTTGTACACTGTCACTGTGCCCAACATTCGTGAGTTTGAAACTCGTCATAGTTATCCCATCCCAGATCCTACTCGGAATACCACAGACAAGGTTTAGACTTTTTAGATCTCAGGAATGCTGCCAATTGGTTCTAGCCTCTACCACGAAGGTTCTAATCTCACGGATTCGAATGCTCTGTTGTCAGGAGAGGCAAGTGAAATCCGTGGATCAGAGACCCAAGAGATACGCACTCAAGCTGTCGCCCAATGACTACGTTGAGTTCAGATAGAACGGGAGTGGTTGTCAAGCACGCGTTCATAAATTTGAGAATGATGATGAGTGTCACGGATCATCATATTCTTTATATTGAAGTACGAGTGAGTATCTTAGAACAGAATCAAGCGTGATCGTAAAGAAAATAATAGTAATTGTATTAATCCATTGAAACACAACAGAGCTCCTCACCCCCACCTATGGGTTTAGAGACTCATGCCGTAGAAGATATAATATGAGATGTAAAATGTCATAAGTTACCAAAATGAATCTCTAAAAGTAGTTTTTATACTAAACAAGTAACTTAGGTTTATAGAAATTGAGTAACTAAGTGTAGAGAATGCAGAAATCTACTTTCGGGGCCCATTTGGTGTGTGCTTGGGCTGAGCATTGAGCTTTACACGTGCATAGGCCTTTTCTGGAGTTAAACGCCAGCTTGGATGCTAGTTTGAGCATTTAACTGCAATTCTGGTGCCAGTTCTGGCGTTTTACGCCAGAAAAAAGGTCTCTGACTGGCGTTTAAACGCTAGTTTGTGCCATCAAATCTCGAGTAGCTCCAGAAAAACACTTCGAGTACAGGAGGGTCAGAATCCAACAGCATCTGCAATCCTTTCTCAGCTTCTGAATCAGATTTTTGCTCAAGTCCCTCAATTTTAGCTAGAAAATACCTGAAATTACAGAAAAACACACAAACTCATAGTAAAGTTCAGAAATATGATTTTTTCATAAAAACTAATAAAAATATAATAAAAAGTAACTAAAACATATTAAAAACTACCTAAAAACAAAGCTAAAAAGCGTATAAATTATCCGCTCATCACAATACCAAACTTAAATTGTTTCTTGTCCCCAAGCAACTAAAAATAAAGTAGGATAAAAAGAATAGAAAATACAATAAATTTCAAAATATCAATGAAGCTTAGTTCCAATTAGATGTGCGGGACTAGTAGCTTTTTGCTTCTGAACAGTTTTGGCATCTCACTTTTTCCTTTGAAGCTCAGAATGATTGGCATCCATAGGAACTCAGAATTCAGATAGTGTTATTGATTCTCCTAGTTTAGTATGTTGATTCTTGAACACAGCTACTTTATGAGTCTTGGCCGTGACCCTAAGCATTTTGTTTTCCAGTATTACCACCGAATACATAAATGCCACAGATACATAACTGGGTGAACCTTTTCAGATTGTGACTCAGCTTTGCTAGAGTCCCCAGTTAGAGGTACCCAGAGTTCTTAAGCACACTCTTTGCTTTGGATCACGACTTTAACCACTCAGTCTCAAGCTTTTCACTTGGACCTTCATGACACAAGCACATGGTTAGGGACACTTGATTTAGCTGCTTAGGCTAGGATTTTATTCCTTTGGGCCCTCCTATCCACTGATGCTCAAAGCCTTGGATCCTTTTTTACCCTTGCCTTTTGGTTTAAAGAGCTATTGGCTTTTTCTGCTTGCTTTTTCTTTTTCTTTCTTTTTGTTTATTTTTTGCCATTATTATTATTTATTTTCGCAAGCTTTGTGTTTTTCACTGCTTTTTCTTGCTTCAAGAATCAATTTTATGATTTTTCAGATTATCAATAACATTTCTCTTTTTTCATTATTCTTTCAAGAGCCAACAATTTTAACATTCATAAACTTCACTATAAAAAATATGCACTGTTCAAGCATTCATTCAGAAAACAAAAAGTATTGCCACCACATTAAAATAATTAAACTATTTTCAAGATAGAATTCGAAATTCATGTACTTCTTTTTCTTTTTCAGAAAACATTTTTTATTTAAGAAAGGTGAAAGATTCATGGAACATTCATAGCTTTAAGACATAGACACTAAACACTAATGATCATGTAATGAAGACACAAACATAGTCAAAACATAAAGCATAAAAACTGAAAATAGAAAAGAAAATAAACAAGGAGATTAAAGAACGGGTCCACCTTAGTGATGGTGGCTTCTTCTTCCTCTTGAAGAACCAATGGAGTTCTTGAGCTCTGATGAGCGGATAATTTATACGCTTTTTGGCATTATTTTTAGTATGTTTTTAGTATATTTTAATTAGTTTTTATTATATTTTTATTAGTTTGTAAATAAAAATCACTCTTCTGGACTTTACTATGACTTTGTGTATTTTTCTGTGATTTCAGGTATTTTCTGGCTGAAATTGAGGGACCTGAGCAAAAATCTGATTCAGAGGCTAAAAAAGGACTGCAGATGCTGTTGGATTCTGACCTCCCTGAACTCAAAGTGGATTTTCTGGAGCTACAGAAGCCCAATTGGCGCGCTTGCAATTGCGTTGGAAAGTAGACATCCTGGGCTTTCCAGCAATATATAATACTTTATACTTTGCCCGAGATTTGATGGCCCAAATTGGCGTTCTAAGTCAGCTCAAGAATTCTGGCGTTTAACTCCAAAATTGGCACAAAAGCTGGCGTTTAACTCCAAGAAAAGTCTTTACACATGGAAGCTTCAATGCTCAGCCCAAGCACACACCAAGTGGGCCCGGAAGAAGATTTCTGCATTAATTACTTATTTCTGTAAACCCTAGGCTACTAGATTTCTATAAATAGGACCTTTTGCTATTGTATTTTGATACTTTTGATACACTTGATATACTTTGATAGACCTTTTCACGTTTGGGGGCTGGCCTTACAGCCATGCCTAGACCTTGTTCTTATGTATTCTCAACGATGGAGTTTCTACACACCATAGATTAAGGTGTGGAGCTCTGCTGTTCTTCATGAATTAATACAAAGTACTATTGTTTTTCTATTCAACTCAAGTCTATCTTCTCCAAGATATTCATTCGTTCTTCAACTTGATGAATGTGATGATCCGTGACACTCATCATCATTCTCACCTATGAACATGTGCCTGACAACCACCTCTGTTCTACTAGCAATGGCTTGAATGCGTATCTCTTGGGTTTCTAATCTAAGATTGGAACCTTCGTGGTATAGGCTAGAATTATTGGCGGCCATTCCTGAGACCTGGAACGTCTAAACCTTGTCTGTGGTATTCTGAGTAGGATCTGGGAAGGGATGACTGTGACGAGCTTCAAACTCGCGATTGTGGGGCGTGTGACAGACGCAAAAGGATCAATGGATCCTATTCCGACATGATCGAGAACCGACAGATGATTAGCCGTGCGGTGACAGCGCATTTGGAACATTTTTACTGAGAGGATGGGAAGTAGCCATTGACAATGGTGATGCCCAACATAAAGCTTGCCATGGAAAGGAGTATGAATGATTGGAAGAAGGCAATAGGAAAGCAGAGGTTCAGGAGGAACAAAGCATCTTCATACGCTTATCTGAAATTCCAACCAAAGAATTACATAAGTATCTCTATCTTTATTTTATCTTTTATTCATCTTTTAATTATCAATTCTTCATCACCATCTGAATTCGCCTGACTGAGATTTACAAGGTGACCATAGCTTGCTTCAAGCCGACAGTCTCCGTGGGATCGACCCTTACTCACGTAAGGTTTATTACTTGGACAACCCAGTGCATTTGCTGGTTAGTTGTGCGGAATTGTGACAAAGTGTGATTCATGTTTAAGAGCTCCAAGTCCTTTGGCGTCATTTTTGATGATCACAATTTCGCGCACCAAGCTCCTCTATGTCTCTTCCTTGCCTTTGTTGCTCCTCTCTCATGGCCTTTTGGTCCTCTCTGATTTCATGGAGGATGATGGAGTGCTCTTGGTTCTCCACTCTTAGTTGCTCCATGTTGGAACTCAATTCTCCTAAAGAGGTGTTGAGTTGCTCCCAGTAGTTGTGTGGAGGAAAGTGTATCCCTTAAGGCATCTCAGGGATTTCTTGATGAGAAATTTTCTCATGCTCTTGTTGAGGTCCATGAGCAGGCTCTCTTGTTTGCTCCATCCTCTTTTTAGTGATGGGCTTTTGGGATGAATCTCTCCATCTCCCATGACTCGGAGTTGGAAGCAACTGCCTTCCCTTTCCTCTTCCTAGAGGTTTCTCCGGCCTTAGGTGCCATTAGTGGTTATGGAAAGCAAAAAGCTGAGCTTTTCCACACCAAACTTAAAAGCTTTGCTCGTCCTCGAGCAAAATAAGATAGAAGAGAGTAGAAGAAGAATGATGCAATTAATTTTGAAAACTTATTAATGTATACAAGAAAAATTAAAAATAGTTGAAAAAAATTTGAAAAGATATGTAAGTTTTGAAAACATTTTGGAAGGAATTGAAAAGAATTGAAAAAGAATTAAAAAGAATTGGAAAGATTATTAATTTTTGAAAATAGAAATTGAAAGATGAACGTTTAAAATATGTTTGATGCAAAAAATTATGAATTAAAACATGAAAAATTGAAAAAAAATCGAATTGGAAACAAAATTACCTCCTTTGTGTCATCCTGGCGTTTAACGCCCACTTGACTGCCTCTTTGGGCGTTTAACGCCCAGCCAGATACCCTGGCTGGCGTTAAATGCCAGTAATCCTTCTTTACTGGGTATTTTTCTGAACACCCGAGATGCTGCCATTTCTGGCGTTTAACGCCCAGAATGCTGCCTGCATGGGCGTTAAATGCCCATTCTGCTATCCTTACTGGCGTTTAAACGCCAGTAAGCCTATCCTCCAGGGTGTGCTGTTTTTTATGCTATTTTTGATTTCACTTTAATTCTGCAGCTATTTTTGTGACTCCACATGATCATCAACCTAAAGAAAATATAAAATAACAATGGAAAATGAAATGAAAAAGTAATTAACATAGATAAATAAGACTGGGTTGCCTCCCAATAAGCGTTTCTTTAATGTCAATAGCTGGACTTTACTGAGCTTTAATCTAGTCTCAGTCTTGAGCATTCTTGCTCAACATTGCCTTCAAGATAATGCTTGACTCTCTGTCCATTAACAATGAACTTTTTGTCAGAGTCAATATCCTGAAGCTCTACATATCCATATGGTAACACACTTGTAATCACATATGGTCCCTTCCACCGGGATTTCAATTTCCCAGGGAACAATCTAAGCCTAGAGTTAAACAGCAGAACCTTCTGTCCTGGCTCAAAGACTCTAGATGACAGCTTTCTGTCATGCCACCTTTTTGCTTTCTCCTTGTAAATTTTAGCATTTTCGAAAGCATTGAGTCTGAACTCCTCCAGCTCATTCAACTGGAGTAATCTTTTCTCTCCAGCTACCTTAGCATCAAGGTTTAGGAACCTGGGGGCCCAGTAGGCCTTGTGTTCTAGTTCCACTGGCAGATGACAGGCTTTTCCATACACAAGCTGGTATGGAGAGGTCCCTATAGGAGTCTTGAATGCGGTTCTATATGCCCATAGAGCATAATCCAGACTTCTTGCCCAATCCCTTCTACGGGTACTTACAGTCCGTTCCAAGATTCGTTTTAGTTCTCTATTTGAGACTTCAGCCTGCCCATTTGTCTGTGGATGATATGGAGTTGCCACTTTGTGGTTAATTCCATATCAAATCAGAGTAGAGTCAGGCTGTTTATTACAGAAATGAGTGCCTCTATCACTGATCAGTACCCTAGGGACACCGAACCTGCTGAAGATATGCTTCTGGAGGAACTTCATCACTGTCTTAGTATCATTAGTGGGTGTTGCAATTGCCTCTACCCATTTAGATACATAGTCTACTGCCACCAGAATATAAGTGTTTGAATATGATAGTGGGAAAGGCCCCATGAAATCAATACCCCATACATCAAACAACTCAATCTGTAAGATCCCTCATTGAGGCATGGCATAACCGTGAGGCAGATTACCAGCTCTCTGGCAACTGTCACAGTTACGTACAAACTCTCGGGAGTCTCTATAGAGAGTAGGCCAGTAGAAGCCACATTGGAGAACCTTTGTGGCTGTTCACTCACCTCCGAAATGTCCTCCATATTGTGATCCATGGCAATGCCATAGGATCTTCTGTGCCTCTTCTCTAGGCACACATCTATGGATTATTCCGTCTGCACATCTCTTAAAGAGATATGGTTCATCCCATAAGTAGTACTTTGCATCAGAAACTAATTTTTTTGTTTGCTGCTTACTGTACTCTTTGGGTATGAATCTCACAGCTTTATAGTTTGCAATGTATGCAAACCACAGTACTTTCTGAATGGCAAAGAGTTGCTCATCTGGAAAGATTTCAGAGATCTCAGTAGGAGGGAGGGATGCTCCTTCTACTGGTTCTATCTGGGATAGGTGATCCGCTACTTGGTTCGCTATCCCTTTTCTGTCTCTTATTTCTATATCAAACTCTTGCAGAAGCAACACCCATCTTATGAGTCTGGGTTTTGAATCCTGCTTTCAGTGCTTTGTGAGGAGATATTTTAGAGTAGCATGGTCAGTGTACACAATCACTTTTGATCCTACTAAATAAGATCTGAACTTGTCAATGGCATAAACCACTGCAAGCAACTCCTTTTCTGTGGTTGTGTAATTTTTCTGCGCATCATTTAAAACACGGCTAGCATAATAAATGACATGCAGAAGCTTTTCATGCCTCTGTCCTAATACTGCACCAATGGCATGGTCACTGGCATCACACATTAGTTCGAATGGTAATGTCCAGTCTGGTGTAGAAATGACTGGTGCTGTGATCAGCTTATCTTTCAGAGTCTCAAAGGATTGCAAACACTCTGTGTCAAAGACAAATGGTTATCAGCGGCTAGCAGATTGCTCAGAGGTTTTACAATTTTTGAAAAATCCTTTATAAACATCCTATAGAATCCTGCATGCCCCAGAAAGCTTCTGATTGCCTTAACATTGGCAGGTGGTGGTATTTTTTCAATTACCACCTTTAGCTTGATCCACCTCTATTCCCTTGTTTGAAATTCTGTGCCCAAGGACAATTTCTTCAGTCACCATAAAGTGACATTTCTCCCAGTTTAAAATCAGGTTAGTCTCTTGGCACCTTTTCAAAACAAGTGCTAGATGGTCAAGACAGGAGCTGAATGAGTCTCCAAATACTGAGAATGTCATTCATGAAAACTTCCAGAAATTTCTCTACCATATCAGAGAAGATAGAGAGCATGCACCTCTGAAAGGTTGCAGGTGCATTGCACAAACCAAATGGCATCCTTCTGTAGGCAAATACTCCAAATGGACATGTGAATGCTGTTTTTCTTGGTCTTGAGAATCTACTGCAATTTGGTTGTAACCTGAATATCCATCCAAAAAATAGTAGTATTCATGACCTGCTAGTCTCTCTAGCATCTGGTCTATGAATGGTAAAGGAAAATGATCCTTTCTGGTGGCTGTATTGAGCCTTCTATAGTCAATACACATATGCCACCCTGTAACTGTTCTTGTGGGAACCAGTTCATTCCTTTCATTATGAACCACTGTCATACCTCCCTTCTTGGGGACAACTTGGACAGGACTCACCCATGGGCTATCAGAAATAGGATAAATAATCCCAGCCTCTAGTAACTTAGTGACCTCTTTCTGCACCACCTCCTTCATGGCTGGATTCAGCCGCCTCTGTGGTTGAACCACTGGCTTAGTATCATCCTCCAATAGGATCTTGTGCATGCATCTGGCTGGGCTAATGCCCTTGAGATCACTTATGGACCACCCAAGAGCTGTCTTGTGTGTCCTCAGCAGCTGAATTAGTGCTTTCTCTTCCTGTGGCTCTAAAGCAGAGCTTATGATTACCGGAAAAGTGTCATCTTCTCCCAGAAATGCATATTTCAGGGATGGTGGTAGTGGTTTGAGCTCGGGTTTAGGAGGCTTCTCCTCTTCCTGAGGAGTTTTTAGAGGTTCTTCTATTTTCTATGGTTCCTCCAGATCAGGCTGAACATCTTTAAAAATGTCCTCTAGCTCTGATTCGAGACTCTCAGTCATATTGACCTCTTCCACCAGGGAGTCAATAATATCAGCGCTCATGCAGTCTTTTGATGTGTCTGGATGCTGCATAGCTTTGACAGTATTCAACTTAAACTCATCCTCATTGACTCTCAGGGTTACCTCCCCTTTTTGGACGTCAATGAGGGTTCGTCCAGTTGCTAGGAAAGGTCTTCATAGAATGAGAGTTGCACTCTTGTGCTCCTCCATTTCTAGCACTACAAAGTCAGTGGGAAAGGCAAATGGCCCAACCTTGACAATCATGTCCTCAATTACACCTGATGGAATTTTAATGGAGCCATCAACAAATTGGAGACATATTCGGGTTGGTTTGACTTCTTCAGTCAAACCAAGCTTTCTGATAGTGGATGCAGGTATCAGGTTGATACTTTCCCCAAGATCACATAAAGCTATCTTGGTACAAGCACCCTCTAATGTGCATGGTATCATAAAGCTTCCGGGATATTTAAGCTTCTTTGGTAAGCTTTTTAAAATGATTGCACTATATTTTTCAGTGAGAAAAACTTTTTCAGTCTCCCTCCAATCCTTCTTATGACTTAAGATCTCTTTCATGAATTTAGCATAAGAGGGTATTTGCTCAAGTGCCTCTGCAAACGGAATCTTTATTTCAAGAGTCCTGAGATAGTTTGCAAAGCGGGCAAATTGTTTATCCTGTTTCGCTTGGCGGAGTTTTTGAGGATAAGGCATCTTGGCTTTATATTCTTCAACCTTAGTTGCTGCAGGTTTATTTCCTACAGAAGTGGTTGGAGATGCTTGCTTAAGGGGGTTGTTATCAGCACTTGCAAGTGTCTGATATCTCATTGGTGTTTGAACGCCAGAATTGGGTGCTGTATAGGCATTCAACGCCAGATTGCCACAGTTTTCTGGCATTTGGACGCCACAATTGGCCATCCACTGGGTGTTCAACGCCAACTTCTCACCCTTTTCTGGCGTTTGAACGCCAGAATCATTCCTCTCTGGGCTCTTACTGTCCACAGAGGGATTTTGGGCAGTGGTTTGGTCACCCTCTGTCAGATGTTCCTTTCTTGGCTTTTTGCTACTTTGAGTTGAGACATTTAATGTCTTCCCACTCCTTAAATGAACAGCTTGGCATTCTTCTGTTATCTATTTAGATAACTATTGTCCTGTCTGATTCAATTGTTTTTCCATAATCTGGTTAGCATCTTTGGTTTCTTGTAGCATCTCTTTAAATTTTGCTAACTGTTTTGTTATAGAAAATAGTTGCTGATTGAGTTCAGCAATTTGTTTTGGAGGACTAAGTTCAGTAGATACTACCTCAGCCTCTTCTTTCATGGAGGTCTCACCACTTGAGTACAGGTGCTGATTTCTGGCAACTGTATCAATGAGCTCTTGAGCCTCTTCAATTGTCTTTCTCATATGTATAGATCCACCAGCTGAGTGGTCTAGAGACATCTCGGCCTTTTCTGTAAGTCCATAGTAAAAGATGTCTAACTGCACCCATTCTGAAAACATTTCAGAGGGGCATTTCCTCAGCATCTCTCTGTACCTCTCCCAGACATTATAAAGAGATTCATTATCCTCTTGTTTAAAGCCTTGGATGTCCAGCCTTAGCTGTGTCATCCTTTTAGGAGGGAAATATTGATTCAGAAATTTGTCTAATAACTGTTTCCATGTTCTTATGCTCGCTGTAGGTTGGTTATTTAACCACTTCTTAGCTTGATCTTTTACAGAAAACGGGAACAGTAATAATCTGTAGACATCCTGATCTACTTTCTTATCACGTATTGTGTTAGTAATTTGTAAGAACTGTGCCAGAAACTCAGTAGGTTCTTCCTGTGGAAGACCAGAATACTGGTAATTTTGCTGCACCATGATAATGAGCTGAGGGTTTAGCTCAAAATTGCTGGCTCTGATGGGGTATACAGATTTTTGAAAAATATAAAAAGAAAATTGAAAAAGAATTTGTTTTGAAAGAGATTTAAAAAGATAAATTTTTAAAATTAAAATTTTAACTTGACTAACAAGAAACTACCAAATTTTAAAAATTTTGACTAAGTCAACCTAAGGAATTCGAAAATGATGAGTAAATAAAGGAAAAATATTTTTTTTAATTTAATGAGGAAATAAAAAAATAATAAAATGACACCAAACTTAGAATATTTAGATCAAAACAAATAAAACAAACCAAAAAACTTTGAATGTCAAGATGAACACCAAGAACACTTTGAAGATCAAAATGAACACCAAGAACAAATTTTGGAAATCTTTAAGAAAATAAAAACACAAAGGACACCAAACTTAAAAATTTTTATACTTTGGACACTAATAATTCGAAAATGCACAAGAAAAACAAGAAAAGACACAAAACAAGAAAAACTAAAGATCAAACAAGGAAAATAAACAAGAACAACTTGAAGATCAAGAAAGAACAAGGAACATAAAACTCGAAAATATGAAGAATAAAAAGAGCATACAATTTGAAAAATTTAAGGAAAATAAAAACACGCAATTGACACCAAACTTAAAACATGAAAGTAAACTCAAACAGAAGACTCAATAATTAGTTTATTGGTTTTTATCTATTTATTAAAAATTTTTGAAAAAAAATCTAGAAAAAAAAACAAGGATTTTAAAATTTAAACAAAAACAATAATAAAAGACTCAAATTTAGTGACTCTAAACAAAAAAAAAAGATAAATTTTTCCTAATCTAAGCAACACGATGAACCGTCAGTTGTCCAAACTCGAACAATCCCCGGCAACGGCGCTAAAAACTTGGTGCACGGAATTGCAATCACACCTTTGCAACTCCGCACAACTAACTAGCAAGTGCACTGGGTCGTCCAAGTAATACCTTACGTGAATAAAGGTCGATCCCACGGAGATTGCCGGCTTGAAGCAAACTATGGTTATCTTGTAAATCTTAGTCAGGAGATTAGTGATAAAAATGATTTTGTTTATGAAAAGAAAATAACATGAAATGAATGAAGTTTAGGATACTGAATTCCATAGAATTCTATTCAATGACAATGGTGAGGCCTTATTTAACGAGATATAACCTGTAGAAGCTGCAAATTGAATAATTCTATTCCTTATTTTCCTTTGCCATACTTGTTTAGTTGCTTTAAACATATATGGTTGGAAATCTTTCAGTTTTAATTGTTTTCTCCTCCATCATCATTGGTGCTCTCTTGGTGATATTATTCTCACCCTTGGTAAAATCTTCATGTATATATATTCATTGAAAGCCTAAAACATTACTTTTTAGAGTCCAAAATACTAAATTAACACTGTTATGCATTGATTATTCTCTTTGTAGGTTGGCTCAATAGAGGGAAGGGTTGGAGTATAACACCTAGACAATGCACAAAAAAACAAAAACTTTACTTTCAAATGCCACCGAAAGAATAGTGAGATATATTTTGTCAACTCTCTAAATTTTCATCCGATAACACACCATATAGTATCAAACTTAGTTGAAGTTCATTCTGAAAGGTAGTTGATCTAATATTCTTTAGTGTCATATCTTATTTGAAATTTGCATTCAGGTAAACACACTTTTGAAACTGCTAGATCTGATGACACTTTTAATTTCTAGGATAAGGACAGTAAGCAGAGACCAAAGGTTATCATATTTCTGTAAAATTTTCCATTCCACTTGTCCTTTTATGAAATTGATCATTGGAATTTCCAAAAACACTTTCACATTTGTCTTGTAAAATAATAGTTTTTGTGCTAGTAGGTTCCATTTGTATGTATGGCATAAGTTCATCTGGTAGCCATGATATCACCATCATTTGGCTTAATTTTTTTTCTAATTTGGTTACCCTGAATGGGAGGCATATGCTCTCTAATTTTCTTGTTTTTCCATATAGGCAAAGTGAAAGGTGAATCCCTTTTGTAAAATCTCGCAAAATACTAAATAAATAATCAACAACTAATAAATAAATTAATTGAGAGAAAAAAAAAGATTAGAAAATTAATATTTATAATTTGAAAAAATAAAAATATTTAGAGTTCGAATTAAAATGCTTATCTTAAGGGTTTTGAACCAAAGTTGGGCTAACAGGCTAAGGAAATGAAATTAGACCACACCAGACCTAAGTCCATGTACCCACACTCAACACACAATTCAGCATATTCCCCATTCATTTTGGAAGGGGGCAGCTGAAATTGAGAGAAGGGAGAAGAGAGAAGAGAGGAGAAAACCTAACCCTAGCTCCACCTTCAAACCTCTATAACTTTTGCTACGGAGCTCCGATCGTCACACCGTTTGCGGCCACGCAAAGTTTGTCTCCTCCTTTTCATTCTACCTAAATAGTGCCCCAGTTTCTCATTCAAAGATGAAATCACATTTTTGGTTTGGTTATTAAGGATTTTTGGTGATTTTGATGTTATAGAGGACCTCTAGCTTATGTTCTTGGTGGTATCCATCACTAATTTTAATGGATAAAGGTAATAAACTCTTGTACCCTCTTGGTTCATTAATTTATGAAAACTCTAGTTTTTATATTGTGCCAAATTTCATAATATGGTTTAGATTAAGTAATTGAAAGCTTGGCTTTATGGAATTTTGGAAAGAAAAGCTTGGAAGCTTGGAATTGCGACATTAAGGTACATGTAGCAGTTTTGAGTAGGCATTATGTAAGGTTATATGAAAACCTAGGTTAATTTTTTCTAGGATAAGTTGAATGGAATTGATTGTTAATATGCTTGAATAATGGTTAGTATGAGTATTGAGTTGGTTGATGTGTTTTGGAATGAAACAAAGAGTGGAAATAATGAGTTTTTGATGAATTGAGAAGTGATACGTGATATTGTTGTAATTGAATATTATGATATATGTTGGTGCTATGTTGCATGAAAATGAATATACATGTTGAAGTTTTAATCGAGAATTGGGTGTATGAATACTGTAATTTTGTGTAAATTGGGCTGGAGGCTGTGATATGGTGAAGAATCCCTATAAAACAAAGTTTAAAGTCTCAAATAACTCATACTTTAATGTTCAAAAATCCGGAGTCTTACATCCTAGTTTAACCTCAAAGTGCGATGAGGTCTACGTCTAGTTTCCACTACAACAATGACAAAATTTCACTATATACAATTCAATATTACAATCACCAATGCCAAGACCAAAACAAGGGCAAAAATGAACAAACCAAACTGGTTATTCGCCTAGACAAATGAATTACTCCACCATGCCTCACAAACCTATTCCCAGACAATACAAACTCTCCAAAACATAACAAACAAAGACTTGAATAAACTAAAACTGTGTAGAGTTATCTTCCTAGTTTAAGACATATCACTCATAGGCTTTTCTAAATATTCTCTTACAAGATCGTATGCATTTTTGTTAGTACTAAGAAGACTCAAAACTGAATATCAAGTACAAACCAAGATGAAGAAAAAAGACACTCAATTGTGCAATGTTTGATTTCTGAATTATTCTCCTTTGGTTTTTCCAAATTGTTCTTCTTCTTATATCCAAAGACCAAGCTAATGCTAGGCATTGCAGCAGATTATTTTGCATTGAAGACACGATGCTTTTCTTTCTTTGTGCAGCTACAATTCCCTCCTTAAAGGATGATACTTTCCTTTCTTTTAGCAGCATCACATCTCCTTTATAATAACTTAAAATATTGCTATTAATTGATGATTCTTTTCAAATTAAATAAGCATTAATGTCATTTCCAAATCTGAAGACTTTATTGCACAATCAATTACATCATAATTATTTAATTATTCAATTTAAACTAATGTTGGTCATCGCAACAAATTGTAAAATCTTTTTCAGACTCAACAATCTCTCCTTTAATGACAAACATTTTAAAATAGAGAGATTTTAACGAAACTTAATAAGAGTAGAAAAACTTCTTTTTCATATAAAAAATAATTTTCCCCTGAATTTGTGCTATGGAGTCTTTGAGCTGAAATATCAGAGTGTAGCAGAAACATAAGCCAGCACTAACAATGATAGTTATATGTTATGGTGATAAAGAGATTGCAGTCAATAAACTAAGTCTTAAACAAAAACATAAACTTTAATAAACTTAGTCACCAAGTTTTTGAACATAAAAAAATATGACCAAACCAACAATATCTCTCTCTATTCCTATTACTCCCATTTTTTTAATCAAGAGAGCAAATGAAGAACCTGCAAGAACTTGTCAGAGAATAGAAAACTAAAGCAAATTGTTTGGTTATACAGTCATCCAAAATATATCTTAAAAATAAAAGATAATAGTAAGTTAATGATTAGAGTCACTAAACATCAGAACTGGCTGAGAGCTAACTCATCTTCCTCAGCATCTTCATCATTAGAAAAAATGTGCTTTGAAATAAGATCATTAATGTACTGTTTCAGGATGTCAATTTTTCCATTGGTTTTCCGCAGTTTAGACTTAACAATCCATCTTGGTGCCTCTGCTTGGCTAAATAGGCTTGTTGTGCCTCCACATGATTCCAAACTCCTGAACCAAGTCTCTTACTATACCAATGAGCTCAGTCAATGAGTGGCTTGAAGATCGCGAGGCCTTCGAGCTACTAGCCCCTCTTGCAACTAACTGTCCTTTACCTCTTGCACTTTCATTGATTTTCCTGGCTAGTTTCTCCTTTTAAAAAATGAAGAACATTCTTCATAAACTTCATTGGAGAAATTAACATTGTAAAGTTCAAAGATTTTAGTGAGGAACATTGCATAGGATAGAGTAGTGTTGCGAAAGCTAGTGACGCATTCATGCATATGACAAATCATAATATAATATAAGAGGGCAAAAATAATGAGGGCATCACAGAAGGAGACTTTTTGAAAAGTGCCACTTTGAGGAAGAATTATGTGATTGACAATCCTATGAAGTTGAGCATAAAAGGGACCTAAAGCTCAATGAGATGCCATAATGCCATCACAAAAGGGAATATTGACACAAATACTTCCAACAGCATCAGTTAGGGACACATTGAGTTCTTTGTCCCATTTACCAGAAGTGTATACTTGAACACTAGAGTCAAAGAAACCAAGAGCTTGATTAAGACTAAGATGATCAATAACAATGTTTTTTCCTTTTACAGTTGAAATAATTCTTTCTTTGTGAAAACCCATGTTTGCATAAAACTCATTTATCAGCTGAGAAAGAATAGGACACTGAACATCAAGAATTGGAAGCCAGCCTTGGAAGTAAAAAATATCTTTGAAATCTAATCCTTTCAAGACAAGTTTTGTCTAAATTAACCAGTTTGGTAGGATTGATAAATCTATATTTGATGATAACTTTTGGCTTGAAATGAGTGAAATTTATTGTAACACCCTAATTTTTAGCACCTCATGAGCGTACCAAAAGTTTAGGCGTTACTTACCTCTAAACTTTTTATTCTATACTATCTTTATTTAATATTGAGCCTTCACGAATACGAATTGAAACTTTCACCAAGAAAATGAAGAGTCAGTACTTTAAATCATTTAATCACAAAATTATATATATCAACATAGTATTATATACAGAGACTTACTCAAAGATACTCAAATACAATTCCTACCCATCTAAAAACTAAATCAATAAATGACGAGGGGAAAATAAAATCTAACAACTCAACTTGTAAACAGAATCTTCTATGCTCTTGTAGTTCCGCACTAAGCCTTCGCACCTGTAGCTGAAAGGGGTGGAGATAGGGGGTAAGAACTGAGGAGTTCTTAGTAGGGTTGGGGTGTAAAGTTATATCCATTTTATATACACTTGGTCAGCAACAACAGTCAACAAAGTACGAGCCAATTCAACAACTATAGAACACAAAACCCAATCATAAGCACACACAATCATAGAAAACACACTCACAAATAAATACGCGCAAACAAGTATGATGCATGTCTAGTCCTAGTGCAGGCCATGAGCTCATGTGTCGGTTGCCTACCCGCTCCCGACATTACCCGAGCACAAGTCCTAGATATGTCTTTCCAGATGCATACTGTGTGCTTATAAGTCTTACGGCTAGGCCGCATACAATGTGACTTTCAATGTGCTTACATCTGGAAAACAGTTCTCAGTGTGTGGGTGTCCTCACTATACATTTGGCACTAAGGTCCAAACAAGATCGCATATGCTCTCCTGTGGCAGACAGTCTTTTAAAACTTTCTCTTTATCTTTGCCTTCTGCTCTCCTGTGGCAGAGGTCCCTTTAGTTAATACATTCTTTCTTTCCTACCATCTGCTCTCCTGTGGTAGAGGTTCTTTAATATTCTTTCTTTCTTTTTATTTCCTTTCTTCTTCTTTTCTTTCCTATCATTTCATAATATAATTTATCTCCGCATTATTCTCTCGCATTTTCCTAAGTGGCTTATGGAAAAGAATTATAAGGTATTTTAAACGAGTCTGCGTTCTCTAAAACTTTTAAAATCACTCTGTTTGCTCTTCCCTGACTTATAATAATATTAATAATATCTTTATTATATAATATTCTTAATAAAATAATAATAACAATAAAATAAGATATTTTAAATGGTAAATAAATAATATTTATATCTGTTCTTAAAAACTTAGTTTCGTAAAACTTTTATTCTTAAACTCTTGCTATCTATGTTTTAAACCTCAAACTCTTAAATATTTTATTTTTAACTCAACATATTTACAAAATTATGTTTGAAACCTCACTTATCTTAATATTTATAAAAGTAACCCTGAATTTTTATGAAATATCCTTTTTTACCCCTGTACTTTATTTATTATCCAAAATACCTGAAAACTTATATAATTACAAATTGTACCTCGATTTTTATTTATAAATACAATGTTACTCTTCAAAAATAAAGTGTAAGTACTAATCTTTTTCTTATGCAAAAACTGAAACCGTTAGCTGTAAAGCCCGGCTAATTAACGGCTAATTAACCCATAAATGAGAATTTATTCTAGAAAGCCTAAAATGATATTTTTATGGCTTAATATGATAGAGGAAATTGAGACGAGAATTTCGGTACCAATTTTATGGAAATCGGACCAAGATTGGACCGAACGGGCCAAACCGGTCCAACCGGACCCAAAGTGGGCCCTTGGCCCAACATAACTAAACCAAAACCCTAGTTTTCAGCACTCTCTCTCTCCTCACACAACACCAAACACGCTGAAAAAGAGAGGAAATGGGGGAAGAACACTCTCTCAAACCTCTATCTCTCACTTGATCTTCAAACCACCATAACTTTTGATCTAGAGCTCCGATTGCCGCTCCGTTTGCGGCCACGCGCTCACCGCGGAGAGCTCTACAAAACCCATACAACTAATCTTGAGGTAAGCCACGTGTTTCTGTTCGAAATTACAGCCCTTATTTTCGAGTTTCATGGGTAAAATGTTGAGATTTTGGGTTCTTTGATGTTATAGGACCCAACTCTCTTGAAAGAGAAGGTTAATCTTGTCTCTTTGGACCTTGGGTGTGGTAAGATTCTCAACCCTAGTGTAATTTGTTGTTCTATGAGGTTTGGGCATTGAGATGTTGTGTATGGGTATGATGATTGTGGCTTAGGTTGTGTATATGTGAATATTGGAGCTTGATTGGTGATTTTGGAAAGCTTGGAAGAGGGTTTTGTGTGATAAAATCTGTTCTTGGAGGTGTTGAGACCTTGAGAGTTTGAGGAAAAGTGGTTTGGAAGTGCTCCGGTTGAGCTTGGGAAATCGGCTAAGGTATGGTTTCGGTTTCCCGTATCTAATATGTAATGTGGTAGGAAATACTTAGGCTAGAGGCCCTAAGATAGGCATTGAATTGATGATGTTGTGGAATGGTTGAGATATATGATGAGATCATATGTGTGATTATGAATATTGATGCCTTGATTGTGTGATATGTGAGAAAATGCATGTTGTGATATATGCTTGATGAATGATTGAGGTTGAATTGATGGGTGGTGCCATATTGTTGGTGAGTATGATGATTATGTATAATGATGGTTGATTGGAAATTGATATTGTTAGAAATTGGGATGAAAAGGATGTATGACATAATATTGTGTTTATCCTTTGGCCTTTTGATTGAGAAGTGTTAAAATGGTTGGAGGTAGTTTTGAGAATTTTGGTAAAATGTCAATGCATGAGTTGAGGATGGCTTGTTGTTGAATTTGGTACACTTTGATTGATTTCAAAGAAAAGGGATGAAATTGGCATGTTTTAATTGATTTTGAAAAGAGTTGAAAGTGGCTTGTTTTGAAAATGGCACTTTGTGGTTTTGAATGAAAATATGGTTTTTGGGCATACTTTGACGGGACATAACTTGGACTACGGATCTTTGATTTGTGCCAATTCTATTTAGAAATGAAATTGGATCCGGGATGTCCATGCCGTTCGAAGAACGGGTGAAAAATGATTTAAAATGAGAGAGTTATGACCGTCGGAAGATTGGGGGTTGAATCTGTGAATTTTGCAGCTTTTAACTTAGAAAATTTTTAGCAGAATGACCCCTCGCGCGTAGGCGCACTTGGCGCGTATGCGCCGTTCTTCGAGAAAGCATCATCCACGCGTGCGCGTGGAGTGCGCGTACGCGTGGCCCTGTTTTCATCCCAAAGTTGATTTTTGAGTTTTAAAAGCCAAACTTCATACTTCTAAGCCTCCAATCTCACCACTTATGTCTTAAATCATTATGATATGCCTAGCATGAGGAAAAGGGCTAGTGAATGTGGTAACTTGCGAGTGAAGCAAGGGAAAAATGAATGATCCATGAGGATCAAAGATGATTATGTGAGATGTGGAGGATGGCGGTGGAAGTGCTTGTTATGCCATGGGCCGAATGGCCGTAATTGTTAATGAATTGGCTGGTTATGGATTTAACCGTGAGCCGGATGGCTGGATTATGCCGTGTGGCGGCGGAGCCATGTTTATGGCTAAGTATAAATGCATATATGCTGTTGAATGAATTGTGAATGTTGGCACTTCCACCATTGGAGATGAGGGTTTCCCTGGGTAGTAGCAATGGCTAGCCACCATGTGCTCCAGGTTGAGACTCGAAGCTCTGTTAACCCAATGTCGTAAGTGTGGCCGGGCACTGTGAAAGGCCCGGATGAGCTCGCCCCCATAAATATTCACCAGTGATGGTGATGGATAAATATTCACCAGTGAGGGTGATGGATATGGATCATGATTATGATCAAGTTTATGATGAGTATAACTCGAGTTGGGGATGCACGACAGAGGGACAGTCCAATGGCTAGCTACCAGGACTTGTCGGGTTGGCTCTATAACCGACAGATGATATCATCAGCCACTAGGGACAGGCATGCATCATAAGCATACTACATGAATTGTTTGAGATTGCCTATTTGACTGCATATTACTTGCTAATTGCCTAAATGCCTTATCTGTTCCTATTTGTAAATCTCTTGTCTGATATAACTGTGTTTGCTATATTATACTCCTGCTGGTGGTTGGGAGGTCTGAAGGAATTGGAAAGGGAAGTATTAGTTAGACTGAAAAATCTTTAGTCAGTTGCCACTTACGGTTTAGCTTGTTTATAAGCTTTGATATTATCTGAAGGAAGTTCTAGGATTGCCTTCGGCTTTCCTCTATTATTATGTATTATATATGTGGAAGCTGTTACCGTGCTGGGGACCTCTGGTTCTCACCCATGCGGATTTTGTGGTTTTCAGATGCAGGACGCAAGGCTTCTCGTTGAGGCATGCTGGAGACTTCTGGATTAGCGAAGATCCTTTGTTCTCGGGACTCTGTTTTGGGTTATATATCTTGTTTAGATACTTTTATCTCCATTAAATAATACAAACTGTGACGACTCCTTCTAGAGGGGATTTTTGGAGAATAGGTTTTCTGTATTTGTGTCCCTTTGGGTTTCCTTTGGGGTTTTCTTATTTTATCATATGTATATATTGCTATGCTCGGACCGGTTATCTTCGCAACCGGGTTTTGAGTCTTGATATTCCCGTTTTTGACACTCTTTATATATATGATCTTGCGTTAGCTTATCCTTTTCTCGTTACGTTATCGATCGGAGTGTTGCGCGTTTGAGTTACGGTTTTTGTTTACCCCTTTTTCTACAAAAGCTCCTAGTTATAATCAATTATTCATACTACTATACGTACTAAATTTTTGTTTTAGAGGTCGTAATACCTTGCCATCTCTGTCTTATGACTTAAGCATAAGACTCTGTATGGTAGGGTGTTACATTATGGTATCAGAGCAGTTCGTTCCTGTAGAGCCTGAGGAATGGACTGACTATGCTTCTGTGCATTCTCTATATGTGTGTTATGTGCTGTTAGTATATCTACTTGATATAGTTGGCATAAACGTTCATGAGCATGCATTTGGGACTTTGAAGCACTAAACTTCCGATATTGAGACTGATCAACTTAATATCGATTGTTTGGTGTGTATAGGAACCAGATGGCGCCTCGTGGACGCGGTAGAGGCCGTGGGAGAGGACATACGAATGCTCGTACGCCGGAGACTAACCCTAATAACCCGGTGAACTTTATGACTGCGTTGGAGAACATGGCTGCTGCTATGCAAGCCACTGCTGAGGCTCTTGGTCAACAGATGAACAACCATGGTAATGACGGAGGTAGAGTTCAGGGCCCGATGACACTGGCAAACTTTTTGAAGGTTAATCCCCCTAAGTTCAAGGGAACCACTAGTCCGACTGAAGCCGATACATGGTTTCAAGCCATGGAACGAGCACTGCAAGCGCAGGTGGTACCTGAAGGGCAGCGTGTGGAGTTCGCTACCTATTTGCTCATTGGCGAAGCATCGCATTGGTGGCAAGGAATTCGACGCCGTGATGATTATATCACCTGGGACATCTTCCAAGAGGAATTCTATAAGAAGTACTTTCCGACTTCTGCTAGGACGGCCAAGGAGCTTGAATTGTTGCAGCTGAAGCAGGGTACTATGTCTGTATCCGAGTATACTGACAAGTTTGAGGAGCTGTTCAGATTCTCTCGTATGTGTCAAGGGACTCCGGTGGAATATGAGGAATGGAAGTGTGTTAAGTACGAAGGAGGACTCCGGAGTGATATTTTCAGTTCAGTGGGACCAATGGAGATTAGAACTTTCTCCGAGTTGGTGAACAAGTGTAGGGTTGCTGAAGAGTGTGTGAAGAGGGCAGCCGCTGAGAAAGGAAGTCACAAAGGATCATTTTTACAGAACCGAGGGAAGAGCTTTGCACCTAGAGGTCCGCCTTTCAAGAGGGGAGGTTCTTTTAGGAGGCCCAACAACAACTACTCCCAAGGAAAAAGGTTTGGGAAGCAGCCTCAGAATGATCAAGCTTGTACTAGGTATGGGAGTCACCATCCGGGAGTACCATGCAAGGCCGGATGGGGTTTGTGCTACAATTGTGGAAAGGCGGGGCATAAAGCTGCAAGTTGTCCAGAGAAGCAAAAGCAAGGTGCTGGGAAAGCACAACAGACTGGTCGGGTGTTCACCACCTCAGCTGTGGGTGCAGAGGGATCCGAGACACTCATTCGAGGTAACTGTGAAATGGCTGGTCAAACTTTAAATGCTTTATTTGATTCGGGAGCATCGCATTCATTCATTGCATTTGAGAAAGCCCATGAGTTAGGGTTGAAGATCATAACCTTAGGTTATGACTTAAAAGTGTATAATGCTACCCATGAAGCCATGGTAACTAGGCTAGGATGCCCGAAAGTTTCGTTTAGGTTCAAGCAGCGTGATTTTGTCCATAATCTAATCTGCTTACCGATGATCGGTCTTGATCTTATCTTGGGATTGGACTGGTTATCCGAAAACCATGTCCTGCTTGATTGTTCTACCAAGTCGGTGTACTTTATGCCGGAGGATACAGAAGGGCCGGTTGTGGTGAATAATTATTACTTGAATTCAATGATGGTGAACTGTTCTGGAACCGAATGTCAGGGTATCCTGTTGTTAACCGCGGGTGTTTCGGGTGATGATCAAAGGTTGGATCAGATTCCGGTAGTGTGTGAGTTTCCGGAAGTGTTTCCCGATGATATTGAGGAATTTCCACCTAACCGAGAGGTCGAGTTTGCTATTGAATTGGTGCCTGGGGCGGGACCAATCTCAAGTGCTCCTTATAGGATGTCACCGTTAGAGATGGCCGAGCTAAAGTCTCAGTTAGAGGAATTGTTGGGTAAGAACTTTATCCGACCAAGTGTTTCCCCGTGGGGAGCTCCAGTGTTACTGGTAAAGAAGAAAGATGGAAGTATGCAACTCTGTGTGGATTACAGGCAGCTGAACAAGGTCACCATAAAGAATAAGTACCCATTGCCGAGGATTGATGATCTCATGGATCAGTTACAAGGAGCTGGGGTTTTCTCTAAGATTGATTTGCGATCCGGTTATCACCAGATAAGGGTGAGGGGTGAGGATATCCCTAAGACCGCTTTCAGGACTCGTTATGGTCATTACGAGTACACTGTAATGTCCTTTGGGTTGACGAACGCTCCTGCAGTATTCATGGATTACATGAATAGAGTGTTCCGTCCGTTTCTGGATAAATTCGTGGTTGTCTTCATTGACGATATACTAATTTACTCCAAGACTGAAGAAGAGCATGCGGAACACTTGCGGACCGTGTTGCAGATTTTAAAGGAGAAGAAACTCTATGCGAAACTGTCTAAGTGTGAGTTCTGGAAGAGTGAGGTGAAGTTTTTGGGTCACGTGGTGAGTAAGAAGGGAATAGCCGTAGATCCAACCAAGGTAGAAGCTGTGATGGATTGGAAGCAACCAACCACAGTAACTGAGATAAGGAGTTTTCTGGGTTTAGCTGGCTATTACCGAAGGTTCATCAAAGGCTTTTCGCAATTAGCTTTGCCGTTGACAAAGTTAACTCGCAAAGACACTCCGTTTGTTTGGACTCCTGAGTGCGAGGAGAGCTTTCAGACATTGAAGAAAAAGTTGACCACTGCACCTGTGTTAGTGTTACCTGAGCCGAATGAGCCATTTGAGGTGTATTGTGACGCCTCATTGAAGGGTCTAGGGTGCGTGCTGATGCAGCACCATAATGTGGTGGCGTATGCCTCACGATAGTTGAGACCTCATGAAGTTAGTTACCCTACGCACGATTTGGAACTCGCTGCGGTTGTGTTTGCCTTGAAGGTGTGGAGGCATTATCTCTATGGGGTTAAGTTCCAAGTTTTCTCTGATCATAAGAGCTTGAAGTATCTCTTTGATCAGAAAGAGCTTAATATGAGGCAGAGAAGGTGGATGGAATTGTTGAAGGACTACGACTTTGAGTTAAATTACCATCCTGGAAAGGCGAATATAGTGGCGGATGCGTTAAGTCGAAAGTCGTTATATGCGTCTTGGATGATGCTTCAAGAGGAGAAGTTGCTCAAGGGATTCGAGAGTCTAAAAATTGGTGCTCGAGAAGTATCTGGAACCTTGTGTTTGAGCCGATTAGAAATCTCGAGTGACTTTAAGTCCGAACTCCTAAAGGCTCATGAAAATGATGAAGCGTTATGGAAGGTGTTACCGGCTATCGAGCAAGGAAAACAGTGGAGAGTGTCGGAAGAAAAAGATGGGTTATGGAGATTCAAGGGTAGGATCATTGTGCCGAATGTTGGCACTTTGAGGCAAGATATCTTAAAGGAGGCACACAAAAGCGGATTCTCCATTCACCCGGGAAGTACTAAGATGTACCATGATTTAAAGGCGATGTTTTGGTGGCCGGGTATGAAGAATGATGTGGCGGAATATGTTTCAAAGTGCTTAACTTGCCAAAAGGTAAAGATTGAACATCAAAGACCTTCCGGGATGTTGCAACCCTTAGAGGTTCCGCAATGGAAGTGGGAAAGTATTGCAATGGACTTTGTGTCGGGATTGCTAAGGACTAGGACTGGTTTTGATGCTATCTGGGTGATCGTGGACCGACTGACGAAGTCAGCTCACTTTTTACCCGTTCGGATGACTTACACCCTTGAGGAGCTAGCTCGGTTATACATAAAGGAGATTGTGAGACTCCATGGTGTACCTGCTACTATAATCTCTGATAGAGATCCTCGTTTCACTTCGAGGTTCTGGGGTGCATTTCAGAAAACTTTTGGAACTCGATTAAGCTTGAGTACAGCGTACCATCCCCAAACAGATGGTCAATCCGAGAGGACGATCTAAACACTAGAGGATATGTTGAGAGCTTGTGTTTTGGACCAACCGGCGAGTTGGGATCGGTATATGCCATTAGTAGAGTTTGCATACAATAATAGTTACCATGCGAGCATCGGAATGGCTCCGTATGAGGCTTTGTATGGGAGAAAATGTCAATCTCCACTATGTTGGTATGAAGCTGGAGAGAAAGGCTTGTTGGGGCCGGAAATGATAGCTGAGACCACTGAACAAGTCAAGAAGATCCGAGATAGGATGCTTACGGCGCAGAGTCGTCAAAAGAGTTACGCCGATCAAAGGCGGAAGCCCTTAGAATTTGAGGCAGGAGATCATGTTTTCCTGAAAGTTACTCCAACTACAGGAGTAGGTAGGGCGATTAAGGCAAAGAAGTTGAATCCTCGATACATTGGTCCATTTCAGGTCCTGGAGAGGGTTGGACCGGTGGCGTATCGGATGGCTCTACCACCTTATCTCTCAAACCTGCACGACGTGTTTCACGTGTCGCAGCTTCGGAAGTACACTCCTGATGCTAGCCATGTGTTAGAACCTGAGTCGGTTCAGTTAAGGGAAGATTTGACGCTTCCAGTGGCTCCGGTCAGAATTGATGATACTAGTATTAAACGGTTGCGTGGAAAAGATGTTTCATTAGTCAAAGTGGCATGGAGTCGAGGCGGTGTTGAGGAACACACTTGGGAACTTGAGTCGGAGATGCGAGCGGATTATCCGCATTTATTCTCAGGTAATTGCATTTGAATTTTGTGGGCAAAATTCCCAATTAGGTGGGTAGAATGTAAAGCCCGGTTAATTAACGGCTAATTAACCCATAAATGAGAATTTATTCTAGAAAGCCTAAAATGATATTTTTATGGCTTAATATGATAGAGGAAATTGAGACGAGAATTTCGGTACCAATTTTATGGAAATCGGACCAAGATTGGACCGAACGGGCCAAACCGGTCCAACCGGACCCAAAGTGGGCCCTTGGCCCAACATAACTAAACCAAAATCCTAGTTTTCAGCACTCTCTCTCTCCTCACACAACACCAAACACGCTGAAAAAGAGAGGAAATGGGGGAAGAACACTCTCTCAAACCTCTATCTCTCACTTGATCTTCAAACCACCATAACTTTTGATCTAGAGCTCCGATTGCCGCTCCGTTTGCGGCCACGCGTTCACCGCGGAGAGCTCTACAAAACCCATACAACTAATCTTGAGGTAAGCCACGTGTTTCTGTTCGAAATTCCAGCCCTTATTTTCGAGTTTCATGGGTAAAATGTTGAGATTTTGGGTTCTTTGATGTTATAGGACCCAACTCTCTTGAAAGAGAAGGTTAATCTTGTCTCTTTGGACCTTGGGTGTGGTAAGATTCTCAACCCTAGTGTAATTTGTTGTTCTATGAGGTTTGGGCATTGAGATGTTGTGTATGGGTATGATGATTGTGGCTTAGGTTGTGTATATGTGAATATTGGAGCTTGATTGGTGATTTTGGAAAGCTTGGAAGAGGGTTTTGTGTGATAAAATCTGTTCTTGGAGGTGTTGAAACCTTGAGAGCTTGAGGAAAAGTGGTTTGGAAGTGCTCCGGTTGAGCTTGGGAAATCGGCTAAGGTATGGTTTCGGTTTCCCGTATCTAATATGTAATGTGGTAGGAAATACTTAGGCTAGAGGCCCTAAGATAGGCATTGAATTGATGATGTTGTGGAATGGTTGAGATATATGATGAGATCATATGTGTGATTATGAATATTGATGCCTTGATTGTGTGATATGTGAGAAAATGCATGTTGTGATATATGCTTGATGAATGATTGAGGTTGAATTGATGGGTGGTGCCATATTGTTGGTGAGTATGATGATTATGTATAATGATGGTTGATTGGAAATTGATATTGTTAGAAATTGGGATGAGAAGGATGTATGACATAATATTGTGTTTATCCTTTGGCCTTTTGATTGAGAAGTGTTAAAATGGTTGGAGGTAGTTTTGAGAATTTTGGTAAAATGTCAATGCATGAGTTGAGGATGGCTTGTTGTTGAATTTGGTACACTTTGATTGATTTCAAAGAAAAGGGATGAAATTGGCATGTTTTAATTGATTTTGAAAAGAGTTGAAAGTGGCTTGTTTTGAAAATGGCACTTTGTGGTTTTGAATGAAAATATGGTTTTTGGGCATACTTTGACGGGACATAACTTGGACTACGGATCTTTGATTTGTGCCAATTCTATTTAGAAATGAAATTGGATCCGGGATGTCCATGCCGTTCGAAGAACGGGTGAAAAATGATTTAAAATGAGAGAGTTATGACCGTCGGAAGATTGGGGGTTGAATCTGTGAATTTTGCAGCTTTTAACTTAGAAAATTTTTAGCAGAATGACCCCTCGCGCGTAGGCGCACTTGGCGCGTATGCGCCGTTCTTCGAGAAAGCATCATCCACGCGTGCGCGTGGAGTGCGCGTACGCGTGGCCCTGTTTTCATCCCAAAGTTGATTTTTGAGTTTTAAAAGCCAAACTTCATACTTCTAAGCCTCCAATCTCACCACTTATGTCTTAAATCATTATGATATGCCTAGCATGAGGAAAAGGGCTAGTGAATGTGGTAACTTGCGAGTGAAGCAAGGGAAAAATGAATGATCCATGAGGATCAAAGATGATTATGTGAGATGTGGAGGATGGCGGTGGAAGTGCTTGTTATGCCATGGGCCGAATGGCCGTAATTGTTAATGAATTGGCTGGTTATGGATTTAACCGTGAGCCGGATGGCTGGATTATGCCGTGTGGCGGCGGAGCCATGTTTATGGCTAAGTATAAATGCATATATGCTGTTGAATGAATTGTGAATGTTGGCACTTCCACCATTGGAGATGAGGGTTTCCCTGGGTAGTAGCAATGGCTAGCCACCATGTGCTCCAGGTTGAGACTCGAAGCTCTGTTAACCCAATGTCGTAAGTGTGGCCGGGCACTGTGAAAGGCCCGGATGAGCTCGCCCCCATAAATATTCACCAGTGATGGTGATGGATAAATATTCACCAGTGAGGGTGATGGATATGGATCATGATTATGATCAAGTTTATGATGAGTATAACTCGAGTTGGGGATGCACGACAGAGGGACAGTCCAATGGCTAGCTACCAGGACTTGTCGGGTTGGCTCTATAACCGACAGATGATATCATCAGCCACTAGGGACAGGCATGCATCATAAGCATACTACATGAATTGTTTGAGATTGCCTATTTGACTGCATATTACTTGCTAATTGCCTAAATGCCTTATCTGTTCCTATTTGTAAATCTCTTGTCTGATATAACTGTGTTTGCTATATTATACTCCTGCTGGTGGTTGGGAGGTCTGAAGGAATTGGAAAGGGAAGTATTAGTTAGACTGAAAAATCTTTAGTCAGTTGCCACTTACGGTTTAGCTTGTTTATAAGCTTTGATATTATCTGAAGGAAGTTCTAGGATTGCCTTCGGCTTTCCTCTATTATTATGTATTATATATGTGGAAGCTGTTACCGTGCTGGGGACCTCTGGTTCTCACCCATGCGGATTTTGTGGTTTTCAGATGCAGGACGCAAGGCTTCTCGTTGAGGCATGCTGGAGACTTCTGGATTAGCGAAGATCCTTTGTTCTCGGGACTCTGTTTTGGGTTATATATCTTGTTTAGATACTTTTATCTCCATTAAATAATACAAACTGTGACGACTCCTTCTAGAGGGGATTTTTGGAGAATAGGTTTTCTGTATTTGTGTCCCTTTGGGTTTCCTTTGGGGTTTTCTTATTTTATCATATGTATATATTGCTATGCTCGGACCGGTTATCTTCGCAACCGGGTTTTGAGTCTTGATATTCCCGTTTTTGACACTCTTTATATATATGATCTTGCGTTAGCTTATCCTTTTCTCGTTACGTTATCGATCGGAGTGTTGCGCGTTTGAGTTACGGTTTTTGTTTACCCCTTTTTCTACAAAGGCTCCTAGTTATAATCAATTATTCATACTACTATACGTACTAAATTTTTGTTTTAGAGGTCGTAATACCTTGTCATCTCTGTCTTATGACTTAAGCATAAGACTCTGTATGGTAGGGTGTTACATTAGCCATTTTCTTTTAAAATATTACTTATATTTTAATCCGTTTTTGAGTTTGTGGTTACCGATTCTTCGTAACTTTTAATCTTTTTTTATCTTGGCCATCAAACCTCACCAAATCTCATCAATTTCCTTAATATACTACATCACAATAGTCCCAAAGCCATTAAAATACCCACAACTAAGCTGTTCCTCATAGCCAAACCAATAAATCACAGGCAACAACAATAATTCAACATAAACTCATTTAAATTCAAACAATTATCAACCAAATCAACATTCAATTATCAAATTCACATTTAATTATTCTAAAATTTATCAAACCCTATCTCCATATAAAATTAAAATATTCGAAACTCCGGAAAAGCTTTTTAACCAAACTGCTAAAAAAGAAAACGTCAGAAATCTTATGTGCCTCCTAGAATTTCAATTGACCAAATTTAAAGAAAAGGGGTGCTATGTTACTATTAATTTCTACCAAATAAAAATAACACCAACACATAAAAAATGAAGATATAAATACTTTTATTAAATTAAATTTTTTATTGAAGTTACGAATTTTAAATAATCAAAGCCGAAAGTTTTGGTGAGGATTACGGTTCCATGGAAGTATCCATGGTTTCACGTTCTCTCTTTCTCTTGGTTCTTGGCTTCGGTGGTTTTAACTGAGCATAAAAAAAGTTTTAATGCTTATCTAAGTAATGATAATGATGTGTCATTCATATATATATATATATATACTACGTTTCAATTTTCTCTCTTCATTCTTTAAAGGCTTCGGCCACTTTTTTTTTTCTTTTTTTTTATTTGTTCCATAATAATAATAATAATAATAATAATAATAATAGTAATAATAGTTATAATGATATTTATAAAAATCAATTTAAACTTTGTCTATTAAAATAGTTTCTAATACATAATTCAAACTAATAAAATAAGTCATAATTAAATTAAATTTCAATAATTATAAAATTTTATTTAATTATTTTTGTTAAAAATAATTTTTTTTAAATAATTAATTATTTAATTTTTAAAAATTCGAGATGTTATATTTATTAATTTAACTTGTACTTATTCATTGAAATCGCATGCTTTTGTGAATCTTCTCTTAATTGAGCCTAATTCTTGAAAACATGCTTTTTTATGCTTGAAATTGCCAAATTTAATTCATTTGTCTATCATTCGATGTCTTGACGTGTTTGTTTAAGTGATTAAAGATTTGGGAGGCAAGAATGGCTTGAAAGGATGAAGGAAAAGCATGCAAAAGTGGAGGATTCATGAAGAATTGAAGATTGGAAGTTCTCCAAGTCGTACGTACGCATCAATCTAAAGTTTTGCGTACGCATCACTGGCAGCACATGACTTACGATTTGGAGCCCAATTTGGGCCTAATCTAGTCAAATATAAAGCCTAGACTAGTGGAGCATGGAGGGGGAGCAGGATACTCTCTAATAATCACATTTGACATTTTTGGTAGAGGTTTTTGTTCATAGTTTTTCTAGAGAGAAAAACTCCAACTTTTGTCTAGGTTTTCCTAGGTTTTACTCAATTTATACCTTAGTTTTGGATTCTAACTTCTTTTAATTGTAAGTTGCTCTTAATTTTCTTGTCTTTTGCACTACACTTTACTTAGATTTCTTTGTAGTTGAAGTTATTTTGTTAGCTCATGAACTTGTGAATTCTTGATTTTCCATTAATGAATTTGATGTTTTGAGTTTACTATATGGTTATTTGAGTTATTAGCATTGATAACTTGCATTGTTTAGTTATTGTTTTCAATAATTTTTATAATTTACCGTATTTTTTTCATGTCCACTAAGTATGTGATGAAATATTTACTTTGATTATGCAGTAGATTTTTATCTCTTGGTTTGGGAATTGAGGAACTATGTAACCTTGAGTCATTAATGTCCAACATAGATTGATAATTTGGATTGATAGTTGACTTGGTTTCCACTAACGCTAATCTTCTACCAAAGTAAATTGGTAAGTTGATTAGAATTTGTGGATTGAGATCAAGTATTCCTACTTGACTTTCTCCAATATTTAGGGTTGACGAAGTGGAACTAACTCATCTGAATTGCCATAGTTGTGATTTATGACAAGGATAAGAGACCTTAACTCTTAATCCCTAGCCAAAATCCCTTTTAACATTTGATATTCACTTCTTTACTCGCTCAATTTCTCAATCTTTTCTAGCTTGATTTAATTGTCTTTTAGTATAATTATTAGTTTAATCATTCTTCTTATTCATGCTTTCTTAGTTAGTTATTTACTTGTTTCTTGATTCTAGTTTCTTGCAATTTAATAGTTGTTTACTCTTTTAATTCCTAGTTCCTTTAATTCCCGCAATTGTTTTTGAAAATTCCCTATTTCATAACTAATGACGTGCACCTCATTGCAAGTCCAAGGAAGAACGACTTAGAATTAACGCTCCCGTTATTTGTTTTAATTTGTGACAATCTTATAAAACTTTGATTTGGGTTGTTTGCTGGTTTGGAACTATACTCATAACGAATTTGAGATTTTAATTTGTGAAAATTCTAAACTGACATTTAGCCCTCATCAAGACATAGAGAACGTTTGGTGTGAGCCATGGACAAGAGGAGAGGAACTAGGGTTTTTATATGTCGAGAAGGAGAGGATGAAGTGTTGTTGTGAGAGTGATGCGAAGGGTTTGAGGGAAAGAGTTCTCACTTGGTTGTCATTATATAAGGAAAGAAAAAGAGGATATATAAAAATTAAAAACAAAAATTGATTCGTGAGTAAGAGAGGTGGTGCACAATAAGTGTGTGAAAAATTTAAATGCAAACATATTGGAGAGAAAATAGTTTTATATTGAAAAGAAGAAAAATATGATATGGAAGAAGTAAATTTATATGATATGAAAATGAAAAGATATGATTTGCAGGAGACAAAATAAGTTTAATGAGATATGATGATATGAGACATAAAAGGAGATATTTTGAGAGGGAAAATTTAAATCATAATATATTCAGAACAAAATTAAACTCCAAAATAAATTTTGCAGATCCAACAATCAACAAAACATTGTACAGATTATCTAGACCATAAGCCTAATCTTTTTTTAGAGGATGATAAGCCAGTACCATCATTTGCAAAAAAAACCACCTGTCTACCTGTAAGACAAAACTAGAAAAGTGATGTTAGACCAAAAAATCAAATTAAATCAGAAGAACCTAGAGAAGTTCTAAGCTTGAAAAACCTCTCTTCAACTAATAGTTTGGTAAAAATATCAGCTAGCTAATCCTCAAACTTAACAAATTGAATATCAATACTTCTATTATGGACAAGTTCTCTAATAGAGTGATATTAACTTCAATGTGTTCTGTTTTAGAGTGCAAAACTGAGTTTTTAGAAATGTAAATGTCACTCATGTTATCACACATCAAAAGAATATTAGATACATTCAACTTATAGTAAAAAAGTTGACAACAGCAAAGAGAGACAATGATATACTCAGCTTCTGCAGTGAACAGCACCACTTTCCCTTGTTTCTTGCTAGTCCAAACATTCAACACATTTCCAATGGTGCAGCAAATAGCATTAGTGCTTCTTCTATCTATTCTATCACCTGCAAAATTAGCATCTGAATATCCAATTAAATTAATTGAGTCAGATTCAGATACCATAACCTATAATTTATGGTTCCAAGGATGTATCGAATGATTCTCTTCACCGCACTTAAGTGAGACTGATGAGCGGATATTTTATACGCTTTTTGACATCATTTTCATATAGTTTTTGTTATGTTTTATTTAAATTTTATTATATTTTCATAGGTTTTATGTAAAATTCACAGTTTTGTATTCTACTATGAGTTATTGTGTTTTATTTGTGGTAATTTCAGGTATTTTCTGGCTGAAATCTGAGAGTTTTTGACAAAATCTGATTCAGAGGCAAAGAAAGCGTAGCAAATGCTGTCAGGATCTGACCTTCGTGCACTCAAGCAAGCAGTTCTGGAGCTACGAATATCCAAATGGAGCGTTCTCAACGGCTATGAAAAGTTAACATCCAGGGCTATCAAGTAATATATAATAGTCCATACTTGTCTTTGGAGATGAAGGCCCAAAACTGGCGTTCAACGCCAGGCATCTACCCCCTTTCTGGCATTGGACACTCAAAAGGGAGTAGCTGGCGTCCAACACCCAAAAAGGTGTCCCAAGCAGGCGTTCAACGCCCAAGGAACCTACTAGCACGTGGAGACACCCTTAGCTCAGCCCAAACACTCACCAAGTGGGCTCCGGAAGTAGATTTTTGCACTACAAGCCTAAGCCTATCATATTTCTATAATCCTTAGTTATTATATTAGTATATATAGGAGAAGATCACCCTTGTTTTGGATCTTCGACCACCATAGAACACTATTTCATATTTTCGAGTTTCATTGTACAGTATGAGCCACTAAACCTCCTAGGTTAAGGTTAGGTGCTCTGCTGAGTTTTATAGATTAATAAAAGTACTACTGTTCTATTTCAATTCGTGTTTGATTCTCTCCTAAGATGTATCTTCGTTCTTCAACCTTATGAATGAGTTGAATCGTCCCAAGTTATCTCTATTCTACATGGGTTCAGTGAGTGTCTTTCATCGGATATTACTGAATCACTAGCTTGAGGATACATCTCTTAGACGACTAATCCACGACTTCGTTGGGGACTTTTCGAGACATCAGTTCAGCCGAGGTATGAGACGATTAGGGTCTTTGTGGTAAAGGCTAGAATCAAGGCGCAGCATTCTCTGATCCGGAAGATTCGACCTTGTCTGTGGCATTTTGAGTAGGATCACCAAGGGGTTGAACTGCAAGAGCTTCACCCTCATTCAAACTGGATGCACACTAAACCTGGTGTTCAGACTAGAGGAAGATTGGCAACCGGCGGTGATCACATACAGCCTACTATAGAAGAAATCATTCACAGATGGAGTAGATAGTAAGAAAGTATTAATCTAGAAGAACAAAGCATCTCCGAAGCCTTAACTATCTTCTTATCATGAGATTTACAATCGCTGAGTAAAGTTATCTTTATTTTACTTTTATGCGTTTAAACAACTACACAACTTTTCTATCCGCCTGACTAAGATTTACAAGATAACCATTGTTTGATCCAAGCCGACAATCCTCGTGGGATCGACCCTGACTCACCTCAGGTATTACTTGGATGACCCAATGCACTTGCTGGTTTAGTTGTGCGAAGTTAAATTCCGCGCACCAAGTTTTTAGCGCCGTTGCTGGGGATTGTTCGAGTTTGAACAAACTAATGGATTATTTTGTTGCTTAGATTAAGTATTATTTTTAATTTTGTTTGAGTCTTTTATTTTCTTTTTTGAAATGAAAAAAAAATCAAAAAATTTTTCAAAAATCTTTTCTTTTCTTTATTAATCTTTATCTTTTGTTTGAGTCTTTTGTTCTTGTTCTTGTTAGAGTTCGAACTTTCTTGAGTCTTTTTCCAAAAATTTTCAAAAATAGTGTCTTTTGTTTGAGTCTAGTGTCAAATCTTAAGTTTGGTGTCCATTGTATGTTCTTTAATTGCTTTGAATTTTTCAAGTTTGTTCTTGGTATTCTTCTTGGTCTTCAAGTTGTTCTTGTTTTTCTTTTTGTTTTGATCTTTAAAAATTTTAAGTTTGGTGTCTTAGGTGTTTTTCTTTAAAATTTTCGAAAGTTAGTGTCTCTAGATCTAAAAATTTTAAGTTTGGTGTCATTTAGTTGTTTTTTTCTTTCTTCATTTATTAAAAAAAATATCTTTTCTATTTTTAATCAATATTTTTGAAAATTTCAAAAAAGATTCTAATTTTAATTTCAAAATCATTATCTTATCTTATCTTAGTTTTAAAAATCAAATTTCAAAATCTTATCTTTTTCAAATCTTTTCAAATATTTTCTTTTAATTGTGATTCTATCTTATCTTATCTTGCTTTTTTTTAAAATTTAAAAATAAAATATTTTTCAAATCTTTATCTTATCTTGTTTTAAATTCAAATTTTAAATTTCACTTTTCAAATCCTTATCTTATCTTAATTCAATTTCAATTTTCAAATTTCAAATTTTAAAATTTGAATCCAAAATTCAAGTTTCAAATTTTAAAATCAAATCTTTATTCAAGTTTTCTATCTTATCTTATTTTCAAATCTTTCTTAATTAGTTACTCAATTTCTCTTTTTTCTTTTTCAAAACTTTCTAACTAATTCGTCTCTCTTCTAATTTCAAAAATATCTTCTCTTTCTCTCTCTCCTTTTTCAAAAACCACACTTTAATTTTTAAATCTTTTTAATTAATTAGTTATCTTAACTCTTAATTTGTTTCTTGTTTTCAAGTTTTAAGTAATAAATAGAAAGAGAAACTAGAAGTAAAATATCTTTGTTTCCTATTTCTCTTTTCACTTCTAATTTTCAAATTCTTCTTTTCTTTTATTCGAATTCCTTTTCTCTATTCTCTATTTTCATTCTTCTTTTCTTTTCTTCTTAACATCGCAAGGAATTCTCTATACTGTGACATAGAGACTTTTTTCTGCTCTTTCTTTGCTTTCTTTTCTTGTTTATGAGCAGGAACAGAGATAAAGAACCTCTCTTTAATCTTGATCCTGAACCTGAGAGGACCTTAAAGAAACATTTGCAACAAGCTAAATCACAACACTCCGAAGGAAATCTCACAAAGATTTTCGAACAAGAAGCTGAAAGCATGGTAGCTGAGCCAAACAACGAAGGAGATACAAGAAAGGTTCTTGGTGACTACACCATACCAACCTCTGATTTCTATGGAAGAAGTATCTCCATACCTGCCATTAGAGCAAATAACTTTGAGCTTAAGCCTCAATTAGTCTCTCTTATGCAACAGAATTGCAAGTTCCATGGACTTCCACTGGAAGATCCACATCAATTTCTATCTGAATTTTTGTAAATCTGTGACACTGTTAAGACCAATGGACTGGATCCTGAGGTCTACAGACTTATGCTCTTTCCCTTTGCGGTTAGAGACAAAGCTAAGATATAGTTGGACTCTCAACCTAAAGAAAGCCTAGACTCTTGGGAAAAATTGGTCAATGCTTTCTTGGCCAAGTTCTTTCCACCTCAGAAGATGAGCAAAATCAGAGTGGAAGTTCAAACCTTCGGACAAAAAGAAGGTGAATCCCTCTATGAAGCCTGGGAAAGATACAAGCAACTGATCAGGAGATGTCCTCCTGTCATGCTCTCAGAATGGTCTATCCTAGGTATATTCTATGATGGTTTGTCCTAGATGTCCAAAATATCATTGGACAGCTCTGCAGGTGGATCACTCCACTTGAAGAAAATGCCTGAAGAGGCAAAAGAACTCATTAAGACTGTTGCAAACAACCAATTCATGTACACCTCTGAGAGAAACCCTATGAACAATGGGACAGCTCAGAAGAAAGGAGTTCTTGAAGTAGACACTCTGAATGCCATATTGGCTCAGAACAAGATCTTGACCCAACAGGTCAATATAATCTCTCAGCATTTGAGTGGAATGCAAGCTGTAGCTGGCAGCACCCAAGAAACTTCCTCTGAAGTAGAAGCTTATGATCCTAACCAACCCATGATGGAGGAGGTAAATTACATGGGAGAATGCTATGGAAACACCTATAATTCATCATGGAGGAATCATCCTAACCTTTCATGGAAGGATCAACAGAAGCCTCAGCAAGGCTTCCATAATAATCAAGGTGGAAGAACCCAGAATATGTTCAACAACAGGCCACCATTCCCATCTTCTTAGGAACATATGGAGACTCCTAGGCAGAGCCTTTTTGACTTAGTCACTATAGTCTCCAATCTCTCTAAGACCACTCATAGTTTTATAACTGAAACAAGATCCTCCATCAGAAATTTAGAGGTACAAGTTGCTCAACTGAGCAAGAGAATCCCTGAGACTCTTCCTAACACTCTTCCTAGTAACACTGAAGTAAACCCAAGAGAAGAGTGCAAGGCCATCACTACTGAAGCTGAGGCCGAATCTGAAGAGAGTAATCTGGCGTTGAATGCCAATGATGAGATCCATAATGGGCGTTCAACGCCCAATGATATTCAATTCTTGGCGTTGAATGCCAGTAAGGAAGTCTTTACTAGGTGTTCAATGCCCAATGCTGCACCTTTAATGGCATTGAACGCCAGTAAGGAAGACCTTACTGGGTGTTCAGCGCCCAAACTGGCACAAGAGCTGGCTTGGAACGCCAGTAAGGAGAATCTTACTGGGTGTTCAACGCCCAAATTGGCAGAGAAGATGGCGTTGAACGCTAGTGAAGATGTCCCCACTGAGCGTTCAATGCTCAAAAAGCCATGAGATGGAGTTGAACGCCAGTAAGGGTGTTCTTGCAAAGTATTCAATACCCACTGATGAAGTCCCTATCCAAGAATTACAGGAAGCCAAGGCTCATATAGAGACCATAGAGGTCCCCTTGTATGCACTCTTGCAATGCATGACTTCTGATGAATACTCATCCTCTGATGAGGATGAGGAAACTAGGGAAGAGCAAGTTGCTCGGTACCTAGGAGCTCTGATGAAGCTAAAGGCCAAGTTATTTGGAGTAAGGACATTGGAGGAAGAACCTCCAGTGCTTACCAAAGAACTCAATGCTTGGGTTCAGCAGAAGCTGCCTCAAAAGCTTCCGAATCCCGGATGCTTCCTAATTCCTTACACCATAGACACCATGACCTTTGAGAAGGCTCTGTGTGACCTAGGGTCAAGTATAAACCTCATGCCACTCTCTGTGATGGAGAAGTTGGGAATCTTTGAGGTACAAGCTACAAATATCTCATTAGAGATGACAGACAAGTTAATGAAAAGAGCATATGGCCTAGTAGAGGATGTCTTGGTGAAGGTTGAAGACCTTTACATCCCTGCAAACTTCATAATCTTAGATACTGGGAAAGATGAGGATGAGTCCATCATCCTTGGAAGATCTTTCCTAGCCACTGCCAATGCTATCATTGAAGTAGCAAAGGGAGAACTAATTTTACAACTAGGGGAGAAGAACATCTTGTTCAAGATGCCTCACCCCAACTCTCCCTCTGAAAAAAGAGAGATAACTGTGCACACTTAGTGTTCCAACCATCTCTTTCAGTGCAGAGCTTTACTAAGCCCCCAGGTACCAATTCTAAGTTTGGTATTGGGTAGCCATCAACAAGCACTGAGAACAAAGGTACTAAGAAGAAAGTACTTAAAGGCTGGAGGGACAAAAAGATCCCCACTGAAGGCCTCTCACCTGGCATGAGAGTTGTCTTCACAAAGAAACCAGTCATACCATATACAGTGAGTAGCATCTTGTCTCTGGAGCATGTGGAGCTCATCCATGAAAAGACAGGAAGAAAGTTCACTATAAGGGACGAAATTCTGAGCCCATATCAATCTCTGTAAGGAGCTAATTGTCAAGCTATTGACATTAAAGGAGCGCTTATTGGGAGGCAACCCAACCATATTTAGTGATTTCTATTTCTTTTAAAGTTTATTTTACATGACAAATTCCTTAAGTTTATTTTTTTTAGTTGTTTCTTTAGGTTCATGATCACATGCATTAGTCAGAACAGAGACAGAAAGGTTCAGAAATAGAAACAGAACACTCTGGAATAAGTATCTTGCTGGCATTGAACACCAGATAAGGAAGGCAGAGTGGGCATTCAACGCCCACTAGAAACAGCTAAACTGGCGTTGAGCACCACACAAAGTGTCCCTGATGGGCATTCAACACCTAAGAAGACCAAAAATTTGACGTTGAACGCCAGCCATGGAGTAGAGACTGGGCGTTCAATGCCTAAAAGAAGCAGAAGACCTGCCGTTGAATGCCAGGAAGGAGGTCACTCCTGAACGCCCTAAATGGAATAGGGGGCTAGCGTTGAACGCCATCTATGGAGCATGAGCTGGGCGTTCAACGCCCATAAGGGGATAAGGGAATTTGAATTCCCTAGCCTTTCAAGACCAGTGGGTCCCACAACATCTTCACCTACCCCACATTCTTCTCTCTCTTCTTTTCACACTTTTCCACACACTCTTCCCTATAAACCCCTCAACCAATCACATCCATGCCTCTTCCCCAAAACTATCATAACTCTCACCAACCCCTCACCCACTAAAATTCAAACTTTCCCACCCATATTCCCCCTCATTCTTTCGAATCCCTAACCACAATCTCCCTATAAATACCCCCAATCATACCACTAATCCCACACACTACTCATACACCTTTAGCCCTCACTTGGCTGAATTACTCTTTTCCCTTCATCTCCATCTATTTTCTTCTTCTTCTACTCCATTCTTTTCTTTTGTTTATTTTTGCTTGAGGATGAGCAAAGATTTTAAGTTTGGTGTTGGAAAAGCCTTGCTTTTTCTTTCCATTCCTACTTATGGCACCCAAGGTCGGAGAACCCTAAAGAAAGAGGAAAGGAAAGGCCGTAGCCACCACCTCCGAATCTTGGGAGATGGAGAGATTCATCACCAAAGCCCACCAAGATCACTTCTATGAAGTAGTGGCAAAAAAAGGGTGATATCTGAGGTCCCTTTTAGGCTTAAGAAGAATGAGTATCCAGAGATCCGACATGAAATTCGGAGAAGAGTTTGGGAAGTCCTAACAAATCACATCCAAGAGATTGGGATCTCAATGGTGCAAGAATTCTATGCTAATGTATAGGACACGAAAAACCATGACATTAGTGTGAACCCTCATCCTAAAAATTGGAGCACCATGGTCTGAGGGAGAGTCCTAGACTTTAGTCCGAAAAGTGTGAGGTTGGCGTTCAACTTGCCTTTGATGCAAGGAGACCCACATCCTTACACTAGAAGAGTCAATTTTGGTCAAAGGCTGGATCAAGTGCTCTTAAACATCTGTGTGGAAGAAGCACAGTAGAAAAGGGATTCCCAAGGCAAGCCTATCCAACTAAAAAGGCTTGACCTCAAGCCCATAGCTAGAGGATGGTTGGAATTTATCTAACGCTCTATCATCCTTACTAGCAACCGGTCCGAGGTGATCATAGACCGAGCCATCATGATCCATTGCATCATGCTCGAAAATGAGGTAAAAGTACATGAGGTGATACCTCAAGAGTTGTACAAAGTGGTGGACAATCCCTCCACCCAAGCAAGGTTAGCTTTCCCTCATCTTATCTGTCACCTATGCAATTCAGTTGGGATTGTCATAGAAGGTGACATTCCAATTAAGGAAGACAAGCCCATCACTAAAAGAAGGATGGAGCATACTAGAGAGCCGGCTCATGAACCACACCATGAGCATGTGGAGTCGTCTCAACATAAGATCCCTGAGATACCTCAAGAGATGTATTTTCCTCCTCAAAGCTATTGAGATCAATGGCATACTTCTATGGGAGAATTAAGCTCTAACATGAATCAGCTGAGGATGGAGCATCAAGAGCATTCCACCATCCTCATTAAAATTAGAGAAGATCAAAGAGCTATGAGTGAAGAACAACAGAGACAAAGACGTGACATTGAAGACATCAAGCGCTCTATTGGATTCTCTAGAGGAAGTGGTAGCCGCCATCACTAAGGTGGTCCCATTCTATCACCCCTTGCTTTTATGTCATTTTTCTATTTTCCATCATGTTTTATTGTCTGTTCTCGTGTTCTTACTGCATGATCATTTCTATCTATGTCTTAAAGTTATAAAATGTTCCATATATCTCTCATCTTACTTAAAAAAAAATCTTATTTGAAAAATAAAAATTAAGATGCATGAATCTTCGAGTTATATAATAAGAATAGTAAATTATTTTGATGTGGTGGCATTCCTTTTGTTTTCTGAATGTATGAATGAACAGTGCATGTTTGAAATTGGAGTTTAAGAATGTTGGCTCTTGAAAGAATAATAAAAAAGAGAAGTATTATTGGTAATCTGAAAAATCAAAAGAAATTGATTCTTGAAGCAAGAAAAAGCAGCAAAAAGCAAGATGCAATAAAAATAAAAACAAATGCATGCGAAAAAAAATTTATAATAGAAAAAGCCAATAGTTCTTTAAACCAAAAGGCAAGAGCAAAAAGCTAGTAGCTCTTTAAACCAAAAGGCAAGAGCATGGATCCAAGGTTTTGAGCATCAATGGTTAGGAGGGCCTAAAAGAAACAAAATCTTGGCCTAAGCACTCCAAAGGAACAGTGTCCCTAATTATATGCTTGTGGTGTGAAGGTGTAAAGTAAAAAGCTTGAGACTGAGCAGTTAAAGTTGTAATCCAAAGCAAAAAGAGTGTGCTTAAGAATTTTGGACACCTCTATCTGGGGATTCTAGCAAAGCTGAATCACAATCCGAAAGGGTTCACCCAGTTAAGTGTCTGTGGCATTTATGTATCCGGTGGTAATACTGGAAAACAAAGTGCTTAGGGCCACGACCAAGACTCTAAAAGCCATGTTCAAGAATAAAAAAGAACTAAACTAGGATAGTCAATAATATCATATAGATTCTAAGTTCCCAAGGATGCCAACATTTTTGAGCTTCAATGGATAGTGAGATGCCAAAACTATTCAGAAGCAAAAAGCTACTAAGTCCTGCTCATCTAATTGAAACTGAGCTTCAATGAAAACTCTGAGATTTATTATATCTTACTCTTCTTTTTATCCTACTTTGTTTATAGTTGCTTAGGGACAAGCAACAGCCTAAGTTTGGTGTTGTGATGAGCGGATATTTTATACCCTTTTTGACATCATTTTCATATAGTTTTTGTTATGTTTTATTTAAGTTTTATTATATTTTCATAGGTTTTAGTGTAAAATTCACATTTTTGGATTTTTCTATGAGTTGTGTTTTATTGTGATTTCAGGTATTTTCTAGCTGAAATCTTAGAGTTTTTGACAAAGTCTAATTTAGAGGCAAGGAAAGCGTAGCAGATGTTGTGAGGATCTGACCTCCGTGCACTCAAGCAAGTAGTTCTGGAGCTACGAATATCCAAATGGAGCGTTCTCAACAGCTATGGAAAGTTAACATCTGGGGCTATCCAATAATATATAATAGTCCATACTTGTCTTTGGAGATTAAGGCCCAAAACTGGCGTTCAATGCCAGCCATCTACCCCCATTCTCGCGTTGGACGCCCAAAAGGCAGCAGCTGGCGTCCAACTCCCCATAAGATGTCCTAAGTAGGCGTTCAACACCCAAGGAGCCTACTAGCACGTGAAGACACCCTTAGTTCAGCCCAAACACTCACCAAGTGGGCCCCGGAAGTGGATTTTCACACTACAAGCCTAAGCTTATCATATTTCTATAATCCTTAGTTATTAGATTAGTATATATAGGAGTAGATCACCCTTGTTTTGGATCTTCAACCACCATAGAACACTATTTCATATTTTCGAGTTTCATTGTACAGTATGAGCCACTAAACTTCCTAGGTTAAGGTTAGGAGCTCTGCTGAGTTTTATGGATTAATAAAAGTACTACTGTTTTATTTCAATTTGTGTTTGATTCTCTTCTAATATGTATCTTCCTTCTTTAACCTTATGAATGAGTTGAACCATCACAAGTTATCTCTATTCTACATGGGTTTAGTTACCGTCTTTCATCGGATATTATTGATCCACTAGCTTGAGGATACATCTCTTAGACAGCTAATCTACGACTTCGTTGGGGACTTCTCGAGACATTTGTTCGGCCGAGGTATGGGGAGATTAGGGTCTTTGTGGTAAAGGCTAGAATCAAGGTGCAGCATTATCTAATCCGGAAGATTTGATCTTGTCTGTGGCATTTTGAGTAGGATCACCAAGGGGATGAACTGTAGGAGCTTCACCCTCATTCAGACTAGACGTGCACTAAACCTGGTGTTCAGCCTAGAGGAAGATTGGTGGCCTCTCAACCGGCGTTGATCACATACAGCCTGCTATAGAAGAAATCATTCACATATGGAGTAGACAGTAAGAAAGTATTGATCCAGAAGAACAAAGCATCTCTGAAGCCTTAACCATCTTCTTATCATTAGATTCACAACTATTGAGTAACGTTATCTTTATTTTACTTTTATGCATTTAAACAACTACACAACTTCTCTATCCGCCTGACTAAGATTTACAAGATAACCATTGTTTGATCCAAGCCGACAATCCTCATGGGATCGACCCTGACTCACCTCAGGTATTACTTGGACAACCTAGTGCACTTGCTGGTTCAGTTGTGTGAAGTTAAATTCCATGCACCAGAGACTCTTTAGGATGGGATTGAAATCTTGAATACAGCCCCACAATAAATATTAGGTCAGGTCTTAAAGCTGTTAAATATTTTAGTGAGCCTATCATTCTTCGGTATCTTATCTCGTCAACATCATTTTCATTTTCATCTTTGTCAAGCTTAGTGGAAGAATGCATAGGAGTGTTTATTGACTTAGCAAGCCCCATTCCAAACTTATTTACGAACTCTTTGACATATTTTTCTTGATGTACAAAAATTTGATCCTTCATTTGTTTTATTTGTAGTCCAAAAAAGAAAGTGGGCTCACCCATGACGCTCATACCAAATTAACTTGTCATTAAGCTACTAAATTCTGCACAAAAAGATTCATCAACAAATCCAAAAATAATATCATCAACATATACTTATACTAAAATAAAATTGTCATTGAAATTCTTTATAAATAGAGTAGTGTCTATTGTACCCCTTTGAAAATAATCTTTAAGCAAAAAGTAACTAAGTCTCTCATACCAAGTTCTAGGAACTTGTCTCATTATATAAAGATCCTTAACTAGTTTGAAACATGATTAGAGATTTTTTTTAAAACTAGTGGGTTGTTCAACATAGATATCTCTTTCTAAAATTCTATTTAAAAATACATATTTTACATCTATTTGAAACAATTTGAATTTGAGATGTGCAACATAAGCAAGTAGCAGTCCAATGGCTTCCATTATGGCCACTAGAGTAAACGATTCATCTAAATCGATTCCTTCTTCTTGGTCAAATTCTTGGGCCACAAGTCGAGCTTTGTTTCTAGCTATTGTTCTATTTTCTCCTAACTTGTTTCTGAAAATCTATCTAGTTCCAGTCACTTTCTTTCCAATTGGTCTGGGAACTAGAGTTCATACTTGGTTTTCCTTAAATTGCTAGAGCTCTTCTTCCATTTATTTCACCCAAAACGGATCATCAATGGCCTCTTCAATATTTTTAGGTTCAACAGTTGACATAAATGCCACGTTGCTTGAATTCAGATTTTTTTTAATGCTGATCTTGTAATTTTTTTTATTGATGGATCTCTAATGATGAATTTATGAAGATAGTTCAGATGAGATCTCCGTTCTCTAAGTTTAATTTGAGTGTTTGTTGTTTTAGAATTAGTGGCTTCATTATTACTTTCTGTTGTACTGGTTTTGGCATGAGTAGCAGGAGACAAAATAGAATTGTCTCCTGCAAAATGCTCCTAAGTAGCATTTGGAACAGAAATTTATTCTGGATTGGTAGTGACTTATATAGCTTCATTGCTTGGAATATCTGCACAATCAACTTTAGAAACACTAGAAAAAACATTAGTATCAGAAAAAGTAACATGCATAGTCTCATCTACAATTTTAGTAGTTTTGATATAAATTCTATAGGCTTTGCTAGAGGTGGAGTAAACAAAAAAAATGTCCTCATATGATTTTGAATCAAATTTTCTCAAATTTTTATTGATATTTAACACAAAAAAATTTGTTCCAAAAACATGAAAATAGTGCAAAGTAGGAGGATTTCCTTTCCATAGCTCATAAGATATCATTTTCAAGAATTTTCTAATGATGATTCAGTTCAAAATGTAGCAAGCAGGGTTAACATTTTCTGTATATAAAAATTTGGGGAATTTCATTCTCACCATAGCATGACTCTAGCCATCTATTGGAGACTCCTAATTCTTTTTTCCATACAACTCCATTTTGTTGAGGAGTTCTTGGACAAGAGAAGTTATGTGAAATTCTATTTTGATCACAAAAGTTTTAAAAAGATAGTTTTCAAATTCTTTTTCATGGTCACTTCTAACAGAGACAATTTTACAATCTTTTTCATTTTGAACCTTTTTACAGAAATTTTCAAAAACAAAAAAGCATCATTGTTATGAACAATAAAAAAAACCTAATCATACCTTGTGTAGTCATCCAAAATAACTAAGCTTTAGGATTTTTCACACACTTTGAGTTCTAGTATGACCAAAAAGATCAATATGCAAAAGTGTCTAGTTGAGACATCTACTTTAGTTTTAAAAGAAGACTTTGTTTGTTTACCCATTTGACACGCATCACAAATAATGTCTTTGTCAAAATTGATATTAGGAAGACCTCTAACTAATTTTTTTATTAATTTTGAAATTTAAAACATGCTAGCAGATTCCAATGTTTTATGCCAAATTCATTTTTCAGAATCAAAAGAAAAGAAACATTTTACATTTTGATTTTTTAAATAATCTAGGGTGAGACCATACACATTATCATGCCTCTTGGCTATTGGTGCACGAATCCCCACACTCCGTACAGCTGTACCAGCAAATGCACTGGGTCGTCCAAGTAATACCTGAGAGAGTCAGGGTCGATCCCACAAGGATTGTGGTTTGAAGCAAGCTATAGTTATCTTGCAGGTCTTAGTTAGGCAAATTAAAAGGTTGTTGGATATGGATTAATATTGTATAAATTACTTTTTATATTAAATGGAATCAGTAATAGGGATATGGTGAAGGATTGGAGTTGCTTTGCCTTTCTGAATTAACTCTAGTGTTACTGTCTCTTTGCTTGTGAATGACTTCTATGGCAGGCTGTATGTGATCAACGCCATTGGCCGTGGTCATTCAATCTGACGGAGTGTGAAGCTCTAGCAGTTCATTCTCTTGGCGATCCTACTCAAAACGCCACAGACAAGGTATTATCTTTCGGATAAGAGAATGCTGCTTCTTTGGATTCTAGCCTCTACCACAGAGACCCTAATCTCCCCAGAAATCGGTTAAACTGGTGTCTCGAGAAGTCCCCAACGAAGTCGTGGATTAGCCATCTGAGAAATGTATAAACATAGGGGGTCCTCTCTGGGTGTTTGGACGCTGGTCTCTGCGCTTTGGTCGCTGGACGCCTGAAAGGGGGCAGAAGGCTGGCGTTGGATGCCAGTTTTGGGCCTTCTAATCTGAAGCAAAGCATGGACTATTACACATTTCTGGAATGCTCTGTAACTCCAGAAAAGCTCTTCCGAGTGCAAGGAGGTCAGATCTAGACAGTATCTGTAGTGCTTTCTTTGTCTCTAAATCAGACTTTTGCTCCAGCTCCTCAATTTCAGCCAGAAAATTCCTAAAATTGCAAAAAATCACAAAAACTCATAGTAGAATCCAAAAATGTGAATTTAATACTTAAACCTATAAAAACTTAATAAAAACTAAACAAAATATACTAAAAATTATATGAAAATAATGTCAAAAAGCGTATAAAATATCCGCTCATCACAACACCAAACTTAAACAGTTGCTTGTACCCAAGCAACTAAAAACACATTAGGATAAAAAGAAGAGTAAGATACAATAAATTTCAAAGTTTTCAATGAAGCTCAGTTTCTATTAGATGAGCAGGACTTAGTAGCTTTTTGCTTCTGAAAAGTTTTGGCATCTCACTATCCATTGAAACTTAGAACTGTTGGTCTCTTTTGGAACTTAGAATCCAGATAATATTATTGACTCTCCTAGTGCAGTTCTTTTTTATTCTTGAACACAGCTTTCAGAATCTTGACCGTGACCCTAAGCACTTTGTTTTCCAATATTACCACTGGATACATAAATGCCACAGACACTTTAACTGGGTGAACCCTTTCGGATTTTGATTCAGCTTTGCTAGATTCCCCAGATAGAGGTACCCAGAGTTCTTAAGCACAGTCTTTTTGGTTTGGATTACGACGTTAACCGCTCATTCTCAAGCTTTTCACTTGACACCTTCACGCCACAAGCACATGGTGAGGGATAGCTTGGTTGATCCACTTAGGGCAGGATTTTATTCCTTTAGGCCCTCCTAACCACTGATGCTCAAAGTCTTGGATCCTTTTACCCTTGCCTTTTGGTTTAAAGGGTTACTGGCTTTTTGCTCTTGCCTTTTGGTTTAAAGAGCTATTGGCTTTTTCTGCTTTATTTTTTTTTTCACATGCATATATTTTTTTCTTTTGCACATGCTTTTTCTTTTTCTGTTTGCTGGTTTTTCTTGCTTCAAGAATAAATTTTTCTAGATTTTTCAGATTACCAATAATACCTTTCCTTTTTCGTTATTCTTTCAAGAGCCAACATTCTAAAATTTCAACTTCAAATATGTACTGTTTATTCATACATTCAGAAAATAAAAGCAATGACACCACATCAAGATAATTAAACTATTCTTATTATAAATTTGAGATTCATGTATCTCTCAATTCTTCTGAATTAAAATTTTCTTTTAAGTAAGGTGAGAGATATATGGAACATTTTACAACTTTAAGGCATAAATGCAAATGATCATGGAACAAGAACAAGAGAATAGACAATACAACATAACAGAAAATAGAAAAAATAATAGGAAAAGGAGATAAAGAGAATGAATCCACCTTTAATGGTGGCGGCTAGAACTCCTTCTTGAGGATCCAATATGGTGCTAGATCTCTTGAATGTCACTCCTTTGCCTTTGTTGTTCTTCCTTCATAGCCCTTTAGGAGTGGTTGGAGTCAAAAATCAAAGCTTTTTGCAATACCAAACTTAAGAGTTTTGCTCGTCCTCGAGCAAATATGAACAATGGGGAAGAATAGAGTAGAAGAGGGTGGTGTAGGTGGGGATTCTGTAGGACCTACTGGTCCTGAGAGGCTAGGGCAGTTGAATTCCCTGCCCTCCATATCTACTACACCATGGCTGGCGTTCAACTCTAGCAACACTCCATCCAGAGTGTTCTGTATTCACTGCTGAACATTTTTTGTCTCTGTTCTGACTGCTGCACATGATCATGAACCTAAAAAAATAACTTAAAAGAAAAATAAATTAGAAAAATAAGAATAATTAATTAAGGTTGAGTTGCCTCCCAACAAGTATTTTTTTTAATGTCATTAGCTTGACAGACAACTCCTTTCAAGGAGGAAGATAGTCATAGAGAAATAAATCCTTACTCCTTACTGGGGGCTTCATTCCTGTACTCTCATGAATTAACGTAAGACGCTCAAGAGATAGGATCTTGTTCACTGCATGAGGCAAGGTTGGGCTTGCAGTAATATGCTGGTGTCCCTTAGTACCATTTCCCTCTTCCATGGTGAATACCATGATGAGGTAAGTGAACATTACCATTTTCCATGGTGAAAAGCCTTCAGTAGGGATATTTTTGTTTTTCCAACCCCTATGTATCTTCCTTTTGGGGCCTTCCTCCTTTGTGGATAGTGTACATCCAACACCAAACTTACGTTTGGTCTTAGGAGGGATTGAATCGGTTTCATCCAAGGGAGGAGGCTTGGATGCTGAATCCTTCATGCAAGTGCCTCCCTTGTCAGGGGGTAATAGAGGGTCAAGAACCTTGAACACCATCCAGTCCTTATGCAAGGTAATCCTTGTTTCTTGTGCCTCTTAGATTCTCTGCTTCTCCATTACAGAGAGTGTCATGAGGTTTATACTTGACCCTAGGTCACATAGAGCCTTTTCAAAGGTCATGGTGCCTATGGTGCAAGGAATCAGGAAGCGCCCAGGATCTGGAAGCTTCTAAGGTAGCTTCTGCTGAACCAAAGCATTGAGTTCTTTGGAAAGCAATGGAGGTTCTTCCTCTTGAAGCTTTATACCAAATAACTTGGCATTCAGCTTTATAAGAGCTCCTAAGTACCAAGCAACTTGCTCTTTCCTAGTGTTTTCATCCTTATCAGAGGATGAGTATTCATCAGAACTCATGCACTGCATAAGTGCATGTAAAGAAACCACTATGGTCTTTATATGAGCCTTGGCTTCCTTTGGTTCTGGGATAGGGGTTTCTTGAGTGGGTATTGAACACTCAGAAGGTGTGCTTTTACTGGCATTCAACGCCAAGTCTGTTAGCTCTTTGGGCGTTGAACGCCCATGCTGTGCACCCTTACTGGCTTTAAATGCCAGTTCCTCTATCCTTTTGGGCGTTGAACACCCAGCCGGAGTATCTCGGCTTGCGTTCAACACCAGCTTCCCTGTCTGGTTGGGCGTTGAACGCCCATTGAGGGGTTCCTCACTGGCGTTCAGTGCCAGAGTTCCTGTCTGTTTGGGCGTTGAATGCCCAGCCAGTGCTCCCTGAGGCTTGCTGCCATTATGGGCGTTGAACGCCCAGTGAGGGCTTCCTCACTAGCGTTCAATGCCTTCCCAGTCTCTCCAAATTTGGCCCCTGCCTCAGTCGAAGGTATCAGATTTAAACTTAAGCCAAGGTCATACAGGGCTTTGTCAAAAATGATCTTTCTAGTAGTCCATAGGATCTGAAAGTTTCTTGGATCTGGCATCTTCCTAGGCAGCTCATTCTGATTTAGGATACTGTACTTCTCAGTAAGTACCTTTATTTCGTCTCCCCTTAGATCATTCTTTTCAAATACCTTTGTAAAAGAGATATTGACTTGTAGCTTCTTGAATGTTGCTTGGAAATGAGCCAGTTGCTCATCTTCTGGTTTTGTTTGCATGCCTAAGAGAGATAGCTCTTGAGGTTCTTTCACCTCTGCAAGGGCGTTCTCACTGGCATTCTCAGGATCCTCCTTGTCCTTGATTGTCTTAAGTCCCTCAGTAGTATACTCCTGAGGTTCGGCCTCCTTGCTGAAGACCACTGTCTCACCTTCTTTTAAAGTCTCCTTCCTAGAGAGCATCAGGCTTTCTAGGAAGGCCCCACAGGGATGCACCTCTTCAAACAACTCAGTGGAAGAAGTATTAACTAGCTCAGATGTCCACGGGTTGTAGGTGTGAGTGTTTCCTTGAGGTTGGCCACCACTCATAGCACTAGGAGCGCTATAACTCTCCTCAGGGGGTGCGGCTACAGCCTCCTTGTCTAGAACTTCTGTTCTGACTGGGGCCTGAACATATGTTGCTTACTTAGCCAATCTCTGCCAGGGAGAGAATCTTTTTAGGAATTTGTTAACAACCTGATCCCAGGTGTTCATACTTCCTCTTGGTAACATATACCACCAATCTTTTGCTCGATCTTTCAGAGCAAATGGGAATAGTTTTAGCCTGTGGAATTCAGGGTCTATTCCATTGGTCTCTGCAGTATCACAGAACTGCAAGAAGTCAGTGATGAACCTACTGGGGTCTTCCTGTGGGTTTCTGTGAAACTGGAACTTCTGCAACACTAATGAGATATGTCGTGGGTGTTGATCTCAAAGCTTCTTGCTCTAATAGGAGGTACATTGATACTTCCTCCATAAAAATCAGGATTGTAGTCACCAAGCACCTTTCTTGCCTCTCCTCCAGGTTCGGCCATGTCTTCCTTTTCTTGTTCAAAATTTTATGAAAGGTTTTCTTCCGAAGTGTTTTGTTCTAGCTTATTGTAAGCTTCTCCTTAAAGTCTTTTCAGGTTCAGGATTAGGATTAAAGAGAGGTTTTTTATTCCTGTTCCTGGTCATAAACAAGAAACTAAGAAAGACGAAAAAATAGAAGCCAAATGGGAGATCTATGTTCAAAAACAAAGGACTCCTTGTGAGATGTGAAGAAAGAAAGAAGAAGATAGAAGAGTGAAGATGGAAGATAGGAGAGGAGTAGAATTCGAATGAATAGAAGTGAATAGAAGAAGAAGCATAAATAGAAAAGTTAATTAAGAATTAAAATATTTTTATTTTATTTTATTTATTTATTAATTTCAAAAATTAAGTTAATAATTTTAAAAAAAATTAAAAATTAGTTAGTGTAATTTCGAAAAAGAGAAGAGAGAAATAGAAGGGAGTTTTCGAAAATTAAGAAGAGAGAAGAGTTAGTTAGGGAGTTTTGAAAAAGATGAGAGAGAAGATAATTAATTAAGAAAAGATTTAAATTTAAAATAAGGTAAGAGATAAGATAAGAAAAGATTTGACTTTGAAATTAAAAAGATAAGAAAAGATAAAATAAGAAATAAAAAAGATTTGAAAAAGATTTAATTTTAAAAATTGAGATAAGAAAAGATGAGATGAGAAATTAAAAAGATTTGAAAAAGATTTGATTTTAAAATTTAAGATTAGAAAAGATAAGATAAGATTTTGAAAAGTTTTGAAAAAGATAAGATTTTGAAAAAGTTTTTATTTTGAAAATTGAAATTTGAATTCTTAAATTTGAAATTTGTAAAAGATAAGATAAAAATTTTAAAATTAAAATCTGAATTTTTAATGAAAATTTTGAAAATTAAGTTAATTTTAAGATAGAAAAGATATTTTTTTATTTTTGAATTTAATGAGGAATGAGAAAAACAAGTAAAAGACACAAGACTTAAAATTTTTAGATCTAATGCACCTTATTTTCGAAAATTTGAAGGAAAAACACAAAAAAATACCAAACTTAAAAATTTTAAGATCAAAACACAAGGAAACACAAGAACACATAGGACAAGACTCAAGAAATTTAAAGAACACAAGAACACATAAAGGACACCAAATTAAAAATTTTTAGAAAATCAAACACAAATTTTCGAAAATTAAAAGAAAAACACAAAGAAGATACCAAACTTAAAGATCTGACACAAGATTTAACTAAAGAAAATATTTTTGAAATTTTTTTTTTCTTGAAAGAAAGACTCAAAGTTTCGAAAATTGACTCAAACAAGAACAAGAACAAAGACTCAAATAAAAGAAGGTGACAAAAAAGATAAAGGTTTTTGGTAAAGTTTTAAAATTTTTGGAATTGAAAAATAGGAACATGTAAGACTCAAACAAAGAACAAAGATTAAACAAAGAAAAAAATATTTTTGAAATTTTTTTATTTTTTTTCAAAAATTAAAGAAGAATAAAAATAAAAGACTCAAATAAAATAAAATTACCTGATCTAAGGAGTAAGACAATCCGTCAGTTTGTCCAAACTCGAACAATGCCCGACAACGGCGCCAAAAACTTGGTGCATGAATCCCCACACTCCGTACAATTATACGAACAAGTGCACTGGGTCGTCCAAGTAATACCTGAGTGAGTCAGGGTCAATCCCATGAGGATTGTTTTTTGAAGCAAGCTATGGTTATCTTGCAAGTCTTAGTCAGGCGAATCAGAAGGTTGTTGGATATGGATTAATATTGTATAAATTACTTTTTATATTAAATGGAATCAGCAATATGGATATGGTGAAGGATTGGAGTTGCTTTGCCTTTCTGAATTAACTCTGGTATTACTGTCTCTTTGCTTGTGAATGACATCTTCTATGGCAGGTTGTATGTGATCAACGCCATTGGCCGTGGTCATCAATCTCCTCTCCTACAGATCAAACGCCATTGGCCGTGGTCATTTCAATCTGACGGAGAGTGAAGCTCTAGCAGTTCATTCTCTTGGCAATCCTACTCAAAACGCCACAGACAAGGTCGAATCTTTTGGATCAGAGAATGCTGCTTCTTTGGGTTCTAGCCTCAACCACAGAGGTCCTAATCTCCCCAGAAATTGGCTGAACTGGTGTCTCAAGAAGTCCCCATCGAAGTCGTCGATTAGCCGTCTGAGAGATGTATAAACATAGCTGGCGGTTCGCGCTTTCCAGTCACGTATTCACACGAACCCAAGTAGACATGGGTGTTTGATAATTGTTTGAGTTTAAATGAGTTTATGCTGAATTATTATTGTTGCTTGTGATTTGTTGGTTTGGCTATAAGAAATAGCTCAGCTGTGGTTGTTTTAATGATTTTGAGACTGTTGTGATATGATATTTTTAAGGAACTTGATGAGATTTGGTAGTTGAAAGATTAAATTAAAAATTGAGAAAAATCGGTAATAGTAAATCTTAAAAAACGGACTTAAAACTCAAGCTAAACTTGAAGAATTTTGCAAATGAGATTCAGTTCTTCGATAAATTTATAATTAGGAAATTAATATTTATATTTGAGAATGAAATAGTAATTTAATAAAAATTGAAGTTAGTTTTGTAATTATATACGTTTTTCAGATAATTTGGGTAATAAGTAAAATTCAGGGGTAAAATGGATATTTTATGAAAGTTTAGGCTATTTTTATAAATATGTAAACAATTGAGGGTTTGAATATAATTTTATAAAATATTGAGGTTAAAAATAGGATATTAAAAGGTTCATGATTTAGAAATTAATTGATATATATATATATATATATATTACATATTTACTATTTAAAATATCTTTATTATTATTATTATTATTATTATTTTATTAAAAATATTATCTAGTAAAGATATTATTAATATTATTATATGTTAGAGAAGAGAAAACAGAGTGATCTTAAAAGTTTTAGAAAATACAGACTTAATTAAAGTACTTTATAATTCTTTTCCAAAAGATACTTAGGAAAAGGTGAGGGAAGAATGTGAAGTTGAGTTATGATAAAGAATTAAAGGATTGAAGAAAAGAAGAGAAAAAGAAAAAAAGTAAGAAAATAAAAGAGAAAAATGAGAAAGAAAAGAATGTATTAACTAAACGAATATCTCCCATAGGAGAGCAGATCTCTGCCACAAGAGAGAAGAGGCCAAAGATAAAAAGACTTTAAAAGACTGTCTGCCACATGAGAGTAGGGAGCAGAGACTAAAAGATTTTAATGAACGTCTGCCACAGTAGAGCAGATAAGAAGATATTAATTAAAGGGATCTCTACCGCAGTAGTGTAGAGAGCAAAGATTAAAAAGAAATTGAGTGCTGTTTGGGCCTTAGTGCCAGGTGTCTAGTGGGGACGGCGAAACGTAACGTTCACTTGACACTATAAGGACGGGTCAATGAGGACGGCGATGCGTAACGCTCACTGGAGATCAAAAGGAAAGTTCCCCCATGAGGACAGCGATGCATAACGCTCATGGAGGGGACGTTGATACTATATGGACGGCTCAGTGAGTACGGCGATGCGTAACGCTCACTTGAGGCCAAAAAGAAGGTTTTCCCATGAGGATGGCGATGCGTAACACTCATGGAGGGGACGTTGGCTGACATAAGAACGGCGTACGAAACGCTTATCTCAGGACTAGTGTCGGGAATTGGGCAACAAACCGACACATGAGCTCATGACCTGTATAGGACTAGACATGTATCATACTTGTTTGCACATACTTGTTGTGATTATCTTTTCATGATTGTATGTGCTTGTGATTGGATTCTATGTTCTGTAATTGCCTTCTGATTTGTGTTTGTCTTGTATTGTTTGTGCCTATGATTGATTCTATTTTGTGATTAAGTTTTGATGGTGATTCGTGTTGAATTGGGCCGTAGGCTGAGTTGATTTAATTTGGACCAGAGACCGAGCTGATTTGATTTGGGCCAAAGGCCGTGATTGGAAGGACCAGCGGTAGGCTTTGGTTAAAATGGTTTCTTAGTAAGCAGTGAAATATATGAAATGTAATTTTGCGTGAAATTTTATATGGAAAATAAGAGTTTTTAATTTGGATAATGAACTTAACTTCTAACCCCAACCCTACTAAGAACTCCCCAGTTTTTACCCCTTATCTCCACCCTTTTTAGCTATAGGCGCGAAGGCTTATTGCGAAGTTGCGGGAGTACAGAGGAATATGTTTACGAGTTGAGTTGTTAGAATTTATTTTTTGCCTCATCTTGTCAGTTAGAGTTTTATTCAGAGGAGTAGGTTCTGTAATTGCTTTTGTATGTAATACTACAATGTATTATTAATATTAAGTAGGTGAATATGTGTTGTTTGTTCTTGTTGGAAACGTTATAAGTTTTAGTAAAACTATCGATAGTTTTATGCGTAAAGGCTCAATATTAAATAGATAATAAAAGGAATTAGGTTAGTAACGCCTCACTTTTGGTACGATCATGAGGTGCTAAAAGTTAGGGTGTTACATTATAGTATCAAAGCAATTCGTTCCTGTTAGAGCCTTGGGAATGGACTGACTATGTTTCACTGCATACTTTGAGTGCCTATTATGCATTAGGAACTTTTAGCAATTGTTTTTGCCTTGGATAAATTCCGGGCTTATTTACCTGGAACCAAAGTGGTAGTATATTCAGACCATGCAGCTTTGAAATACTTGCTAGTTAAGAAAGAATCAAAACCACGGTTAATCTGTTGGATATTGCTATTGCAAGAGTTTGATTTAGAGATCAAGGATAGGAGTGGTTCCCAAAATTTAGTGGTGGACCACTTGAGTCGCCTAGAACATATTAAAAGTGACTTCACTCCTATCAATGATGCATTTCCACTTGATAGCTTGCAGGCAATATCCGAGGTAGTTCCTTGGTATGCCCCAATTGCTAATTATTTGGTTAGTCACACCTTTTCTCCAAATTTTTTTAAACATCAAAAGGACAAGCTCAAGAGCGAGTCCAAGTACTACATATAGAATGACCCATATTTGTGGAGATGTGGTACTGACCAAATAATTAGAAGGTGTGTTCCGCAATCCGAAATCCAGTCTATCTTAGAGGCATGCCACTCTTCTGAGAGTGGTGGCCACTTTGGTCCTCAAAGAACTACAAGAAAAATCTTAGACTGTTGATTTTGGTGGCCCGCACTCTTTAAGGATGCTAATCTTTTTTGTAACTCTTGCTACAAATGCCAGAGGTTTGGAAACACATCCAAGAGGGATTTGATGCCCCAACAACTCATGTTGTTTTGTAAAATTTTTTATGTTTGGGGTATTGACTTCATGGGTCCCTTTCCAAACTCAAATGGTTTTTTATATATTCTGTTAGCTATTGATTATGATCCTAAATGGGTGGAAGCAATTCCTACCCGTACTGATGATGCTAACGTGGTTGTCTCTTTTGTTAGGAATAATATTATTTGCCACTTTGGATCACCACGAGCAATCGTGAGTGATCAAGGTTCTCATTTTAGTAATAAAAGAATGACAGGTTTGATGAAGAAACATTGAATTATTCACAAGGTGACAACGGATTACCATCCCCAAATAAATGACCAAGCCGAGGTGTCTAATAGAGAGATCAAGCGCATACTCGAGAAGATTGTTAAACCTCATAGAAGGGATTGGAGCTCTAGGCTTGGAGATGCGATATGGGCTTATCGGACAGCTTACAAGACACCGATTGGCATGAGTCCGTTCCGCCTAGTCTACGGAAAGGCTTGTCACCTTCTGGTCGAGGTGGAACAGAAGGCTTATTGGGCTGTGAAGGAATGTAACTCAGGATTGGGAGGAGCCGAGGTCGAAAGGAAACTGCAACTAGAAGAATTGGAGTGCATTCGGCTAGAAGCTTATGAAAACTCAAGGCTCTACAAAGAAAAGGTGAAGGCGGTACATGATCAGAACATCAAGAGAAGAGAATTTAGAGCTGGGGATCAAGTCCTTCTCTATAACTCGAGGTTGAGATTAATGCCCCCGCAAACTGAGGTCAAGATAGGATGGACCCTACATGGTGGAGAAGGTTGAACCGTATGGAGTTGTCCACTTAAGTCACCCCTCAAGCCCTACCTTCTTCAAGGTCAATGGCCACCATTTAAAGCTTTATCATGGTGCAAAAGTGAAGAATAACAAGGAGCTGGAGATCTTTCTCTTGAAGGACCCGGCCAAGGAAGAGGACTGAGCTTATACACCGTCAAACTTAAGGACGTTAAAGAAAAGTGCTAGGTGGGAGGCAACTAACCATGGTATGATCTTCCTTTTTTATAGTTTTATTTTATTTATTTGCCTATCTTTGTTTCAATAGGTGTCTGTGTTAATTTTCAAATATGCATGTTTACCTTTGTTTTGCATTATTTTAAAATAACAACAAAAATAAGCCAGCTCACGCATAAGCGTCCCCTGACGCGCACGCGTCATAGTTGATGCTGGCGCTCTTTGGTACAAAAACCAGAGAGTTTTGCTGGAACTATGCGGATAGGGTACCAGGCGCACAACCCACCCCACGCATATGCCTCGCTGACGCGTACGCATCACCTTGCAATTTCATCCTTCCACGCATGTGCGTGACCGACGTGCACGCGTCGTATGTCAATGCTGCAATCCCTGGTACAAAAACCAGAGAGTTGCACCGGAGTTGTGCCAGTTTCATGCATCTAGCAGGAAAAGTACTCACGCGTGCGCATGATTGACGCTTATACGTCACTTTGTTTTCTGGCTACCCACGCGTGAGTGTGGCCGACGGGCACGCGTCATCCCTGAATGTTGCCTCTGGTATAAAAACCAGAGAGTTGTGATGGAATGTTGCCAGTATTGTACGTCTAGCACGAAAAGTACTCACGCGTACGCGTGACTGACGCTCACGTATCACTCTCATTCTTGGGCCTTCCACGTGTATGCGTGGATGACGTGCATGCGTCACAACCTGGATTCAATTTAATCCTCGCGCCGCCCAGACCCCCTTTTTTTCATTCCTCTTTTCTTTCTCTAATCCTAATTCTTCCTTGTTTCTTTCTTCCTTCTTACTTCTTACTTCTTTCTTCTTCCCTCCCCTCTTCCACCATCATTGGTGGACCACTACCACCGGCGACCACCACCTCCGGCAATCCAAACTCCTCTTCTCTTCTTTTTTTTCCCTCTTCTCACACCTCTTATCTTTTTCTTACTTATATCTAATCCCCTCTTTATGGTTTCTTTTCTTACTTTCTCTACTCTTTAATTCTTCTTTTTCTCATTGCATTCCATTATTTTAATTGTTCTTAATTGCATATTAATTTTGTTATTTGTAATTCCTTTTTTGTTCTTTTTCTCTCCTTGCAAATTTTTTTTATTATTGGTGTTGGAATTTCAAGTTGAATATTCTGTGAATTGGTGGATTATTTTGATTTTTCTTGGTTTATTTGTGTATGTGGTTTTGCCATGGTAGTTACTATTTTATTTTGAGGATTGTTTTATATTAAAACTTATTAACTTCTTTGTTGTTTATGATATGCACTCCAAGTGTTTGTGAAAAAGCACCAATGACACCTTACTTTATTTTTTATCTTATTCTTGCAACTTAGTACTTCTTTGTCACAACACTAACCGATTAGTAACCATTAATTTTCATTAATTTTCATACATATGCATTGAGCTTAGTAACCATTAATTTTCATTATAAAAATGCTCATTATTTTGTGCTTGCTTCACATATGATTATCATTGTTGTTATTGATGCTTGAGCTATTCTTCTTATGCTTTATACTTGCATGCTTCTATCCCTCTTACATCTAGCGTTAGCAACATGCCTTCATGATTTTAATTGATGTCTTACTTGCATGTTGTAGCTACCATGTATTTAAGACACTTTCCTCTTCTTTGGCATTCATTCTCACTTGCATTTTCTTGATTCCGGTGTTTATCTCTCTGAATTTAATATTCCTTCTTTTTCTTCCTTTCTCAGGATGACCATCAAAAAAGGGAAGGAAAAGGCTTCTAAAAAGACACCTGCGAAGAAGGCAACTCAAAGAGAAAGCACTAAGGCATAAACTTTCTCAAAAATCAAGCCACCCACTAAGCGATTGAAGAGGACCATCCGAGTTGATGAGGCGGAGAAGGAATTTCCTGCAAAGGACTTCGCAAAATTCACTAACTGATATTGTAAGTGGATGTTCCAAATCTTGGTAGAGAAAAACTACCACAATGAGTACCTCCTAACTCTTCCATAACACTTCGTTCAATTTGTGGTGCCCCGCATTGAGAGGCAGCATTGGGAATTCTTATACCGGAGGCCGCGGAAAGCTAATCTCTCTTGGGTAGTTGAATTCTACGCCAATTATCACTCGCCTACCCTTCAATCTGTCTTCATGCATCGCAAGCAAGTTCCTATCCCCGAAGATGCTATTCAGCGAGTACTTGACCTTTTACCAAGTCTGGATGGGATGGATGCCTACCAGGAAGCACAACTTGCACAACCTACCTTTTTTTGCATTGATCACGGACTTGGTGTCTGCGGCGGGAGTTTTCTATCAAACTAGGGATGTGAAGACCATGATTCCTAGGGATGACAAATTTGTCCCGAATGGGAAATATATCAAGCCTCCAGCGCCACCTGTGAGCTGGAATAAAGACCCGTCTTTCAAAGCTCCTTCATCCTCTGCACCACCATCATCGAAACCACATGCACCACCACCATCCACCCACCAGTTGTTACTTGAGCTCATTGAGAAGATAGACCGGCAAGGCCGGAGAATGAGCAGATGGAGCGCCACAACAAGCGCCGCTATGACTACTTGAAGAAGCTCATTGGGTATTCTAACCCACCTATGGAGGAACCCGACAGTTCGGACTCTACTTCCATTGATGGAGATGCGAGCTATCAAGATATGGACATGGAGGCTCCCCTGCCCCCCTATCTTTTGACCATTGGAAGTGGTGATCCCAGACCCACTTTGCGGATCACTGATGGCACAGAGGACCGTGCTAAGCATTAAGTGTGGGCAGGTCGGTAACTGACTCCCGAGGGTATCAACTCTCTTTTCTCTCAACATCAAATATTTTTGTTTCTTTTGTTAGATAGGATAACTTGCATGTATAGTTAGTTGCTTGCATTTAGGTACTACTTGGTTAGAGTAATAAATTCTTTTTCAAGAAACTGCTTTAAAGCATTTCACTAATTTGAAAAAAAAATTTTTGTTGAACTTGCTTAGAGAAATTTATTTTTTGGAACATGGTTTTAGAGCTCGAACACACAAGCCTAGTGACCTTTTTGAACCTATTTGATTAGTTGCATCTTATCAACCAATATTTTATTTTGGTGTGTGTTATTTTCTCTAAAATTGTGATATTTGTCTTGCTAGATTCTATATTTCCATTGTTTGATGTATGCATGCACTTACGTGATTCAGGCCTTTGTTTCACTATAGCTCACATACCCATATGGCCTTACCCTTTCATTACCCTTTACAATCCAATGTTGAGCCTATTTTACCCAATTTATTCTTTATTTTAGCACATCATTAACTCTAAGCAAAAAACAATAAATGTCCCTAATTTGAATCCTTGGTTAGCTTAGACTAGTGAAAGTGAACATGAATTAAGTGTGGGAAATTTGGGTTTGAAAAATACTTGGTTTGGGAATTGGGTACTTTATATTCTTTTATGAAAATGTGAAAATAGTTTTGGGCACTTGTTCATGCATCCAGCACATTAATCATATGCATTAACTCATTTCAAAAAAAAAAGAAAAAAAGAAAAGAAAAAGAGAAAGCAATAAAAAGGGGACAAAATTCCCCAACGTAAATAATTAAATCAATGCATATGATTTGTACTCAAAAGATATCAAGGTGCATGAATTCGTGGAAAAATAATCAATGGGTAGTTAGGATTTGCATTGTAATTACATGTAGTGTCTTAGGTTAGATGGAAAGTTTAGGTTAATCAAGGATTCAGATTTTAGTCCACTTAACCAAATACATTCTTACCTTGACCTAACCCCATTACAACTCTTGAAAAGACCTCTTAATATGTGTACTCGTGCATTAAATTTTTGTCGATTGGTAGCAGAAGAGCAAGCCTTAGAAAGCAAGATTAGTAGAGAACCGAGAGAATCGACCCTAAAACACTAGAGTGATCAGAGTGTATACACTTCCGGTGAGTTTTCGATGCTCGATTCATTGTTCCTGGCTTTCATGAGCTTTCTTCTTGCAAGTTTACTTGTACTTCATTTTAAGATTTGAATTAGTGGAATCCAGTTTATGTTTGTTCTTGGAGAATTTGTTTACTTTTAACCAAGTAGGTAGAAGCACTTAGCATGTAGTTGCATTCATCTAGATAAGTTGCATTGCATAAGTCTCACCATTTTTCCCTTCACTCTTTTGGCTCACCTGAGCTTAGCATGAGGACATGCTAATATTTAAGTGTGCGGAGATTTGATAAACAACTATATTATGATATATTTTGGACTAAATTGAGTGGGTGTTATCAACTATTCTCACACTTATTCATGCAAATTGCATGTTTTTAAGTTCCCTTCCTAATTTTGTGCTATAATTGAAAACATGCTTCCTAGGCCTTTAAATCGCTAATTTTAATCCTTTGTTATTACCATTCGATGCCGTGATATGTGCGTTAAGTGATTACAGGATTTATAGAGCAGGAATGGCATAGAGGATGAAGGGGAAGCATACTAAAGTGGAAGAAACACAAGAATTTGAAGATTTGAGAAGCTGGAGGTGACGCACGCGCATGGCTGACACGTACGCGTGATCAAGCCATTTTCCAAGTGACGCGTATGCGTGACTGATGCGTACGCGTGACCAGGAGCGTTGACCACTGACGGGTACGCATGACTAATGCGTATGCGTGACTTTGTGCAGAGCCTACCAACGCGTACGCGTGGCTGATGCGTGCGCGTGACGAGCGTCACGTGCTGCAATTAACAGAATTCGCTAGGGGCAAATTCTGGGATGATTTTTGGCACAGTTTCAAACCCGAGAGCGCAGATTAAAGGCTAGGATAGAGCTGGGACTAGAAACACTTACTTTTTAGCTTAGTTTTTGGAGTTTTGAATTTTAGTGAGAGAAACTCCTACTTCTCTCTAGGGTTTTTGGCATTCTTAGCTTTGCTTTGAATTGGATCTTGAGAGAGCTGCTGCTACCTTCATTCCTCATCATTTTTCTTCTAGTTTTCTTCTTTAATTCCTTTAATACTCTTTTCCATTTGGTTATTGAATTCATGTTTGGATCTTATTACTCTTGAATTTTATTAATGCATTGAGTTATTTCCATATCTATTATTATTGCTTGTTTTATTATTATTGATTATTGTTAGTGGTAATTTGGATTGAATTATTTTATCATATTTATCATGTCTTTTATTTTCCCCCGCCAAGTGTTTGAGGAAATGCCATTCATGATAATGGAGTAGATTTCCTTGCTTGGTTTGGGGGTTGAGTAATTGGAGCCGCTTGAATTATTATACTCAAGTGTTGATCTGTAATTGGAAATTGCTAACCAGCTTGAACCTCACCAACTCTAGTTCTCCTCTATGAAGTGACTTGGACTTGTGAGCTAAAGTTAGTGCTATTCACTTGACTTTCCTTCATTTGCTCGAGGATAACTACGTGAGAGCAATGAGCCTTTACCATCACACTTGGGAAAGACAATGAGGTTAGAAATTCCAATTCTCACCCCTAACCAAGGACTTTTATATTGATTAATTATCAATTCTTGCTAGTTATCTATTGCTCTAATTTCTAGTCATCTATTTTTCCGTTTTCAACTTCAAAAATAACCAGGGAATCCTAACCAATAATTTGCATCTTGTGTCAACTCCTAGGGAAAACGACCTAGGATTTTACTCCCGGTTATTTATTTCATTTGTGACATATTTTAAATTCGATAGCGGAAATCTCGTCGGTAAAGGTTGTACTTGCAATGTTGATTTTGGAAAAATACTTTTGGCAATTCTTGACTGGCATTTATCCGCTTACCAATTTTTAGCGCCGTTGCTGGGGAGTTGCATATGTGTACTAAGTTATTGGTTGGTGTAAATATTTTCATATTTGCATAATTGCATCTTTTATTTGTGTGTTTTTTTTTTGTTATTAGTAGTATTTATTAGTATTTTGCTTACTATATTTTGTTGTCATGAGCTCTATGTTTCTTTTATTGAATGACGCGTTCATTACCGGATCCGAGCTTAGCCCTATTTGATCCTGAAATTGAAAAAACCATTTCACATATTAGGTGAGCTCGGCATCGGTTAGCTTCTGAGGGTAGTGAAAGGGTTTCTCCCAATTCACCAATCTTACCCGAGGTTGAGTCCAAAGCGTCATTTGAGGAAGAAACTAACTCCTCTCCTACTAAATCTATTGACGTCTCTTCTATTAATTTAGGTACCGATACTATGGCCGCTCCTAGAAGAATTACTCTCAAGGAGGCGGGAGCTCCGAATTTTACTCTTCAAACATTTCAAGCGCGTTATCCGAACTTGAATGCAAATTTTGAGCTAAAGACCTCATTGATTAATCTCCTTCCTAAGTTCCATGGTCTACCCGCTCAGGATCCCATCAAGCACCTTAAAGACTTTCAAACTGCTTGTTCAACTGCTAGGCGGTATGGTGCGGATGACGTTGCTATCTGGTTATATGCCTTCCCGTTTTCTCTTGAGGCAAGGGCAAAGGAGTGGTTCTACACTCAACCCAAGAATGTTGTCACTAACTGGGATTTAAATAGAAGAGAATTTTTGGATAAGTTCATTCCACCGGAGGTCACGGATAGATTGAGGAAGAAAATTTCTTGTGTCATTCAAGGAAATCACATGATGTACTCTGCTAATCTACTATAGCTGTTGTTTTATGTCATACTGTGAAACTCTTGAGATTAACAGTATTTAAAATTATTAATGGAGCTTCAATACAAGCAAGCTGTCAGTGGCAGCAGCATAGAGCTCATCAAGCAGATACACTATTTTTCCAATATGAATAACTTTAGCTATAGAAAAATTTACCTAGTAAAATCAAAAAAGGTGAATCAATTAAATGAGCTTTATATAATAGTCCCTGAAAATAAAAATTTCCAATGGTACACGCATGCAAATGAGGATAAGGACAAAGAAGAAGACAAGGAATTATGCAGGGCTCCTAATGATACATTGGATACAGGTCTCAGAAAACATACTAATGTAGCATCAAAAGAATTTAGCATACAAAGTAGTGTGATGCATGATATAACATAGAGGCAATACATTGAAAGATGAAGACAATAACGGCAAAATGTGTCAGTTATCTGGGCAATACATAGTGAACATTTTATGCATTTCAAATCACTGCTTTCATCAAATGAATATCTAATGTAACAAACTTCTAAATTATATATAATAAGTTGATTCTATGTATTGTTAGTATTAAACAGTAACAACATGCCAATATTTGATGGAAAAACCATTATTAGTTGTGTATGAATTTTCTGGTTTTGCAAGAAAATTAATTAGGTGTGTATAATCAGTTCAATCCCACTTGAAAGACACAAGACTCTGCAAAACCACTATTTTTCAATGTGTATTTTCATAAATCAATTTCCAAAAACTAGTTTCAAATGTATTGAGCATTTAGGATACGCAAATTATTTCAACAATAATAGATATGCATATAGAAAAATTAGGAATAAGGTAGAAAAATCGAAGCAAAAGTGTTAATCATGAGAGACATTTTTTGAACCTAATGCACATTAGTTATCTCTATAGAGTAATTAAATAAATAAATGTAGATCAATTAAATAAGTGCAGTATCTGAAATAATGAACAAGGCATAAACTAAAAGTATAGATCTGATCAAGCCCAGAAAAATATAAGTTAATAACAAGAAATTTAGCCTTATTAACCTGATGAGCGGATAATTTATACGCTTTTTGGCATTATTTTTAGTAGAATCTATTTACTTTTAGGGATGTTTTTATTAGTTTTTATGTTAAATTCATATTTCTGGACTTTACTATGAGTTTGTGTATTTTTCTGTGATTTCAGGTATTTTCTGGCTGAAATTGAGGGACTTGAGCAAAAATCAGATTCAGAGGTAGAAGAAGGACTGCTGATGCTGTTGGATTCTGACCTCCCTGCACTCAAAGTAGATTTTCTGGAGCTACAAAACTTATAATGGCGCGCTTCCAATTGCGTTGAAAAGTAGACATCCAGGGCTTTCCAAAAATATATAATAGTCTATACTTTGGCCAAGTTTGGACGACGTAAAAGGGCGTTGAACACCAGTTCTACGCTGCTGTCTAGAGTTAAACACCAGAAACACGTCACAAACTAGAGTTGAACGCCAGAAACACGTTACAATCTGGCGTTCCACTCCAAAAGAAGCCTCTGCACGTGGAAAGCTAAAGCTCAGCCCAAGCACACACCAAGTGGGCCCCAGAAGTGGATTTATGCATCAATTACTTACTTCTGTAAACCCTAGTAACTAGTTTAGTATAAATAGGACTTTTTACTATTGTATTTGACATCCTGGATTGTATTTTTGATCCTGTGATCTTGTTTTGGGGGCTGGCCATTCGGCCATGCCTGGACCTTTCACTTATATATTTTCAACGGTAGAATTTCTACACTCCATAGATTAAGGTGTGGAGCTTTGCTGTTCCTCATGAATCAATACAAAGTACTACTGTTTTTCTATTCAATTCAACTTATTCCGCTTCTAAGATATTCATTCGCACTTCAACATGAATGTGATGAACGTGACAATCATCATCATTCCCCCACAAACGCGTGCCTGACAACCACTTCCGTTCCACCTTAGATTGGATGATTATCTCTTGGATCTCTTAATCAGAATCTTCGTGGTATAAGCTAGATTGATGGCAGTATTCATGAGAACCCGGAAAGTCTAAACCTTGTCTGTGGTATTCCGAGTAGAATTCTGGGATTGAATGACTGTGACGAACTTCAAACTCGCGAGTGCTGGGCGTAGTGACAGACGCAAAAGGAGGGTGAATCCTATTCCACTATGATCGAGAACCTCAGATGATTAGCCATGCTGTGACAGAGCATTTGGACCATTTTCACAAGAGGATAGGATGCAGCCATTGACCACGGTGATGCCTCCAGATGATTAGCCATGCAGTGACAGCGCATCGGACCATTTTCACAAAGAGGATGAAAAGTAGCCATTGACAATGGTGATGTCCTTACATAAAGCCAGCCATGGAAAGGAGTAGGACTGATTGGATGAAGACAGCAGGAAAGCAGAAGTTCAGAGGGACGAAAGCATCTCTATACCTTTATCTGAAATTCTCACCAATGATATACATAAGTATTTCTATCTTTATTTTTTGTCTATTTGTTATTAATTTTCGAAAACTCCATAACTATTTTATATCCGCCTGACTGAGATTTACAAGGTGACCATAGCTTGCTTCATACCAACAATCTCCGTGGGATTGACCCTTACTCACGTAAGGTTTTATTACTTGGACGACCCAGTGCACTTGCTGGTTAGTTGTATCGAAGTTGTGAATGAAAAACAATTTACTAAGATGTGCATACAGAGTTTTTGGCGCCGTTACCTGAGATCACAATTTCGTGCACCAAGTTTTTGGCGCTGTTGCCGGGGATTGTTTGAGTTTGGACAACTGACGGTTCATATTGTTGCTCAGATTAGGTCATTTTCTTTTTGTTTTACTTTCAAAAAAATTTTTCAAAAATCTTTCAAAAATTTCTCATCTGTTTTCGAAAATTATTCTAAAATTTTATTAAGAATGAATTCTAGTGTTTCATGAAGCATGTTGAAGCCTGACTGGCTGTAAAGCCATGTCTAAATTTATTTGGACTGGGGCTTCCAACCCAACACTATCAAGAGCAAGCTAGTTGTTGCTAATCCACCTGCTGCTGTTCCAGATCCACCTGATTTACATGCTAAAGCTTGACTGGCTATTAAGCTATGTCTAACCCTCAGATTGGAGCTTTAGACTAAGAGTGCAAGATTTCTGGAATTCATATTAAAAAATTTTGGAATCCTTACTTTTCTTTTTCACACTAATTTTCGAAAAATCCAAAAAAATTTCATAAAATCAAAAACAAAATCAAAAAAATATTTTGTATTTCTTGTTTGAGTCTTGAGTCAATTTTAAAGTTTGGTGTCAATTGCATTTTTTCTAAAAATTTATGCATTTTTCGAAAATACATGCATTCATAGTGTTCTTCATGATCTTCAAGTTGTTCTTGGTAAGTCTTCTTGTTTGATCTTGATGTTTTCTTGTTTTGTGTCTTTTCTTGTTTTTCATGTGCATTTTTGCATTCATAGTGTCTGAACATGAAAGATTTCTAAGTTTGGTGTCTTGCATGTTTTCTTTTCTTGAAAAATTTTTCAAAAATAAGTTCTTGGTGTTCATCTTGATCTTCAAAGTGTTCTTGGTGTTCATCTTGACATTCATAGCATTCTTGCATGCATCCATTGTTTTGATCCATAACTTTCATACATTGAGTCATTTTCATGTTTTTCTCTTTCATCATCAAAAATTCAAAAATAAAAAAAATATCTTTCCCTTTTTCACTCATAAATTTCGAAAATTTGAGTTGACTTTTTCAAAACTTTTTAAAACTTAGTTGTTTCTTATGAGTCAAATCAAATTTTCAATTTAAAAATCTTGTCTTTTTCAAAATCATTTTCAAAAATCATATCTTTTTCACTTTTCTTATTTATTTTCGAAAATTTTTAAAATATTTTTCAAAAATCTTTTTCTTATCTTTATCTCGTAATTTTCGAAAATAACATCATCAATTAATGTTTTGATTCAAAAATTTCATGTTTGTTACTTGCCTGCTAAGAAAAATTCAAACTTTAAGTTCTAGAATCATATTGTGTGATTTCTTGTGAATCAAGTCATTAATTGTGATTTTAAAAATCAAATCTTTTTCAAAACTAATTTCAATCATATCTTTTCAAAAAAATCTTTTTATCTTATCTTTTTCAAAATTTTGATTTTAAAATATCTTTTCTAACTTCTTATCTTCTTATCTTTTCAAAAATTGATTTTCAAAATTTGTTTCAACTAATTAACTAACTTTTTGTTTGTTTCTTATCTTTTTCAAAATTACCTAACTAACTCTCTCTCTCTAATTTTCGAAAATATCTGCCTCTTTTTCAAAAATTCTTTTTTATTAACTAATTATTTCAAAATTCAATTTTAATTTATTTCTTCTTTTAATTTTCAAAAATCACTAACCATTTTTCAAAAAAAAAAATAATTTTCGAAAATTCTTTTTCTCTCTCATCTCCTTCTATTTATTTATTCATCTACTAACACTTCTCTTCATCTCACATCTCTGCTCTCCTCACCCTTGTGTTTCTTTCCTTACATTACATTCTTTTCTTCTTCTTTTCTTCTTCTACTCACACAGGAAAACCTCTATACTTGGGTAAAAAGGACCCCTATTATTATTATTTTTCTGTTCCCTCTTTTTCATATGACCAGGAGCAAGGACAAGAATATTCTTGTTGAAGCAGATCTAGAACCTGAAAGGACTCTGAAGAGGAAACTAAGGGAAGATAAATTACAACAATCCAGCAAGCACCTTTCAGAAATTTTCGAACAGGAAGAGGAGATGGCAGCCGAAAATAATAATAATACAAGGAGAATGCTTGGTGACTTTACTGCACCTAATTCCAATTTACATGGAAGAAGCATCTCCATCCCTACCATTGGAGCAAACAATTTTGAGCTGAAACCTCAATTAGTTTCTCTGATGCAGCAGAACTGCAAGTTCCATGGACTTCCATCTGAAGATCCTTTTCAGTTCTTAACTGAATTTTTGCAGATCTGTGATACTGTTAAGACTAATGGAGTAGATCCTGAAGTCTATAGGCTCATGCTTTTCCCTTTTGCTGTAAGAGACAGAGCTAGAGTGTGGTTGGACTCTCAACCCAAAGATAGCCTGAACTCTTGGGATAAGCTGGTCACGGCTTTCTTAGCCAAGTTCTTTCCTCCTCAAAAGCTTAGTAAGCTTAGAGTGGATGTTCAAACCTTCAAACAGAAAGAAGGTGAATCCCTCTATGAAGCTTGGGAGAGATACAAGCAACTGACCAAAAAGTGTCCTTCTGACATGCTTTCAGAATGGACCATCCTGGATATATTCTATGATGGTCTGTCTGAATTAGCTAAGATGTCATTGGATACTTCTGCAGGTGGATCCATTCACCTAAAGAAAATGCCTGCAGAAGCTCAAGAACTTGTTGACATGGTTGCTAATAACCAGTTCATGTACACTTCTGAGAGGAATCCTGTGAGCAATGGGACGCCTCAGAAGAAAGGAGTTCTTGAAATTGATACTCTGAATGCCATATTGGCTCAGAACAAAATATTGACTCAGCAAGTCAATATGATTTCTCAGAGTCTGAATGGAATGCAAGCTGCATCCAACAGTACTCAAGAGGCGCCTTCTGAAGAAGATGCCTATGATCCTGAAAACCTTGCAATAACAGAGGTGAATTACATGGGTGAACCATATGGAAACACCTATAATCCCTCATGGAGAAATCACCCAAATCTCTCATGGAAGGATCAACAAAAGCCTCAACAAGGCTTTAATAATGGTGGAAGAAATAGGTTTAACAATAGTAAACCTTTTCCATCATCCACTCAGCAACAGACAGAGAACTCTAAACAAAATACATCTAATTTAGCAAAATTAGTCTCTGATCTATCTAAGGCCACTGTAAGTTTCATGAATGAAACAAGGTCTTCAATTAGAAATTTGGAGGCACAAGTGGGCCAGCTGAATAAAAGGATCACTGAAATCCCTCCTAGTACTCTCCCAAGCAATACAGAAGAAAATCCAAAACACTACAAGAAAACACGTCTATTGCCACGTTTTTAAAGCGTGGCGAAAAGCTGAAAAAAGCGTGGCGATAGCTTTTCGCCACGCTTTTTTAGCTACCGCCACGCTTTTGAAAGGGTGACCTATAAAAGGGTGGCGGTTGCTCTATCGCCATGCTTTTTTCAGTCTATCGCCACGCTTTTTTTTGCCACACTTTTTTACAAATTGGCACTTTCAAAAGCGTGGCTGTGGGTGGGAGATATGGCCACGCTTTTAAAGCGTGGCGATAGGTAGAGATATGGCCACGCTGTTAAAGCGTGCCGATAGGGCAGATCTGGCCACGCTGTTAAAGCGTGGCAATAGGACAGATCTGGCCACGCTATTAAAGCGTGGCAAAAGGGGAGGTATGGCCACGCTTTTAAAACGTGACGATAGGAAGAGATACGGCCACGCTTTAAAAGCGTGGCGAAAGCCTTGTTAAATTAAAAAAAAATTCTTTTCCTTACTTGATCTTCATTGCTACACTATAAATTTTCAATCCTTTTTTATTACCAAACCTACAAATATAGTTTGCAATTTTTATTACAAGACATATCAAACAATAATTAGTGACATTTATAATTTACTATAATTGTTTTATACATTAAAAAAACTAATATTCAAATACAAAATAAATCTCGAGTTCAAATTCCAAAACTAAAAACCGAAGAAAAATACAGAAACAATACAAGTTAAAACTCCTCATAATATATCAAATTACACTAATAGAGATGCTCATCAGCCTAAATACTTAGTAAAAGATCATAATCAACCTAAAACTGCTCCACTTTGTGCATTAAGCGTTCAAGTTATCCATTCCAATACTAGCCTGCAGCAAAATATCAAGAACAATAAAGCAACAGAAACTAAACTATGCTCACTAATTGGTAAATGCAAATCTAAAAGTACAATAACACGAAACTAAACTATGCTCAAAATACCAAACTAAAAGCAACAGACCTTCTGCAAATTTGATTTAACAAATGTTTCCCCAGATGGAGTTTTGTTCACTGATTCTGGAGGGAGATTAAGTTTCCAAACATCTTCAGGAGTCACCTTAAAACTGTAAACAAGAAGTGCTCAAAAGTCAAAACTGTTACCCCCCCCCAAAAAAAAATCAATGAACACTAATGAATAAAAATAAATACAACAGGGGATAAAAAAACACTAAGTTGCTCGTGGTAGCAGCTAGAAACATGAAGAGTTAAGATTTACCAGGGTTCAATAACATAAATTATAGGCCATCATAATAGATGGATATAGTGATGCAAAATCTATTGTAGCAATTGGCTTTTCATAGAACCCAGCTCTTGCCTCCAATACCTGCAAGTTGCAGAAGTTAAAAGAATCATGATCTTGTGCTTGACAAGCAAAAGTTGGATAAATAAACATTCAAACAGAAAATAAGGAAAAGGCTGCCAAGAATATATACACTTAAAATCATGCTTTCATTTTTTTTTCTTTTACTCTTTGTTTTTGTTATTTAAAGAGGGATAAGACAAGCGAAAAGTATTTAAGAACTCCGATTTAATACAAGCAGAGGACTTCGTATAAATTCTACTAAACATTTTTTAAACTGTAAAAAAAATTCTACCACATCTTTTCTGAGCGTAACAAATATGGTTACAAACAAAGAAAGTGTCCAAAAAATAAAAACACAAAACAGTCTTTACAGAATGCAGCTACTAGAAGAGACTCAGTGATAACATTATTGAGCTATAAACAGCTTTCAAATCCACAAACATGTCAGCATTCAGCAACTCTGATGTTAGGTGGCACTGTGGCAGCAATGTCCTACTTTGCTACAACATTTATGTTTAGCATATATCTATAAATCTATTTCATTCAACACAGTCTTGGAAAACCCTTTGGGCATAGAAATCGTCAAATAATTTTGCTGGCAGCAAGCTTATTCAGTGTCTTAATTTCACATTGTATTAGGAGACATGACAAAAAGAAAACATGAAGTTATGCATAGATTGATTCATCGTTTTCATTTTTCAAGCATATAAAAGAACGAAATAATGTAAAAGATCAGAATCAGAGTTATCAGCATGCTATATACAGTTAAACATAGCACAATTTCTAGATCTACTAGGTCTCTAACACATGGCACGAAGCAGCAACACTTATTAAACAGCAGCAGTAAATAGCTGTTTCCCAGGTTCAAGCAAGCAGCAAACAAAATTCATGACTTAACCAGTTCCACAAACTGAAATCATTGCAGTTCATATAACAGTCCAGATTCTCTAATTAACCACCTAATTCAGCTAAACTAAATTAGTTGAACTAAACAAGCTAAACAGAATGAGCTAAACCAAACAGAATGCTGATATCAATATCATGGTCCAATCCAGAAAGAAAAAAGAAAAAAGAACAAATATATGTTATGTAAGGATAAGAAACACTTAAAAATATAAAATTGAAGGTGCTACCTTATTCATAGCTGCCATTGCCTTACTAGCTCCTTGCATACCAGTAGCAACATTCAGAGGAAAGAAAAATTCATTCCGAACAGCAGCAGTAAACAAAACAAAACCTACATTCAATAACCAGTCCAGATTCTCTAATTAACCACCTAATTCAACTAAACAAGCTAAACCAGATTAATCAAACAGAAATAAAATCAAATGAGATGAAAGGGGAACCTGGGAAGCAGGGAATTGGAACAGGGGAAGGGAAGGGAAAGATTGATGATGATGAGTGAATGGCCGGATAAGATTGATGATGAGGGAAGGGAAAAATTGTATCAATCTACATAGCATTCACCACTCACCCCCATAAGAAAATTATTAAAGGAAGATAAAAAAAAAACAAAAAACAAAATAAAGATAATAACGTTAGCAGAGATCTACTTACAGCCATTATGGAGTTTCAAAATTCAAAATGTGGCCACCTGCAAAGAGAACATAACTCACTAAAAATCTACTAAAATCAATTAAAAAGAAAGACAAAAGCTCTGAATAAATTCTAACAACAACAATTAAAAAAGAAAAAAAAACTCACTGGTAGATGTTGGCAGAGTTGTTGGCGGCAGAGACAGTGGCAGAGTGGAGCAGTGAGGGAGAGAAAAATGCAGCGAGTTACGTCGCGGCGGATTGTTTGGCGGAGGAGTTGCAGAGCGGCTGGAGATGTGGAAGCGAGGAGCAGCGAGGACAAAGGTGGTGTCTGATTTCTTAGGGTTTCTGGTGATGTCGCGAATATGGCATGGAGTTTCAAAATTCAAAATGTGGCCACCTGCAAAGAGAACAGAACTCACTAAAAATCTACTAAAATTAATTAAAAAGAAAGACAAAAGCTCTGAACAAATTCTAACAACAACAATTAAAAAAGAAAAAAAAACTCACTGGTAGATGTTGGCAGAGTTGTTGGCGGCAGAGACAGTGGCAGAGTGGAGCAGTGAGGGAGAGAAGAATGCAGCGAGTTACATCGCGGCGGATTGTTTGGCGGAGGAGTTGCAGAGCGGATGAAGATGTGGAAGCGAGGAGCAGCGAGGACAAAGGTGGTGTCTGATTTCTTAGGGTTTCTGGTGTTGTCGTGAATATGGCGTAGCAATTGTAAGCCAGCAAATGAAAGTAGTAGGGTTTTTCAGGTTGAAGATTAAGAGCTCCATAAGAGGAAAGAGAGGTTGTACTCCCCAGGTTGAAGATTAAGAGCTCCACAAGAGGGAAAGAGAGGCTGTTACTCCAGGTTTTTCATTCGACAACAAAAGGATTGGGGACCGGGTTGGGGACGGGTCATTAGGGTTTTTTTCTAAAAAAACCTTTTGGCCACGTTTTGTAAGCGTGGCTATACTGAAACCCTCTCGCCACGCTTTTAAAACCTCCCTTTTCTATCCATGGCCACGCTTTTGAAGCGTGGCAGGAAAAAAATTTTCGCCACGCTTTTAAAGCGTGGCCATAATGAAATCCTGTCGCCACGCTTTTAAAATGTCCCTGTTTCTCTCTATGGCCACGCTTTTCAAGCGTGACAGAAAAAAAACGTGGCTATTTCTCTGATAAATTGCCACCCTTCCAAAAGCGTGGTCGTTGACCCTTTTCGCCACGTTTTTGAAGCGTGGCAAAAAAATGTGGCCAAATCTCTATTCAATCGCCACCCTCACAAAAGCATGGCCATTGACCACTTTTGGCCACGCTTTTCAAGCGTGGCAAAAAAAAAGCGTGGCCATAGGCCATTTTTCTTGTAGTGAAAGGAGAGTGCAAGGCCATTGACATAGTCAACATGGCCGAACCTAGAGAGGAAGGGGAGGACGTGAATCCCAAGGAGGAAGACCTCCTGGGACGTCCAGTGATCAATAAGGAGCTTCCCTCTGAGGAACCAAAGGAATCTGAGACTCATCTAGAGACCATAGAGATTCCATTGAACCTCCTTATGCCATTCATGAGCTCTGATGAGTATTTCTCTTCTGAAAAGAATGAGGATGTTACTAAGGAGCAAGTTACCAAGTACCTTGGTGCAATCATGAAGCTGAATGCCAAATTATTTGGTATTGAGACTTGGGGAGATGAACCTCCCCTGTTCACCAATGAACTGAATGCATTGGATCAACTGAGATTGCCTCAGAAGAAACAGGATCCTGGAAAGTTCCTGATACCTTGTACCATAGGCACCATGACCTTTGAGAAGGCTCTATGTGACCTGGGGTCAGGAATAAACCTCATGCCATTCTCTGTAATGGAGAAACTGGGAATCTTTGAGGTACAAGCTGCTAAAATCTCATTAGAGATGGCAGACAATTCCAGAAAATAGGCTTATGGACAAGTAGAGGACATATTAGTAAAGGTTGAAGGCCTTTACATCCCTGCTGATTTCATAATCCTAGATACTGGAAAGGATGAGGATGAATCCATCATCCTTGGAAGACACTTCCTAGCCACATCAAGAGCTGTGATTGATGTTGACAGAGGTGAATTAGTCCTTCAATTGAATGAGGACTCCCTTGTGTTTACAACTCAAGGACATCCTTCTGTAAACATGGAAAAGAGGCACAGTAAGCTTCTCTCAAAGCAGAGTCAACCAGAGCCCCCACAGTCAAACTCTAAGTTTGGTGTTGAACTCCCATATCCAAACTCTAAGTTTGGTGTTGGGGAGTCTCAACAATGCTCTGAACATCTGTGAGGCTCCATAAGAGCCCACTGTCAAGCTATTGACATTAAAGAAGCGCTTGTTGGGAGGCAACCCAATTTTTATTTATCTAATTTTATTTTTATTGTTCTTTCATGTTTTATTAGGTTCATGATCATGTGGAGTCACAAAATAAATATAAAAATTGAAAACGGAATCAAAAACAGCAGAAGAAAAATCACACCCTGGAGGAGGATCTCACTGGCGTTTAAACGCCAATAAGGAGCATCTGTCTGGCGTTTAGACGCCAGAAATGCACAGTGAAGAAGAGCTGGCGCTGAACGCCAGAAACAAGCATCTGGGCGTTGAACGCCCAGAACAAGCATCAATTCGGCATTTAAACGCTAGAATTACATGCCTAATGGGTGTAGGGATGCAAATCCTTGACACCTCAGGATCTGTGGATCCCACAGGATCAACTCAGCATCTGTGGACCCCACAGGACCCCCAACTACCTCCACTCACTCTCTTCCCTCTTCTCAATATTCATCCTCTCTTCCCAATAAACACTCTTCCCCAAAACTCTTTACCAATCACCTCAATCTCTCTTCACTATCACCACTTCCCCACTCACATCATCCACTCTTCCCCATAAACCTACCTCATAAACTCCACCTACCTTCAAAATTCAAAATCAATTTCCCACCCAAAACCCACCCTTATGGCCGAACCTTACCCCCCCTCCCTTCCCTATATAAAGCCCTCCATTCTTACTCATTTTCACACCACACAACCCTCTCTTCTCTTCTTGACCGAATACACCTTTCCCTCCTCTCCTCCATATTTTCTTCTTCTTCTTCTTCATCTATTCTTTCTTCTCTTGCTCGAGGGCGAGCAAAATTCTAAGTTTGGTGTGGTAAAAGCATAAGCTTTTTGTTTTTCCATTACCATTGATGGCACCCAAGACTGGAGAATCCTCTAGAAAAGGGAAAGGGAAGACAAAAGCTTCCACCTCCGAGTCATGGGAGATGAAAAGATTCATCTCCAAAGCTCATCAAGACCACTTCTATGATGTTGTGGCCAAGAAGAAGGTGATCCCCGAGGTCCCTTTCAAACTCAAGAGAAATGAGTATCCAGAGATCCGACATGAGATCCATAGAAGAGGTTGGGAAGTTCTAACAAACCCCATCCAACAAGTCGGAACTCTAATAGTTCAAGAGTTCTATGCTAATGCATGGATCACAAGGAACCATGATCAAAGTAAGAACCCGAACCCAAAGAATTATCTCACCATGGTTCGGGGGAATTACTTAGATTTTAGTCCGAAAAATGTAAGGTTGGCGTTCAACTTACTAATGATGGAAGAGAACGCACGCCCCTACACAAGGAGAGTCAACTTTGATCAAAGGTTGGACCAAGTCCTCATGGACATATGTGTGGAAGGAGCTCAATAGAAGATTGACTCAAAAGGCAAACCGGTTCAACTGAGAAGACTGGACCTTAAGCCTGTAGCTAGAGGATGGTTGGAGTTCATTCAACGCTCAATCATTCCCACTAGCAACCGGTCTGAAGTTACTATAGACCGGGCCATCATGATCCATAGCATCATGATTGGAGAAGAGGTGGAGGTTCATGAGATTATACCTCAAGAACTCTACAAGGTGGCTGACAAATCCTCCACTATGGCAAGGTTAGCTTTTCCTCACCTCATTTGCCATCTATGCAATTCGGCTGTGATTGACATAGAAGGAGACATTCCCATTAAGGAAGAGAAGCCCATCACTAAGAAAAGGATGGAGCAAACAAGAGAGCCCATTCATGGAGCTCAAGAGACGCATGAAGCTTATCACTATGAGATCCCAGAGATGTCTCAAATGCATTTTCCTCCACAAAAATATTGGGAGCAAATCAACACCTCCATAGGAGAATTAAGTTCCAACATGGGACAACTAAGGGTGGAACATCAAGAGCACTCCATCATCCTTCATGAAATTAGAGAAGATCAAAAAGCAATGAGGGAGGAGCAACAAAGACAAGGAAGAGACATAGAAGAGCTCAAGGACATCATTGGTTCCTCAAGAAGGAAGCGCCACCATCACTAAGGTGGACTCATTCCTTGTTCTTACTTTCTCTGTTTTTCGTTTTGTATGTTAAGTGCTTATCTAAGTTTGTGTCTTATTACATGATCATTAGTGTTTAGTAACTTTGTCTTAAAGTTATGAATGTCCTATGAATCCATCACCTCTCTTAAATGAAAAATGTTTTAATTCAAAAGAACAAGAAGTACATGAGTTTCGAATTTATCCTTGAACTTAGTTTAATTATATTGATGTGGTGACAATGCTTCTTATTTTCTGAATGAATGCTTGAACAGTGCATATGTCTTTTGAAGTTGTTGTTTAAGAATGTTAAATATGTTGGCTCTTGAAAGAATGATGACAAGGAGACATGTTATTTGATAATCTGAAAAATCATAAAAATGATTCTTGAAGCAAGAAAAAAGCAGCAAAGAACAAAGCTTGCAGAAAAAAAAAAGAAAAAAATAGCGAAAAAAAAAGAGAGCAAAAGCAAGCAGAAAAAGCCAAAAGCTCTTAAAACCAAAAGGCAAGAACAAAAAGCCAATAACCCTTAAAACCAAAAGGCAAGGGTAAATAAAAAGGATCCCAAGGCTTTGAGGATCAGTGGATAAGAGGGCCTAAAGGAATAAAATCCTAGCCTAAGCGGCCAAACCAAGCTGTCCCTAACCATGTGCTTGTGGCGTGAAGGTGTCAAGTGAAAACTTGAGACTGAGCGGTTAAAGTCAAGGTCCAAAGCAAAAGAAGAGTGTGCTTAAGAACCCTGGACACCTCTAATTGGGGACTTTAGCAAAGCTGAGTCACAATCTGAAAAGGTTCACCCAGTTATGTGTCTGTGGCATTTATGTATCCGGTGGTAATACTGGAAAACAAAGTGCTTAGGGCCACGGCCAAGACTCATAAATTAGCTGTGTTCAAGAATCAACATACTAAACTAGGAGAATCAATAACACTATCTGAACTCTGAGTTCCTATAGATGCCAATCATTCTGAACCTCAATGGATAAAGTGAGATGCCAAAACTATTCAAGAGGCAAAAAGCTACAAGTCCCGCTCATCTGATTGGAGCTATGTTTCATTGATAGTTTGGAATTTATAGTATATTCTCTTCTTTTTATCCTATTTGATTTTTAGTTGCTTGGGGACAAGCAACAATTTAAGTTTGGTGTTGTGATGAGCGGAAAATTTATACGCTTTTTGGCATTATTTTTAGTATATTTTTAGTAGAATCTAGTTACTTTTAGGGATGTTTTTATTATTTTTTATGTTAAATTCACATTTCTGGACTTTACTATGAGTTTGTGTGTTTTTCTGTGATTTCAGGTATTTTCTGGCTGAAATTGAGGGACTTGAGCAAAAATCAGATTCAGAGGTAGAAGAAGGACTGCTGATGTTGTTGGATTCTGCCCTCCCTGCACTCAAAGTGGATTTTCTAGAGCTACAGAACTCAAAATGGCGCGCTTCCAATTGCGTTGGAAAGTAGACATCCAGGGCTTTCCAGAAATATATAATAGTTCATACTTTGGCCAAGTTTAGATGATGTAAAAGGGCGTTGAACGCCAGTTCTACGCTGCTGTCTGGAGTTAAACGCCAGAAACACGTCACAAACCAGAGTTGAACGCCAGAAACACGTTACAACCTAGCGTTCAACTCCAAAAGAAGCCTCTGCACGTGGAAAGCTAAAGCTCATCCCAAGCACACACCAAGTGGGCCCCGGAAGTGGATTTATGCATCAATTATTTACTTCTGTAAACCCTAGTAACTAGTTTAGTATAAATAGGATTTTTTACTATTGTATTTGACATCCTGGATTGTATTTTTGATCCTGTGATCTCGTTTTGGGGGCTGGCCATTCAGCCATACCTGGACCTTTCACTTATGTATTTTCAACGGTAGAGTTTCTACACTCCATAGATTAAGGTGTGGAGCTTTGCTGTTCCTCATGAATCAATACAAAGTACTACTATTTTTCTATTCAATTCAACTTATTCCGCTTCTAAGATATTCATTCGTACTTGAACATGAATATGATGAACGTGACAATCATCATCATTCCCACGAACGCGTGCCTGACAACCACGCGAAATAGAGGAAATTGCAGTGACGCGTTCGCGTGCCTGACGCGAACGCATGGATTGGAAACTGCACAAGAGACGCGAATGCGTGGACGACATGGACGTGTGGCAAGGTAAAACACTGGATGACGCGAACGCATGGATCACGCGATCGCATGACGTACGCGATCTACAGAATCTGTAGAATTCGCTGGGGGCGATTTTGGGCCATGTTTTGACCCAGTTTTCGGCCCAGAAAAGCAGATTAGAGCCAGAGAACATGCAGAGACCAGAGACAACATTCATTCCGCATAATTTTAGTTTTTAGATCTGAATTTACTTATCCTCTAGGTTTTTCTCTCTACACATTCATAGTTCTTAGGATTTTGTTTTTATTGCTTTTTGGATTGGGATATTGAGAAGAGTTATTACCTCCGCCAAGACTTCATCATTCTAGTTTGTCTCCTTACTTGTCACTTACTCTTTCATATCCTTAATTTGTTCAGAATTATTATTGGATTATTTTTAGAATTTATTAATACAAGAACTATTTTTATTTTTAATTGGTCTCTTTGATTATTATTATTTATCATGTCTTTCTCTACTTCCCTTTCTTATTTTGCAAAGTTTACATTCATAATGAGCGAGTAGTTCCATAACTTGATTGGGAGTTGGTTGAAAGGAGAACCTTGAGCTGAAATGCTCAAGAGTAAAATTATAATTGGGTTTTTTGTTGGGTCGCCCTCTAGTCACTGACACTAGTCCTTTCCAAGGGAGAGGATTAGAACATGTGAAAAGAAATTGACTTCCAACTTGCTTGACTTTCCTTTATCTGGTGAAGGATAACTGAGCAGAACAATCTTCAATTATCAATTAATCTTGAGGGAACTCCAACAAGGATAGGTCTTCCGACTAATCTACTCCCGGTCAAGGTTTTTATTTAAATTACATAAATTCTCTGATTTAATTTCCTGTCTATCAAACTCAAACCCTCTTGGAAAATATCTGATTAATAAAATAGCACATCTTTCTGCAACTCGTTGGGAGACGACCTGGGATTCATACTCCCAGTATTTTAATTCTAATTTTTGTGACAACCCTTCTAAATTTATAGGCAGATTTTTGTTGGTTAAGAACTGTACTTGCAACGTATCTCTTATAATAATTTTTTAACTCGCCAATTTCTACCACGTCAATTTTTGGTGCCGTTGCCGGGGAGTTGCAATAGAGTGCTAAGTTATTGATTGGAATTTATTTATTTGCATTTTATTTTATTTTGCTACTATGAGCTGCATGTTTCTTTCATTAAATGACATGTTCACTTCCTGATCCAAGCTTGCCAGTATTTGATCCTGAGATTGAAAGAACTATTTCACGTATAAGGCAAGCTCGGCGTCGGTTAGTCCTCTCTGAGGGCGAATCTGAAACGTCACTTAAGGAAAAAACAAGCTCCCTTTCTACTGATTCGGTTGACTTACGTGCAGGTGACATGGCAGCACCTAGGAGAGTTATTATCCAGGTAGCTGGAGCCCCTGATTTTACAATGCAACCGTTTCAAGCGCATCACCCAGCGGTGGCTACAGATTTTGAAATAAAGACTGCACTACTCAACTTGATGCCTAAGTTTCATGGCTTACCTGCTCAAGAGCCTATCAAGCACCTTAGGGATTTCTAGGCAGCCTGTTCTACTGTCAGGCGTGATGGTGCAGATGAAACTTCTATTTTGTTAAAAGCCTTCTCATTCTCTCTTGAGGAAAAGGCGAGAGAGTGGTACTACACTCAACCCGCAGCAACTGTTTCTGACTGGGATACGCTTAGAAGAGAATTTTTGGAAAAATGCTTTCCAGCTGAAGTTACTGATAAACTGAGGAAAGACATTTCTATGATTGTTCAGGACAAATCCGAGACTCTCTACGAATACTGGGAGCGCTTCAACAATCTCCTGGAAGCATGCCCCCACCATATAATTGACAAGATAGTGTTGCTCGGCTACGTCACACAGGGCATGAGGCCTCAAGATAAGACCACTTTGGAAGTGCTAGCAATGGGTCTATGAAAAAGTACAAGACCACTGATGATGCATGGCAATTGATCAGCGACTTCGCTAAATCTACTCGAAATCACAGGCAGAAATAAAGTCGGTCAAAAGCTGTTGCAGAGGTCTCTTCTAGCAAGGAGACTACTGCTCTGACTCAGAGTATATGTGAAATGACCAACTTACTGAAGCAGATGCAGTTGAGTCAACAACAAGCGCAGCAAAGCCAACAGTTAGTCCCACAGAGAGTGTGCGGGATCTGTGCTGATTATAGCCATTATACTGATGAATGTCCACAGCTCCAACAGGAAGACAACACTGTGGCAGCCACTCATAACTTCTATGACCACCCCAATCAAGGTGGCAGCTACAACCATGGATGGCAGGACAATTCCAACTAAGGTTGGAGAGATAATTCTAATCAGAGTTGGAGGAACAACAATAACAGAGGAGGAAGAGACAATCAAGAAAATCAGAGGTGGAATAATAACAACAACAGGCAACAGAACCAAAACCAGCCTTACAGAGCACCTCACCTGAGGCAATCCCAAGGAGCACAGCACAACCAACAACAAATTCCGCAGATCATTCAATCTAATTCCTCTCCGAGTGACGAGGTGTTTCAATCCCTTGCGCAAGGACAAAAGAACGTGGAAAGTTCACTTAACGGTCTAACATCCGCTATACAAGCTCTCATCTCTCAGCTCGGATCATCCAATACTTCAAACACTCAACATGCAAGCTCCAGTGGAATTCCTTCTCAACCCTTACCCAATCCAAAGGGTGGCATCAATGCCATCACCCTAAGGTCTGGAACCACACTGCAAGAGAGGAACCAGGAGGAGCCAATCCCATCAGATCATGCCTCAGCTGAAGAGGACATACAAGACATGGTTGAAGAAGAAGCTCAACCACAGAAAGAAGCACCAAAGGATGCAGACGCTGCAGAAAGCGCCATTCCTATTCCATTTCCACAAATTGCAAGGAAGCCCAGGAAGCAGATGGAACTTGATCCCAAAATGGTGGAAATATTCAAAAAGATTGAGGTAACTGTTCCCCTTTTTTATGTTATTCACCAGGTACCTAAATATGCAAAGTTTCTAAAAGATTTATGTATACATAAAGACAAAATTAATGAATTAGAAACTATTCCTTTAGGTAGTTCTATATCTGCTTTAATGGGAGGTATACTTGAAAAGTGTAGTGATCCAGGTCCATGTATGGTTAATTGTACTATTGGTGGTGTGATATTTTCTAACTGCATGTGTGATTTAGGAGCGTGTGTTAGTATAATGCCTTTGTCTATATATGATACCTTGAGGCTCCCTCCCTTAAAAAGGTCGGCAGCTTGGTGCGCAGAAATCGTGACGGTTCCATTCCTTGGTAACGGCGCTAAAAACTCAATACGCACGTTCATGATCTTAGTTCTTTGTCACAACTTCGCACAACTAACCAGCAAGTGCACTGGGTCGTCCAAGTAATAAACCTTACGTGAGTAAGGGTCGATCCCACGGAGATTGTCGGCTTGAAGCAAGCTATGGTCACCTTGTAAATCTCAGTCAGGCAGATTCAATTGATTATGGAGATTTAGTAATTAAAAGATAAATAAAATATAAAATAAAGATAGTGATACTTATGTAATTCATTGGTGAGAATTTCAGATAAGCATATAGAGATGCTTTCGTTCCTTCTGAACCTCTGCTTTCCTATTGTCTTCTTCCAATCATTCATACTCCTTTCTATGACAAGCTGTATGTTAGGCATCACCGTTGTCAATGGCTACATCTTGTCCTCTCAGTGAAAATGGTCCAATGCGCTGTCGCTGCATGGCTGATCATCTGTCGGTTCTCGATCATACGAGAATAGGATCCATTGATCCTTTTGCGTCTGTCACTACGCCCAGCACTCGCGAGTTTGAAGCTCGTCGCAGCCATCCCTTCCCAGATCCTACTCGGAATATCACAGACAAGGTTTAGACTTTCTGGATCTCAAGAATGGCCGTCCATGGATTCTAACTTATACCACGAAGACTCCGGTTAAGGAATCCCAGAGATACTCATTCAATCTAAGGTAGAACGGGAGTGGTTGTCAGGCACGCGTTCATAGGTTGGGAATGATGATGACTGTCACGATCATCACATTCATATTAAAGTGTGAATGAATATCTTAGAATCAGAATAAGCTTGAATTGAATAGAAAAATGATAGTACTTTGTATTAATTCATGAGGAACAGCAGAGCTCCACACCTTAATCTATGGTGTGTAGAAACTCTATCGTTGAAAATACATAAGTGATAATGGAGTTCATTGGTCTCGGCCCCAGAGGGGAACTGGAGTAACAAAGACTAAAAATGATCAGAAGATAAAACTCAGGATGTAAATACAATAGTAAAAAGTCCTATTTATGCTAAACTAGTTACTAGGGTTTACAGAAATGAGTAAACGATGTAGAAATCCACTTCTGGGGCCCACTTGTTGTGTGTTTGGGCTGAGCATTGAGCTTTACACGTGTAGAGGCTTCTCTTGGAGTTGAACGCCAGTTTGTAACCTATTTCTGGCGTTTAACTCCACTTTGCAACCTGTTTCTGGCGTTTAACTCCAGAATGCAGCATGGAACTGGCGTTGAATGCCAGTTTGCGTCATCTAAACTCTGACAAAGTATGGACTATTATATATTGCTGAAAAGCCCTGGATGTCTATTTTCCAACGCAATTGAGGGCACGCAATTTGGAGTTTTGTAGCTCCAACAAATCCACTTTGAGTGCAGGGAGGTCAGAATCCAACAGCATCTGCAGTCCTTCTTTAACCTCTGAATCTGATTTTTGCTCAAGTCCCTCAATTTCAGCCAGAAATTACCTGAAATCACAGAAAAACACACAAACTCATAGTAAAGTCTAGAATTGTGATTTTTATTTAAAAACTAATAAAAATATATTAAAAACTAACTAAATCATACTAAAAACTATGTAAAAACAATGCCAAAAAGCGTATAAATTATCCGCTCATCACAACACCAAACTTAAATTGTTGCTTGTCCCCAAGCAACTGGAAATCAAATAGGATAAAAAGAAGAGAATATACTATAAATTCCAAATATCAATGAAACTTAGCTCCAATTAGATGAGCGGGACTAGTAGCTTTTTGCCTCTTGAATAGTTTTGACATCTCACTTTATCCATTGAAGTTTAGAATGATTGGCATATATAGGAACTTAGAATTCAGATAGTATTATTGATTCTCCTAGTTCAGTATGTTGATTCTTGAACACAGCTACTTTATGAGTCTTGGCCGTGGCCCTAAGCACTTTGTTTTCAAGTATTACCACCAGATACATAAATGCCACAAACACATAACTGGGTGAACCTTTTCAGATTGTGACTCAACTTTGCTAAAGTCCCCAATTAGAGGTGTCCAGGGTTCTTAAGCACACTCTTTTTTTTTGCTTTGGACCTTGACTTTAACCGCTCAGTCTCAAGTTTTCACTTGACACCTTCACGCCACAAGCACATGGTTAGGGACAACTTGGTTCAGCCGCTTAGGCCAAGATTTTATTCCTTTGGGCCCTCCTATCCACTGATGCTCAAAGCCTTGGATCCTTTTTACCCTTGCCTTTTGGTTTTAAGGGCTATTGGCTTTTTGCTCTTGCCTTTTAGTTTAAAGAGCTTTTGGCTTTTTCTGCTTGCTTTTTCTTTTTCTTTCTCTTTTTTTTCGCCATTTTTTTCTTTTTTTCTGCAAGCTTTTGTATTCACTTCTTTTTCTTGCTTCAAGAGTCATTTTTCTGATTTTTCAGATCATCAAATAACATTTCTCCTTTTCATCATTCTTTCAAGAGCCAACATATTTAACATTTATAAACATCAATTTCAAAAGACATATGCACTGTTCAAGCATTCATTCAGAAAACAAAAAGTATTGTCACCACATCAAAATAATTAAACTAGTTTCAAGGATGAATTCGAAATCATGTACTTCTTGTTCTTTTGTAATTAAAACTTTCATTTAAAAGAGGTGATGGATTTGTAGGACATTCATAACTTTAAGGCATAGACACTTAGACACTAGTGATCATGTAATAAGACACAAACATAAATAAACATAAAGCATAATAAACGAAAAACAGAGAATTAAGAACAAGGAGATTAAGGAAATAGTCCACCTTAGTGAGGGTGGCTTCTTCCTCTTCTTGAAGAACCAATGGTGCTTTTGAGCTCCTCTATGTCTCTTCCTTGCCTTTGTTGCTCCTCCCTCATAGCTCTTTGATCTTCTCTAATCTCATGAAGGATGATGGAGTGCTCTTGGTGTTTCACCCTTAGTTGTCCCATGTTGGAACTTAATTCTCCTAGGGAGGTGTTGATTTGCTCCCAATAGTTTTATGGAGGAAAGTGCATCCCTTAAGGCATATCAGGGATTTCATGGTGGGGAATTTCCTCATGCTCTTGTTGAGGTCCATGATCTCTTATTTGCTCCATCCTTTTCTTAGTGATGGGCTTGTCCTCTTCAATGAGGACGTCTCCGTCTATGTCAATTCCAGCCGAATTGCAGAGGTGGCATATGAGGTGAGGAAAGGCTAACCTTGCCCAAGTGGAGGACTTGTCAGCCACCTTGTGAAGTTCTTGAGGTATAATCTCATGAACTTCCACCTCCTCTCCAATCATGATACTATGGATCATGATGGCTCGGTCTATAGTAACTTCAGACCGGTTACTAGTAGGAATGATTGAGCGTTGAATGAACTCTAGCCATCCCCTAGCCACTAGTTTGAGGTCATGCCTTCTTAATTAAACTCGCTTGCCTCTTGAGTCAATTTTCCATTGAGCTTCTTCCTCACATATGTCTATGAGGACTTGGTCCAATCTTTGATCAAAGTTGACCCTTCTTGTGTAGGGGTGTGCGTTCTCTTCCATCATTGGCAAGTTGAACGCCAGCCTTACATTTTTCGGATTGAAATCTAAGTATTTCCCCCGAACCATGGTAAGCCAATGCTTTGGATTTGGGTTCACACTTTGATCATGGTTCCTAGTGATCCATGCATTTGCATAGAACTCTTGAACCATTAAGATCCCGACTTGTTGAATGGGGTTGGTGAGAACTTCACAACCTCTTCTTTGGATCTCAATTCGGATCTCCGGATACTCATTCTTTTTGAGCTTGAAAGGAACCTCAGGGATCACTTTCTTTTTTGCCACAACTTCATAGAAGTGGTCTTGATGGACCTTTGAGATGAATCTTTCCATCTCCCATGACTCAGAGGTGGAAGCAATTGCCTTTCCTTTCCTCTTTCTAGAGGTTTCTCTGGCCTTAGGTGCCATAAATGGTTATGGAAAAATAAAAAGCTATGCTTTTACCACACCAAACATAAAATGTTTGCTCGGCCCCGAGCAAAAGAAGAAAGAAAGAAGGAGAAGAAGAGGAGAAATGGAGGAGAGGAAGAGAGGGGTGTATTCGGCCAAGGGGAAGAAGAGAGGGTTGTGTTGTGTGAAAATGAAGAAGGAGTGAGGGGTTTATATATGAGTGAGGGAGGGTGTAGGGTTCGGCCATTAGGGTTGGGTTTGGGAGGGAAATTAGTTTGAATTTTGAAGGTAGGTGGGGTTTATGGGGAAGAGAGGATGGATGTGATTGGTGAAGAAGTGATGGGAAAGAGTGATTGAGGTGATTGGTGAAGGGTATTTGGGGAAGAGAGTTATGAAAAGGTGTGAAGAGGAGAGAAGAAGATGTGGGGATCCTGTGGGGTCCACAGATCAAGTGGGGTCAAGAACTTAACATCTCTGCTCCAATTAGGCGTGTAAAATGCCCTTGCTGTGCAATCTTGGCATTTAACGCCAGACTGCTGCTTGTTTCTGGCGTTAAACGCCCAAATGTAGCCTGTTTCTGGCGTTTAACGCCAGGCAGATGCTTGTTTTTGGCGTTAAATGCCAGATAGATGCTTGTTTCTGGCGTTTAAATGCCAGACTGCTCTCCTCCAGAGTGTGCTGTTTTCAATGCTGTTTTTCATTTTGTTTTTGATTTTTCAGTAGTTTTTGTGACTTCACATGATCATCAACCTAATAAAACACGAAATAACAAAAATAAAATAAAATAGATATGATTAAATAACATTAGGTTGCCTCCCAACAAGTGCTTCTTTAATGTCAATAGCTTGACAGTGAGCTCTCATGGAGCCTCACAGATAATCAGAGCAAGGTTGGAACCTCCCAACACCAAATTTAGAGTTTGAATGTGGAGGCTTTGGTTGACTCTGCAGTGAGAGAAGCTTTTCATGCTTCCTCTCCATGGTTACAGAAGGAGATCCTTGAGTTTTAAACACAAGGTTGTCCTCATTCAATTAAAGGACTAACTCTCCTCTGTCCACATCAATCACAGCTCTTGCTGTGGCTAGGAAGGGTCTTCCAAGGATGATGGATTCATCTTCATCCTTCCCAGTGTCTAGGATTATGAAATCAGCAGGGATGTAAAGGCCTTCAACCTTTACTAACACGTCCTCTACTAGTCCATAAGCCTATTTTCTTGAGTTGTCTGCCATCTCTAATGAGATTCTAGCAGCTTGCACCTCAAAGATCCCAAGTTTCTCCATTACAGAAAGTGGCATTAAGTTTATTCCTTACGCCAGGTCACACAGGGCCTTCTCAAAGGTCATGGTGCCTATGGTACAGGGTATTAAGAATTTGCCAGGATCCTATTTCTTTTGAGGTAATTTCTGCCTATCCAATGCATTTAGTTCATTGGTGAGCAAGGGAGGTTCCCCAAGTCTCATTACCAAATAATTTGGCATTCAGCTTCATGATTGCACCAAGATATTTAGCAACTTGCTCTTCAGTAATGTCTTCATCCTCTTCAGAGGAAGAATATTCATCAGAGCTCATGAAGGGCAGAAAGAGGTTCAATGGAATCTCTATGGTCTCTAGATGAGCCTCAGATTCCTTTGGTTCCTCAAAGGGATACTCCTTATTGGTCACTGAACGTCCCAGGAGGTCTTCCTCACTAGGATTCACGTTCTCCTCCTCCTCTTTGGGTTCGGCCGCATCATGGAAGGCTATGGCCTTGCACTCTCTTTTTGGATTTTCTTCTGTATTGCTTGGGAGAGTACTTGGAGAGATTTCAGTGACTCTTTTAATCAGCTGGCCCACTTGTGCCTCCAAATTCCTAATGGAGGACCTTGTTTCATTCATGAAACTTAAAGTGGCCTTAGATAGATCAGAGACTATGTTTGCTAAGCTAGATGGATTCTGCTCAGAATTCTCTGTCTGTTACTGAGTGGATGATGGAAAAGGCTTGCTATTGCTAAGCCTGTTTCTTCCACTATTATTAAAGCCTTGTTGAGGCTTTTGTTGATCCTTCCATGAGAAATTTGGATGATTTCTCCATGAGGGATTATAGGTGTTTCCATAGGATTTACCCATGTAATTCACCTCTGCTATTGCAGGGTTCTCAAGATCATAAGCTTCTTCTTTAGAAGATGCCTCTTTAGTATTGTTGGATGATTCCTTCAATCCATTCAGACTCTGAGAGATCATATTGACTTGTTGAGTCAATATTTTATTCTGAGCCAATATGGCATTCAGAGTATCAATTTCAAGAACTCCCTTCCTCTGAGGCGTCCCATTACTCACAAGATTCCTTTCAGAAGTGTACATGAACTGGTTATTTACAACCACGTCAATGAGTTCCTGAGCTTTTGCAGGTGTTTTCTTTAGGTGAATAGATCCACCTGTACAATGGTCCAATGACATCTTTGATCATTCAGACAGACCATCATAGAATATATCCAGGATAGTCCATTCTGAAAGCATGTCAGAAGGACACTTTTTGGTCAGTTCCTTGTATCTCTCCCAAGCTTCATAGAGGGATTCACCTTCCTTCTGTCTGAAGGTTTGGACATTCACTCTAAGCTTGCTAAGCTTTTGAGGAGGAAAGAACTTTGCTAAGAAAGCCGTGACCAGTTTATCCCAAGAGTTCAGGCTATCTTTAGGTTGAGAGTCCAACCATATTCTAGCTCTGTCTCTTACAGCAAATGGGAAAAGCATAAGCCTGTAGACCTTGGGATCAATCCCATTGGTCTTAACAGTATCACAGATCTGCAAGAATTCAGTTAAGAACTGAAAAGGATCTTCTGATGAAAGTCCATGAAACTTGCTATTCTGTTGCATCAGAGAAACTAATTGAGTTTTCAGCTCAAAATTGTTTGCTCCAATGGCAGGGATTGAGATGCTTCTTCCATGTAAATTGGAATTAGGTGCAGTAAAGTCACCAAGCATCTTCCTTGCATTGTTGTTATTTTCGGCCATGTCTCCTTCTTTTTCGAAAATTTCTGTCAGATTTTCTCCAGAGAGTTGTGCTTTAGCTTCCCTTAGCTTCCTCTTTAGAGTTTTTTCAGGTTCAGGATCAGCTTCAACAAGAATGTTCTTGTCCTTGTTCCTGCTCATATGAAAAAGAAGAGAACAGAAAATATGGAATCCTCTATGTCACAATATAGAGATTCCTTTATGTGAGTAGAAGAAGATATGAATAGAAGAAGGAGAATCCAAACACAAGGGTGAGGAGTAGGTTCGAATTCATAGATGAAGAGGAGTGTTAGTAAATAAATAAATAAATAGAAGGAGGTGAGGGAGAAGAATTTTCGAAAATTAGATAAAATAAAATAAAAGTATTTTTGTTTTTAAATTAGAATTAAAATTAAAAATTCAAAAATTAAGAAAGGAAAAATTAAATCAAATTAAATTAAATTTAAAATAATTAGTTAATTTAAAAAGGAATTTTGAAAAAGATGAAGGTGATTTTCGAAAATTAGAGATAGAATTAGTTAGGTAGTTTTGAAAAAAGATAAGAATCAAACAAAAAGATAGGATTAGTTTGAAAAAGATTTGAAAATCAATTTTTGAAAAGATAAGAGGTTATAAAAGAAGTTAGAAAAGATTTTGAAATTGATTTTGAAAAGATGTGATTGAAACTTATTTTGAAAAAGATTTGAAAAAGATAGAATTTTTAAATTGAAAATTTGATTTGACTCATAAGAAACAACTAAATTTTAAAAAGTTTTAAAAAAGTCAACTCAAATTTTCGAAAATTTATGAGAAAATAAGGGAAAGATATTTTTTTTTTATTTTTGAATTTTAACAAAGAAAGAGAAAAACATCAAAAAGACTCAATGCATGAAAATTTTGGATCAAAACACATGATGCATGCAAGAACACTATGAATGTCAAGATGAACACCAAGAACACTTTGAATGTCAAGATGAACACCAAGAACATATTTTTGAAAGATTTTCAAGAAAAGAAAACATGCAAGACACCAAACTTAAAGATTTTTAATTTTTAGACACTAACAAATTGAAAATGCACATGAAAAATAAGAAAAGATGCAAAACATGAAAATGCAAAGATCAAACAAGAAAATTTATCAAGAACAACTTGAAGATCATGAAGAATGCTATGCATGAATTTTCAAAAATGCAAGAAAAATAACAACATGCAATTGACACCAAACTTAAAAACTGACACAAGAATCAAACAAGAGACACAAAATTATTTTTTTGGTTTTATGATTTTGTAAATTTTTTGGATTTTTTCAAAAATTATTTTGAAAAAGAAAAATAAAGATTTCAAAATTTTTAATATGAATTCCATGAATCTTGCAATGTTAGTCTAAAGCTCCGGTCCAGGAATTAGACATGGCTTACTAGCCAGCCAAGCTTTCAGTGAAAGCTCCGGTCTAAAACACTAGACATGGCCAATGGCCAGCCAAAATTCAGCAGATACAAATCAGACATACAACAGCTGATACTTCATCCAACTTCATATGCTGATAAGTGGAAGCCTCGGTCCAAATGAATTAAACATGGCTTTACAGCCAGTCAGGCTTCAACATGCTTCATGAAACTCTAGAATTCCTTCTTAAAAATTCTGAAGAACATAAATTAAATTTTTTTTTGAAAAATTTTCGAAAATAAAAGAACAAAAACAAAAAGCTTGAAATTAAAATAAAATTACCTAAGCTGAGCAACAAGATGAACCGTCAGTTGTCCAAACTCGAACAATCCCCGGCAACGGCGCCAAAACTTGGTGCGCAGAAATCGTGATGGTTCCATTCCTTGGTAACGGCGCTAAAAACTCAATACGCACATTCATGATCTTAGTTCTTTGTCACAACTTCGTACAACTAACCAGCAAGTGCACTGGGTCGTCCACGTAATAAACCTTACGTGAGTAAGGGTCGATCCCACGGAGATTGTCGGCTTGAAGCAAGCTATGGTCACCTTGTAAATCTCAGTCAGGCAGATTCAATTGATTATGGAGATTTAGTAATTAAAAGATAAATAAAATATAAAATAAAGATAGTGACACTTATGTAATTCGTTGGTGAGAATTTCAGATAAGCATATAGAGATGCTTTCGTTCCTCTTGAACCTCTGCTTTCCTATTGTCTTCTTCCAATCATTCATACTCCTTTCTATGGTAAGCTGTATGTTAGGCATCACCATTGTCAATGGCTACATCCTGTCCTCTCAGTGAAAATGGTCCAATGCGCTGTCGCTGCATGGCTAATCATCTGTCGGTTCTCGATCATACTGGAATAGGATCCATTGATCCTTTTGCGTCTGTCACTACACCCAGCACTCGCGAGTTTGAAGCTCGTCGCAGCCATCCCTTCCCAGATCCTACTCGAAATACCACAGACAAGGTTTAGACTTTCTGGATCTCAAGAATGGCCATCCATGGATTCTAACTTATACCACGAAGACTCTGATTAAGGAATCCCAGAGATACTCATTCAATCTAAGGTAGAACGGGAGTGGTTGTCAGGCACGCGTTCATAGGTTGGGAATGATGATGACTGTCACGATCATCACATTCATATTGAAGTGCGAATGAATATCTTAGAATCAGAATAAGCTTGAATTGAATAGAAAAATGATAGTACTTTGTATTAATTCATGAGGAACAGCAGAGCTCCACACCTTAATCTATGGTGTGTAGAAACTCTACCGTTGAAAATACATAAGTGATAATGGAGTTCATTGGTCTCGGCCCCAAAGGGGAACCGGAGTAACCAAGACTAAAAATGATCCGAAGATAAAACTCAGGATGTAAATACAATAGTAAAAAGTCCTATTTATGCTAAACTAGTTACTAGGGTTTACAGAAATGAGTAAATGATGTAGAAATCCACTTCTGGGGCCCACTTGGTGTGTGCTTGGACTGAGCATTGAGCTTTACATGTGTAGAGGCTTCTCTTGGAGTTGAACGCCAGTTTGTAACCTATTTCTGGCGTTTAACTCCACTTTACAACCTGTTTCTGGCATTTAACTCCAGAATGCAGCATGGAACTGGCGTTGAACGCCAGTTTGCGTCATCTAAACTCTGACAAAATATGGACTATTATATATTTCTGGAAAGCCCTGGATGTCTACTTTCCAATGCAATTAAGAGCGTGCCATTTGGAGTTCTGTAGCTCTAGAAAATCCACTTTGACTGCAGGGAGGTCAGAATCCAACAGCATCTGCAGTCCTTCTTTAACCTCTGAATCTGATTTTTGCTCAAGTCCCTCAATTTCAGCCAGAAATTACCTGAAATCATATAAAAACACACAAACTCATAGTAAAGTCCAGAATTGTGATTTTTATTTAAAAACTAATAAAAATATATTAAAAACTAACTAAATCATACTAAAAACTATGTAAAAATAATGCCAAAAAGCGTATAAATTATCCGCTCATCACAGCTCGTTTTGTGTTAGTAGATAAAAGCATTATTGCAGTGGTTAGAATTGCTGAAGATGTATTAGTGAGCATTAAGGGGCTCACAGGCTCACATTTCCCATTGACTTCTATATCCTGGAAATGCCCCCTAATGACTCAGGAAGGACATCATCAATCCTACTTGGAAGACCATTCCTGAAGACTTCAAAGTTCAAGCTGGACGCATTTTCCAAAACTTATTCTTTTGAAATAGATGCCAGAATGGTGAAATTCAGTTTAAATGGAGCTATGAAGCACCCTCCGGATGATCATTCTATCTCCCAGTGTGACATCATAGATGAAACCGTGGCTGAAGTTCACCAGGAGGAATTAAAAGAGAAGTACACAGGACAAGGTCCAAGTGTGGGGACATTCTCGAAGGACAATGAGAGCACTTTGCCATTATCACCAGCTTCGGATGATCCAGAGCCTGGCCATAAGCAGAAATTAGAATTAAAGCCCCTCCCTCTACACCTCAAGTATGCTTACCTTGAGGACAAGCAGAAGTTTTCAGTTATCATTGCAAGGGAACTCACTTCCCAACAAGAAGAACAACTACTCAGTGTGCTTAGGAAACACAAGAAAGCAATTGGATGGAGCCTAGCGGATATAGTAGGCATCAACCCTCAAATCCGTGAGCACAGAATATTCCTAGAAGAGGGAGAAAAGCCTGTCCGTCAACCTCAAAGAAGATTGAATCCCACCATTTTAGAAGTTGTCAAGAAAGAAGTGACCAGGCTACTTGAAGTAGATATCATTTACCCCATCTCAGATAGCGAATGGGTCAGTCCAATACAAGTGGTACCCAAGAAGTCTGGAATCACAACAGTAAGAAATGAGCATGGAGAGCTTCTGACAACTAGAGTGCAGAATTCATGGAGAGTTTGCATTGACTATAGGCGTCTCAACCAAGCCACTCACAAGGATCATTACCCCTTGCCATTCATTGATCAAATGCTTGATCGCCTGTCAGGTAAATTCTATTATTGCTTTTTAGATGGTTATACAAGCTATTTTCAAATTCATATAGCTCCTGAAGATTAGGAAAAGACTACTTTTACATGTCCTTTTGGCACTTATGCTTATAAGAGAATGCCCTTTGGCTTGTGCAATGCACCAGCTACTTTCCAAAGGTGCATGATGAGTCTTTTCTCTGACCTTATTGAGAACTGTATGGAGGTTTTTATGGATGATTTTAGCATTTATGGTGATTCATTTAGCCTTTTCTTGGATAGTTTATCTAGAGTATTAGATAGATGTGTCAGTACAAATCTTGTATTGAATTTTGAAAAATGTCACTTTATGGTAAAACAAGGGATTGTACTAGGACATGTTGTGTCTAATACTGTCATTTCTGTAGATCCAGCAAAGGTGGATGTTATTTCTAGTTTACCCTACCTCCTCTGTGAGGGAAGTCCGTTCGTTCCTTGGCAATGCAGGTTTTTACCAGAGATTCATTAAGGACTTTAGTAAGGTAGCACTACCCTTATCCAGACTACTGCAGAAAGATATTGAGTTCGAGTTCAGAGAGGATTGCAAACAAGCGTTTGATAAGTTTTGATAAGTTAAAGACCGCCCTGACTCAAGCTCCAATTGTGAGAGGACCGGACTGGAGCCAGCCATTTGAAATCATGTGCGACGCCTCCAACCATGCAGTAGGAGTGGCGCTGGCTCAGCGTGAAGGTAAGGATCCTTTTGTAATTGCTTATGCGTCTAAAACTTTAGACGCCGCTCAGTCTAATTACACTACTACTGAGAAAGAGCTTCTTGCTATTGTTTTTGCTCTGGATAAATTCCGAGCCTATTTACTTGGTGCTAAAGTAGTAGTGTACTCAGACCACGTAGCTCTAAAGTATTTATTAGAAAAAAGGAGTCCAAACCAAGGCTTATACGTTGGATACTGCTACTACAAGAATTTGATTTAGAAATTAAGGATAGGAGTGGTAACTAGAATCTAGTGGCAGATCACTTGAGTCGCCTTGAGCACATTAAGGATACCTCCACTCCAATAAATGATAATTTTCCATTCGATAACTTACAAGCAGTATCTGAAGTAGTCCCTTGGTATGCGCCTGTAGCTAATTATCTAGTTAGCCGCACTTTTCCTCCAGACTTTACTAAGCATCAAAGAGACAAGCTGAAAAGCGAGTCCAAATATTATATATGGGATGACCCATTTTTATGGAGATGTGGCACTAATCAGGTAATTAGACGTTGTGTGCCTCAATCAGAATTCCAGTCCATTTTAGAGGCCTGCCACTCATCTGAGAGTGGAGGACATTTTGGCCCTCAAAGAACTGCTAGAAAAATTTTAGACTGTGGATTTTGGTGGCCTACTCTTTTTAAAGACGCTGCTGAATTTTGTAAATCTTGTTCCCCATGCCAAAGGTTTGGTAATATATCCAAGAGGGATGAAATGCCTCAACAGACTATGCTTTTCTGTGAAATTTTTTATGTTTGGGGCATTGACTTCATGGGTCCATTTCCAAATTCTAATGGTCATTTTTATATATTGTTAGCTGTAGATTACGTTTCTAAATGGGTGGAAGCAATTCCTACCCGCACTGATGATGCTAACACCATTGTTTCCTTTGTTAGAACCCATATTATTTGTCTCTTTGGATCACCACGAGCAATCGTGAGCGATCAAGGCACCCATTTCTGTAACAGGAGACTAACAGGATTACTGAAGAAGTATGGGATAGTTCATAAAGTGACAACAGCCTACCATCCCCAGACTAATAGGCAAGCTGAGGTGTCTAACAGAGAGATAAAGAGTATATTGCAGAGGATAGTCAAACCTCATAGAAGATACTGGAGCACCAGGCTACAAGATGCACTCTGGGCATACAGAACAGCATACAAGACACCCATTGGGATGAGTCCCTTCCGCTTAGTTTATGAAAAAGCCTGTCACCTCCCAGTTGAGGTAGAACACAAAGCCTTTTGGGCAGTGAAGGAGTGCAATATGGAATTTGAGAAAGCCAGAGCTGAAAGGAAGTTGCAACTGCAGGAATTAGAAAGCCTTCGCCTAGAAGCTTATGAGAACTCAAGGCTGTACAAGGAAAAGATGAAGGCTGTGCATGAAAAGCACATCAAGAGGAGAGAGTTCCAACCTGGGGACTTTGTCCTCCTTTACAACTCTAGACTGAGGTTCATGCCAGGAAAGTTGAGATCAAGATGGGAAGGTCCATATAGAGTAGAGAAGGCTGAGCCATACGGAGTTTTCAACCTGAGTCATCCTTCGAGCTCTGAGTTCATCAAAGTTAATGGACATCGCTTAAAGCTATATCATGGTGAGAAGGTGACGAAAACCAAGGAGCTAGAGATCTTCCTCTTGGAGGATCCACCCACAGCAGAAGACTGAGCTAGTGGAGCGTCCAACTTAAGGACGTTAAAGCAAAGTGCTGGGTGGGAGACAACCCACCACGGTATGATCGTTCCTTTCTTTCTTCTTAGTTTTCTTTTTCAATAACTCTTTTCCTTATTATCACATTTAGTTTTCATCTTCACTTGCACAATTGCATATAAAAAAAAGCGAAAGGAGGAAAGCGGCATGCGACGCGACAGCGTCACCGACGTGTTCGCGTCGTATTGGCCATGGGAAGCAAACGCAAACTTAACAAAAAGTCACGCGAGAGCGTGGCTGGAGGCGTGCCTTTGGCACAAATTGACCCACGTGACCGCGTCGTTGACGCGTCCGCATCATTTACAGAAAATGCCTCCCACGCGTCTGCGTCACCCACGCGAATGCGTGACCTGAAAATCGGCATAAAAAGGGGTGCATGGCAGTAAGTTGTGATGGAATGGGGCTAGAATGGTGCTAGGCGCACAAGCCCTACGACGCGACCCCGTGCCCCATGCGTCCGCGTCGTCTTCCAATATTGGCCATTCACGCGATCGCGTCCACCACGCGAACGCGTCACCCTGAAATTTGGCAACAATAAGTTTTGAACAGAGAGTTGTGTGAGCGCGAGTAGCACCGAACGAGTAACGCGTCCGCGTCGATTCATATAAGCACAATTCACACGAACGCGTACCCCACGCGTCCGCGTCGCTTGCGCCGCATAGCTTACCCAAATCTTCCAAAATATCTTATCTTTTTCTTCCCCAAATCCTACGTTTCTTTTCCCTTCTTATTTCTTCTCCTTCCTTCTTCCTTCTTTCTCACTTTCTGCTTTCTCTCTCTCACCACCATTAACAAGGTTTTTCTTTTCTTCTTCCCTCCTTACTTTTCTATTCTTTTTCTTTATTTTATGCTTTCTTCTTCTTTTCTTTTTCTTTTCACTTTCATTATCCATGTTTTCTTTTTCTTTCTTTTTCTTTTAATTGGTGTTGAAAATTTATTACGGTCATTATCATTCCTTATGATTTGCTTGTGGATTGTTAAGGAATTGTTTGGCAATTATATATCAATTTTTAAGGGTTGCTTGCATGTTCAATTTAATTATTTTCATTAGCTTATTTACCATGCATGCTATGTGTTTGTGAAAACGCCCGTATGGCATTATGCACTAATTTTCGATATCTTTTATTCTACCACTCTAAATGCTTGCTTTTCACAAAACCCTTTTCTATATTATATTATTTAAATATAATTGTTATTACAAACAGGTTATTAGTTTGAAAGGCTTGGTAATCTAACTTGGACATTGAATGCTTGATCTATGCTACTCATGCCTTTGCCTGCATGCCAATAAACACCTTGCATTTAATTGTCATCATATGCACTTGCTATATTTCCATTGATGATTTCTCACATGTAGTCATGACCATGTGCCAACATCATTCATCTTTTAATGTGCATTGATTACTACCTTTCCCGTTCTCTTCCTTGCTCTAACCCTTGACATTTTAACACACTTTCTCTTTTCTTTCTTTTAGGATGGCCACCAGGAAAGGCAAAGAGAAAGCTACTCCCAAATCAACAGCAAGAAGAGGAACAAAAAGAGCATTAGTGGCAGAGCCATCTTCAACTGCAGTTAAGCCCTCAACAAAAAGAATTAAGAGGATTATAAAGGTTGATGAAAAAGAGAAAGCCTTCCCAGCAAAGGACACTGCGCGATTTACCAATCGCTACTGTGAGCAGATGTTCCCCATCCTGGCAGAAAGGAGTTACAACAACGAATACCTTCTTATCCTCCCGACCCGTATTGCTGAATTTGTTGAGCCGCAAATTGAGCGATGACAATGGGGATTCCTACAGAGACAGCCACGGCAGGTTAATCTTTCCTGGGTAGTCGAGTTCTACTTTAATTTTCACCTGCCAACCCTGCAGTCTGTCTATGTCCGTCAGAAGCAAGTCCCCATTATAGAAGAGGCCATTCAACGAGGTTTAGATCTTCCCCCTACTCCAGAAGGACCGGACGCATTTCAAGAGGCCGCACTCAAGTGCCAGACGTACTAATTTGACTGGGACGCTGTTCTCAGAGTTATCACACTACTTGGCAGCAGATGGATTTATGGATACCATCGTTCCCGTCCTAAGGGAATATTGGCTTCCGCACTTACCTTGGAGGCTCGCGTATGGGCACAGATTATGTCCCATTACATATTTCTGAGCACTCATGAGTCCTCTTTCACTGCAAACATGGCCGTTCTACTATGGTGCATCCTCACAGACCAGCCTCTAAACCTACCAAGACACATCCGGAATGCCATGGGACACGTACAAATTGCGAGAAACTTACCTTTTCCCGCCTTGGTCTCAGATCTTGTCTCAGCAGCCGAAGCCTCCTACAGAGCTGGAGACACCAAAGCCATGCTCCCACGAAATGATCAGTACGTCCCTAACAGGAAATATATCAGACCTTTAGCAGCCACTACAAGCCAGCCTACTGAATCGGCTGTAGACATTCCTCCTCCAACACCACAAGCACCTTCAACAACTCAACTGCTCCATCAGATACTTGAAAGGTTGGATTGGCAGGAATACAAAGCAAAGTTAAGAGAGCGCCGTAACAAGCGCCGATTCACATACCTCAAGGAGCTACTTATGGGAAAATACAAAGACCCAGACACCCCGGACTCCACTTCATTTACCAGCACAGGGAGCCATGACGGTCCCGACTGTGGAGATACTGCTACCAGCCCACCCTTGTTCCTGACAGATGGCACCGAAGATGGTGCAAAGCCTTAAGTGTGGGGAGGTCAGTCAGTACCTGACTTCCGAAGGTAATTTCTCTTCCCTAACACCAATAAAATAGGATATTTAGTTAGTTTTTCTTTTGTAGAATAGGATAAATTGCATAGTAATAGGTTAGTTGCATGCATGTTCTACTTGATTGAAAAGATAATAAGTTTCTTCTAAGACCCTATTTTTGTTAGAACAAAATTTCACTAATTTTAATCGAAACTTTTATGTTAAATTTGCTTGAAGTTATATTTTGAACATGGTTTTTGAGCTAAAGAACACATAACCTGTGAGATTTGAGCTTAGTTACATGGTTACCTTATTTAACCATAAATATTTTATTCTTGTGTGTTTACTTCTCTATGATTGTAATCTATATTTTGTTTCATCCTATATGTCCAATGTTTAATATATTTATATGATTGCATATGATTGAGGCCATTATTTGTTTAGCTCACTTATCCCAAATAAGCATACCCTTTCAATTACCTTTATTAGCCACTTTGAGCCTTTAAATCCCATTTGTTCTGTATTTTACCACATCACTAGCCTTAAGCGGAAAAACAATTATATATCCCAATTGAATCTTTGGTTAGCTTAAGATAGAATTGTGTGTTAATTGAATATGGAAAGATTGTGGGAACAAAGGATAATAAGGGGATGTGTCATGATAATATAATGGAAATTTGGGTACCTACTCTTGTGAACTTATAAAAGAATTAAGAATCCATGTGCATTGATAAGCTATGTTTATTTTCATGTTAAAAAATAAAAGAAAAAAAATCTAAAAATATTCAATAATTAAATAAGGGGACAAAATTACCCCAATGCTAAGTTAAAATTCAAGGATCAATGCATATATGATAAAATTAAAATAAAAGTTGATACATGAGTATGGAATGTGAAAGGGAAATTTTGGGTAGATAGGTATGAAATTTAAGTTATATAGAATACATATATGTGTGTTAGGTGAAAGCTTGGGTTAATTAAAGATTCAATTTATAAGCTTACTTAGCCATATATGCACCTTTACCCCTTACCTTGGCCCCATTACAACCTTCAAAAGACCTCATGATATTTACATTGGTACATTAAATGTTGTTGATTGGTTAGGTGTAGAACAAATTTTAGAAAGCATGATTAGAGAAGAGTAGAGTGATCACCCTATACACTTGAGAGATTAGAGTATACATACATCATCAGTGAGGGTTCAATGTTTAAATTCTATGTTCTCTGCTTTCATGAGCTACCTTCTTGCATTTTTATCTGTTGTTACTGTATAAGAATTGAATTAGTGGAATTTGATTTGTGATTATCTTGAAGAGCTTACTTACTTTTAACCAAGTGGACAAAAATCATATAGTTGCATTCATATGTATAGGTTGCATTGCATTGCATGAGTTTTACATGTTCCTACTCATTTATTTTATCTCCTTCAACTAAGCATGAGGACATGCTAATGTTTAAGTGTGGGGAGGTTGATAAACCATTATTTTATGGTCTATATTGTGTTTAATTGTGTGGTTTTATCAAATCTTTACCCACTTATTCATATGATTAGCATGTATTTACAACTCCTTCCAAAAATTACTCCATGGTTGAAAACTTGCTTCCTAGAGACTTTTAATTATGTATTTTAATTCTCCTTTATTCCATTCGATGCCGTGATCCGTGTGTTGAGTGTTTCAGGCTTTATAAGGCATGGATGACTTGGAAATTGGAGAGGAGGCTTGCAAAAATGGAAGGAACATAAGAAATTGAGGAGATGACCAGCGAGAAGTGACGCGGGCGCATGGCTCATGCGACCGCGCGAAATAAAGGAAATTGCAGTGACGCGCTCGCGTGCCTGACGCGAACACATGTATTGGAAACTGCACAAGTGACGCGAATGCGTGGACGACGTGGATGTGTGGCAAGGTAAAACGCTGGATGACGCGAACGCATGGATCACGCGATTGCATGACGTGCGCGATCTACAGAATCTGTAGAATTCGCTGGGGCCGATTTTGGGCCATGTTTTGACCCAGTTTTCGGCCCAAAAAAGCATATTAGAGCCAGAGAACATGCAGAGACCAGAGACAACATTCATTCCGCATAATTTTAGTTTTTAGATCTGAATTTACTTCTCCTCTAGGTTTTTCTCTCTACACATTCATAGTTCTTAGGATTTTGTTTTTATTGCTTTTTGGATTGGGATATTGAGAAGAGTTATTACCTCCACTAAGACTTCATCATTCTAGTTTCTTTCCTTACTTGTCACTTTCTCTTTCATATCCTTAATTTGTTCAGAATTACTATTGGATTATTTTTAGAATTTATTAATACAAGAACTATTTTTATTTTTAATTGGTCTCTTTGATTATTATTATTTATCATGTCTTTCTCTACTTCCCTTTCTTATTTTGTGAAGTTTACATTCATAATGAGCGAGTAGTTCCATAACTTGATTGGGAGTTGGTTGAAAGGAGAACCTTGAGTTGGAATGCTCAAGAGTAAAATTATAATTGGATTTATCGTTGGGTCGCCCTCTAGTCACTGACACTAGTCCTTCCCAAGGGAGAGGATTAGAACTTGTGAATAGAAACTGACTTCCAACTTGCTTGACTTTCCTTTATCTGGTGAAGGATAACTGAGCAGAACAACCTTCAATTATCAATTAATCTTAAGGGAACTCCAACAAGGATAGGTCTTCCGACTAATCTACTCCCGGTCAAGGTTTTTATTTAAATTACATAAATTCTCTGATTTAATTTCGTGTCTATCAAACTCAAACCCTCTTGGAAAACATCTGATTAATAAAATAGCACATCTTTCTGCAACTCGTTGGGAGACGACCTGGGATTCATACTCTCAGTATTTTAATTCTAATTTTGTGACAACCCTTCTAAATTGATAGGCAGATATTTGTTAGTTAAGAACTGTACTTACAACGTATCTCTTATAATAATTTCTTAACTTACCAATTTCCACCACGTCACCAACATACAGTAGCAAATAGCAATGCACAATTAGCCATAACCAATTAAGCAACAAGTAGCATGCTTTGTTTGAACAATGAATCAAAATGATGGCTTAAGATACAATACCAAAACAGCACAATGAACAAAAGTAATGGATTCAGGTAGTATTCTATTTGTTGAATCCAATAACCAATTACAAGTAAGCGATAGGAATTCAAACAACTACACCCAACTGAATCCAACAATGAAGGTCACATTGTAACAAGAACTCAGCAGCAATAACAATCGATTACATAAATTTATCAAAATCATCATCATTGCAACAACCATATCTAGGAATTGTTTATTTCAAAAACCAGCCACCAACAAGAAAAAGCAACAATTAACAATCAGACAGAATTCTGTTCTTTGAATTTAAGAACCAATCCTAAGTGTTCAACCTGAATTCAAACAAATAAGCATCTTGGGTCAAGTGATTAAGTGCAAATTGAAGCACAGACACAGCAGCAATAACAGTTTTAACTCACACATTGAGCACAAATCACATTCAGAAATAGATCCACTGTTACAAGAATGCAGCAGCGGTGATAGCTCAAACTCAGAAATTCGTCAAAGTTATCATCATCTAGGGTAACATTCAGGGAAAAAAGCAATCCATTCTAAACACACAATAGAAATTAAAACGGACCTAATCCACTAACCAATTCATTCCAACCACATAGTAGTAATTCATTCCAAGAAAATTAAAACACACAACAGAAATTAAACATACCTAAATCCACTAACCAATTCAAGTCATCTAACCACCTGAATCAACTAAGCTAACCTAATCAAACAGCAACTTAATTAACAACTAATACTAACATGGAAATTAATGAAAAGAGAATTAAAAATAGAAACAGTAATAAAATAGTGAACTAGGACTTGGGAAGAAGCAGAACAGAAATGGGGTTGGACAGGGGAGGAAGGCGGGGCGAAGCAATGCTGGCCCAGAGGTGGCAGCTTCACAGCGGCTCAGTGGCTGGCCGCGGTAGTTAAGGTAGAGCAGGGAAGCAAAAAAGATAGAGGTGAGAGAAGAGGAAGAAGAACGAAGAAAAGGGAAGAGAAAGGGTGGTCGGCGGTGGCTCGGGGTCGCCAGACGGAGGCTTGATTGGAGGGACTGGGTGGTGGTTATGGAGGTTCAATGGCGGATTGAAGGAGAGAATGGAAAGAGACGTTGAGGAAGAAGAGAGTGAAAAGGCACGCGAATGAGGCTAGGGCTCCTCGCGTCAAGGGTTATCTCATTTAAATCGACACGTAGGCGTCATTCACGCCTGTGCCTGGATGAGACAAACAGGCACCGACGCGTATGCTTCTTTGACATGAACGTGTGAATGGAGAGGAAGGAAGACGACGCGTACGCGTTGATGAAAATTGTGCGAAACGCATAGTTTTAGCACACTTGTCGCACAACTCTCTGTGATTAGTATTGGGGTAACATTTAAGTACGACGTGTGCGCGTCGGTCACGCTCACGCGTGGTAGGCCAGAAATGAACATGACGCGTACGCGTGGGTTGAGTTGTGCGCCTAGCACCCCACACACATGGTTCCAGCACAACTCTCTGGTTTTTTTTTAACCAGAGAGCAACATTCAATATGACGCGTGCGCGTCGCCCATGCGCACGCGTGGGACACACTTTGTTTTTTTTTTTTATAAACTAACAAGCTACCAAAGTAAAGCCAAACTTTATTAAATAAGTGAAACTACAGCTTAAAGTAAATAATCCTAACTAAAAATAAAAATTCAATATTACCAATATAAATAAAAGATAAAATAGGAAGAATTTACTATGGTGGGGTGTCTCCGACCTAGCACTTTTAGTTAAAGTCCTTAAGTTGGACATTTGGTGGCCACCTTGTCATGGTGGCTTGTGCTTGAAGTCACCTTGAAACTTCCACCAACGCTTGGACTTCCAATAAGCTCCAACATTTCTAAGTGAATTCACCAAGCCTTGATGAAGTTCTTCACAAACTTTGAGCTTCCAAAGTTGATCCTCTTGTATGCCGGAATCCCAAATCTTGTTTCTACACCCGTCTTTAAGTGGATCATCATTGTTCCAACCGGGTGGCAAGCAATCTGAATTCTCAATGCAGTACCAAACTCTTCTCTTAGGTCCAACCAATTGATCACTAGTCCAACCCTTGCATCTAGCTCTTGAAATCTCAACCTTGATGAGTCTTAATTTGCAACTCCAACCACTAAACATCCTTCTCTTCCGCTTCATTCCATAAAGCCTCCTAAGTTGGCCATCCTTTTCAAGCATACCATACTCAAATGGGACAATAAAGCTAATAGAGATAAGTTTTACCCACTCAAATGAAGGAGTAGATGGCAACCTAAGTAGAGAAGTCTCCAACATTCTTGACAAAGCATATTCAACTCCCGTCCAACCTTGCCGAAGAACTTCCACCTTTTGAAAAGATTCTTCACTTTCAAGCTCTTCCTCACCGGATTCATCCAACTCTTCTCCGTCACTCAAATCATAATATGAAGTTGAGAGAAATCGCTTTCAATTTCATCGGGAGAAGACTCTTCTAACTCAAGGAGTTCACTTGTCGGTGCAAATTCATTAGTAGGATAACTTAATTCAAGATCATCATCATCAAGGGAACTTCCTTCTTGATCTATTCCGTCCAAATCTTCATAGGGAACATGCCTTGGAGGTTGTGCACTAGCCTCCTCAACATTAAATTCAAGCTTCTTGGAGGAATAATCTACAACTCTAGCTTTCCATGGAGGTTCAGCATCTCTTAAGTCTTCGACCACTTCTTCCTCTTCAACAATTATGGCTTCCTCCAATTGTTCCAACACAAAGTCGCATTCCTCATTTTTCACCAGAGTTTCTAATTTCTCTTTCATGCTATGCTCCTCATTAGATTCTCCACATGTGGCCATAGGGGTATGACGTGGCGGAAATTAGCCGATTAAGAAATTAATATAGAAATAACGTTGCGAGTACAGTTCCTAACCGACAAAAAATCCGCTTATCAATTTAGAAGGGTTGTCACAAAATTAGAATAAAAATAATGGGAGTAGAAATCTTAGGTCGTCCCCCAACGAGTTGACAAAAGAGTGCTATTTTATTAGTCAGGAGTTTTCCAAGAAATTTTTAATAGTTGGTCAACAGGAAAATAAATAATTGTAAATTAAAGCAATGAAGATTGGTGAGAGAATTTATATAATCAAATAAAAGCCTTCACCGGGGGTAGATTAATTGGAAGTTCTATCCTTGTTGGCTTTTCCCAAGTGGAATAGCAAGAGGTTGTTGTTTTCACTTAGTAAACATTTACTAGATAAAGAAAAGTCAAATGATTGAGCTAACTCTTATTCACAAGTCCTAATCCTCTCCCTTGGGAAGGATTAGCGTTAGTGCCTAGAGAGTTAGCCAACAACTTCCAATTTAACTAATCACTTGAGCATTCCAACTCAAGGGTCTCCTTTTAATCAACCCCCAAGTCAAGTTGGGAGTCTACTCCATTGATATGAGTATAACGTTCACAAACATATAAGAAGAGGACATAATAAATTAAATAAAATAGGAATGGAAAATTAATTAAAGGTAAAAGTAATTCTTTGCATTAATAAATCCCAAAATGCAACATCCTTATCTGAACAGGGTTAATAAGTAATCAAAAGAGTAAAGGAATCAGAAAGCCAACTAGAATAATAGCGACTTCAACGGAGGTAATGACTCTTCTTAATATCCAAAGCAAAAGCATCCAAAGCATAAAAACTAGAAATCTATAAATGTGAAGGAAACCTAGAGGAAGTAGTAATTTCTCTCTCTAAGACTCAAAACTCAAACTCAAAATTATACGAATGGGAATGTGTGTCGAGTCTCTGCTTGTCCCTTGGCTCTAGTCTATGTTTCTGGGCCAAAAATTGGGTCCAAACTCAGTCCAAAATCGCCCCCAGCATTTTCTGCGATTTCTGCAGGTAGCGCATGTCATGCGTACGTGTCAAGCACGCGTACGTGTCGTTTGGCAAACTTCCTTGTCACGCGTACGCGTCAGGCACTCGCACGTGTCACCGTGCAAACTCCAATTCATGCGCACGCGTGAGCCATGCATGCGCGTCGATTCTCGCTGGTTATCTCCTTTATTTCTTGTGCTTCTTCCCTTTATGCAAGCTTCCTTTCCATCCTCTAAGCCATTCCTGCCCTATAAAGCCTGAAAATACTTAACACACAAATCACGGTATCGAATGGTAGAACGGGAAATTAAAATACTCAATTTAAAGGTCTAGGAAGAAAGTTTTCAATCATAGAACGAAATCTGAGAAGGAATTGTAAAATCATGAAAATCATATGAATAAGTGTGCAATGACTTGATAAAAACCACTCAATTGAGTACAAGATAAACCATAAAATAGTGGTTTATCAAACTCCCCAAACTTAAACATTAGCATGTCCTCATGCTAAGCTTAAGGAGACAAAAAGAATGAATATAGGAAAGTAAGACTCATGAGATGCAACCTAGATATGAATGCAACTATATGCTAAGATGCTTCTGTCCACTTGGTTAAAAGTAGACAAGGTCTCCAAGACAAATATAAATCTGATTTCACTAATTCAAATCATGCGATAAAAGACAAGTAAACTTGTAGGAAGACAGCTCATGAAAGCAGGGAACATAGAATCAAGCATTGAACCCTCACTGGTGGTGTATATGCACTCTAATCTCTCAAGTGTCTAGGGTTGATCACTCTACTCTTCTCTAGTCATGCTTTCTAAGACTTTGTTCTTCATCTAATCAATCAACAAATATTTATGGTACCAATGCAAACATCATGAGGTTTTTTCAAGGTTGTAATGGGGCTAAGGTAAGGGTGAGGATATATATGTATGGCTAAGTGAGCTATAAATTGAATCTTTGACTAACCTAAGCTCTCACCTAACACATACACACCATCTATGTAATTCTAAAATCATGCCTAGCTACCCAAAATTTTCACTTCTGTATATTTCACATACTCATGTATCAACTTCTCTTTAATTTTATCACATATGCATTGATCTTTTATTAAACTTAACATTGGGGTAATTTTGTCCCCTATTTATTTATTTATTTATTTGAATATTTTTGGTTTTTTTTAATCATGAAAGCAAACATAACATATCAATGCACATGAATTTTTAATTTTTCTAGTCTCATATGAGTATGCACCCAAATTCCCAATACTTTTGTCAATAAAACACAACACACTTTCATTAACCCAAGTTCCCACAGTTCCCCACACTTAATTGACACACAATCTCTATCTTAAGCTAACCAAAGATTCAATTGGGGTAATTAATTGTTTTTCCGCTTAAGGCTAGTGATGCGGTAAAAGATAGAACAAACGGGGATTAAAAGGCTCAAGGTGGCAAACAAAGGTGATTGAAAGGGTAGGCTATTTGGGATAAGTGAGCTAATAACAAATGATGGCCTCAATCATATGCAAGCAAGTAAATACACTAAACAATGGATATATAGAATGGAACAAATTAAAGTCTGCAATCATAGTGAAGAAAACACACAAGAATAAAATATTGTGGTTAGATAATGTAACCATATAAATAAGCTCAAAACTCACGGGTTGTGTGTTCTTAGCTATAATTCATGTTCCAAATTACAATCCTCAAACAAGTTTAACACAAATTTTCAATTTAAATTAGTGAAATGCTATAAAAAGGGTCTTGAAAAGAAACTCATTACTTTAACCAAGCAAAACATACATGCAAATAATTATTATCATGCAATCTATCCTATCTAACAAAAGAAAAACTACAAATTTTGGTGTTACTAGAGAGAGAAGTTACCTCCAAAAGTCAAGGACTGACCTCCCCATACTTAAAGCTTGGCACAGTCCTCCGTGCCATCAGTAAGGAGCAAGGGAGGGCTGGAAGCGTCGCCTCTAGTGTCTGGTTCGCCTTGGCTGCTTGTGCTACTGGATGAAGGGGAGCCTGGGGTGTCCTTTGGTTCTGGAGGTGAGTGTGTATCAACTATGAGGTCCTTTAAATAGTTGTATCGGCGCTTGTTACGGTGCTCCATTTGCTCTATCAGCCGGTCTTGCCGGTCAAACCTCTCAAGGATCTGAAGGAACATCTGATGGATGGATGGTACTTGTGGTGTAGATGATGGTGAAGTGGAGGAGGGAGGAGTATCCAAAGATGGACCTGCAGGCTAGCTTGCAGAGGGAACTGGCAGCCTAATGTACTTCCCGTTCGGGACATATTGGTCGGCTCTAGGAATCATGACCTTCGTGTCTCCTGCCCGATAGGACACACCTGCTGCAGAGACTAAATCTGAAACCAAGGTGGGGAAGGATAGGTTACCCACTATCTGTACGTGTCCCATGACAGCCTGGATGTGTCGGGACAGGTTGAGGGGTTGCTCTGTCAAGATGCACCAGATGAGGACAGCCATGTCTGCTGTGAAGGTGGACTCGTGAGTACTCGAAAAGATATAGTGGGACATGATTTGCACCCACACGCGAGCCTCCAGGGTGAGTGACTGGGCTAAGATTCTCTTAGGTCGAGTCCTATGCTGTCCGTAGATCCACTTGCTGCCAGGTTGTGCTATGACATCAAGGACGCTATTCCAATCGAACTGGTATGTCTGGCGCTTGAAAGAGGCCTCTTGATAGGCGTCCCATCCCTTTGGACTAGGTGGAAGATCCAATGCTCTCTATATGGCACTCTCAGAGACAGGGACTTATTGATGACGAACGTAGACAATCTGCAGAGTGGGCTAGTGGAAGTTTGAGTAGAATTCAACTACCCATGATAAGTTGGCCTCTCGCGACTGCCTTCTCAAAAATCTCCACTGTCTCCTCGCTATCTGGAGCTCCACAAAATTAACAAATTGTGTTGGAACATGCTCATTGTTGTAGTTCCTCTCAGCTAGGATGGAGAATATCTGTTCACAATAACGGTTAGCAAATCGTGAGAAGTCTCGGGCGGGAAAGGCTTTCTCTACTTCATCAACCTTAATGTTCCTCTTTACCCGCTTTGTTGGTGGCTTGACACTGGTGGATGGTTGTGCTTTAGCCAGTGTTCTCTTGGTTTCCCTCCTTGCTGGTTTCTTGTCAGTGGCTTTCTCTTTTCCTTTCTTGGTACCCATGCCTAAGGAAGAAGAAAAAGGAAGAGTGTGAAATATAGATAACTAAGACCGGAAGGGAGAAAATTCCAAGTGATAATGAATGCCAAAGGAAAGATGATAGCCCAAATACATGGTAGCTACAACATGTATGTAAGACATCAATTAAGAACTGGTAGGCAATTCAAAATAATCAGATGCAAGAGGGTAAAAACATGCAAGTAACAGGCATGAGAAGCATAGCTCAAGCATCAAGTAATGAATGTGCCAACTAAAAGAGCATTTGTAATGATGAAAATTGTGAATAATAATCCTAATTACATGTGGAATGCAAGTGTTTTGAAAAAGAGGCAGTCAAGTAAAGGAGGAGTAAAACAAAATAGAGTTGAAGATGCCATAGGCTTTTCCACAAACACTTGGTGAGCAAGTGAAAATAGGAATAAAAATAATATAATCCAAATGTATATAAGAGCCAAATTAAAATATCAATTGTCAAATCAGTCCTCATAATATCCACAAGCTTTAGTATAGTACGGTAACACCCAAATAAAACTCCAATACCAACATAAGAATGCAAGAAAAAGAAAATAAAAAGAAACCATGGACACTGAAACTAAAAGAAAAAATAGAGAAGAAAGAAACATAAATTAATATAATAATGAAAGAGTAAAAGAGAAAGAAGAAAAGAAACCTGATGAAGAGGATGAAGAAGGGAAGAAGAAAGTAAGAGATATGAAGAAAGAATAAGGAAGAAGAAAGAGGAAATAAGGAGTGAAAAGAATTAGGATTGGGGGGGGGGGTAATTTAAAATCAGGCGCTGAGGTGGATTAATTGTGCGTCGCATGCGATGCGTACGCGTGCATCACGCGTACGCGTGGAGCACGCAAATTTCAGGCGCCGCGTACGCATCAGGGACACGTACGCGTGATAGAGGTTGTGCGAATGGCGCGAGGGCAGCCCCGCACACGCACAACTCACTGTTAGATACGCACGAGAGCCAAAAGTGCACATGACGCATGCGCGTCATTGATGCGCACGCGTGGTTGGCCATTGTGGGAAAACGACGCGCACGTGTCAGGGATGCGTACGCATGATGGGGGTTGGTGCTACCAGCACAGTTCCAGCCCCACACCATCATAACTCTCTGGCCATACACCCTTTTACGCCGTTTTGCAGGGTCACGCGTACGCGTGAGGGACGCGTACGCGTGGACTAGTGAAAACGAAAGAGACGCGTACGCGTGGACTTGCTTGTGCGCAAGGCACGCCACTAGCACCACTCCTGCCCAACTCTCTGTTCAACTTTTATTTTTCACGCACACACATATGACGCGTACACGTCAGCGACGCTTGCGCGTCGTGTGCCCCCCCTTTTTTTTTGCAGAATGCAAAATGTAGCATGCAGATGAATGTGCAAAAATTATGAATGACTACTGCAAAAATTAAAATAAAATGAACTAGGAATGAGAAGAAACGATCATACCATGATGGGTTGTCTCCCACCTAGCACTTTGCTTTTACATCCTTAAGTTGGACGGTCCATAAGCTTAATCTGCTTCTGTTGGTGGGTCCTCCAAGAGGAAGACCTCTAGCTCTTTATTTTCCTTCATCTTCTTACCATGATACAGCTTTAAACGATCTCCATTGACCTTGATAAATTTGGAACTTGAAGGATGACTCAGGTGGAAGACTCCATATGGCTCTGCCTTTTCTACCCTGTAGGGGCCTTCCTACCTTGATATCAGTTGCCTGGCATGAGTCTCAGCCTTGAGTTATAAAGGAGGACTAGCTCCCCATGTCTGAACTCTCTTCTCTTGATATGCTTGTCATGCACAGCCTTCACTTTCTCCTTGTATAGTTTGGAGTTGTCATATGCTTCGAGTCGAAGGGTCTTCAGTTCTACTAGTTGCAGCTCCCTTTCAGCACCAGCTTTCTCAAATCCCATGTTACATTCCCTTACAGCCCAGAAAGCCTTGTGTTCCACCTCCATTGGGAGGTGACAAGCCTTTCCGTATACTAGGTGGAAGGGGCTCATCCCAATGGGTGTCTTGTACGCTGTCCGATACGCCTAGAGCGCATCAACAAGTTTGGTGCTCCAATCCTTCCTATGAGGCTTGACTATTTTCTCCAGAATGCACTTTATTTCTCTGTTAGACACCTCCGCTTGTTCATTGGTCTGTGGGTGATAAGCTATTGCTACCTTGTGAACAATTCCATGCTTCTTCAGTAGTCCTGCTAATCTCCTGTTACAAAAGTGAGTGCCTTGATCACTCACGATTGCTCGTGGTGATCCAAAGCGACAGATAATATGGTTTCTAACAAAGGAGACAACAGTGTTAGCATCATCAGCACGGGTAGGAATTGCTTCCACCCATTTAGAAACATAATCTACAGCTAACAATATGTATAAGAAACCGCTAGAGTTTGGGAATGGACCCATGAAATCAAAGCCCCAAACATCAAAAATTTCACAGAACAGCATAAGCTGTTAGGGCATCTCATCCCTTTTGGATATATTACCAAATCTTTGGCATAGGGAACAAGATTTACAGAAGGCAGTAGCATCTTTAAAAAGAGTAGGCTACCAGAATTCACAGTCTAAAATTTTCTAGCTGTTCTTTGAGGGACAAAATGTCCACCACTCTCAGATGAGTGGCAGGCCTCTAAAATAGACTGGATTTCTGATTGAGGCACACACCTTCTAATTATCTGATTAGCACCATACCTCCATAAATATGGGTCATCCCATATATAATATTTGGACTCACTTTTCAGCTTGTCCCTTTGATGCTTAGTAAAATTAGGAGGGAATGTATGACTAACTAGATAATTAGCTATAAGGGCATACCAATGAACTACTTCAGATATTGCATGCAAGCTGTCAAATGGATAGCATCATTGATAGGAGTGGAGTCACCCTTAATGTGCTCAAGGCGACTCAAGTGGTCTGCCACTAAATTCTGGGAACCACTCCTATCCTTAATTTCTAAATCAAATTCTTGCAGCAACAATATCCAATGTATTAGCCTTGGCTTGGACTCTTTTTTAGCTAATAGGTATTTTAGAGTTGCATGGTCTGAATACACTACCACCTTAGTACCAAGTAAGTAGGCTCAGAATTTATCCAGAGCAAAAATAATAGCCAGAAGCTCTTTTTCAGTGGTAGTGTAATTAGACTGAGCAGCGTCTAATGTCTTAGAAGCATAAGCAATTACAAAAGGATCCTTACCTTCGCGCTGGGCCAGCGCCGTTCCTACTGCATGGTTGGAGGCACATACATAATCTCAAATGGCTGGCTCCAGTCTGGTCCTCTCACAATCTCAAATTGCTGGCTCCAGTCTAGTCCTCTGACAATCGGAGCTTGAGTCAAGGCGATCTTCAGCTTATCAAATGCTTCCATACAGGCCTCACTCAGCTCGAATTCAACATCCTTCTGTAGCAGTCTGGATAAAGGCAATGCTACCTTACTGAAGTCCTTGATAAATCTCTGGTAGAAACCTGCATGGCCAAGGAACAAATGGACTTCCCTCATGGAGGAGGGGTAAGGTAAACTAGAAATGACATTTATCTTTGCTGAATCAACTGAAATACCAGTATTAGAAACAACATGTCTAGAACAATACCTTGTTTGACCATAAAATGACACTTTTCAAAATTTAAAACAAGGTTTGAACTAACACACCTGTCTAATACTCTAGATAAACTATCTAAGCAAAGGCTAAAAGAATCACCATATACACTAAAATCATCCATGAAAACTTCCATACAGTTCTCAAGAAAATCTGAGAAAATACTCATTATGCACCTTTGAAACGTCGCCGGTGCATTACATAAGCCAAAAGGCATCATCTTGTATGCATACGTTCCAAAGGGACATGTAAAAGTAGTTTTCTCCTGATCTTCAGGAGCTATATGAATTTGAAAGTATCCTGTATAACCATCTAAGAAGCAGTAGTGTGATTTACCTGACAAACGATCAAGCATCTGATCAATAAATGGCAGGGGGTAGTGATCCTTGCGAGTAGCCTGTAACCAATGCAAACCTTCCAAGCATTCTGCACTCTCATTGCTATAAGCTCTCCTTGCTCATTCTTCACTGTAGTGACTCCAGACTTCTTGGGCACCACTTGTACTGGGCTAACCCATTCACTGTCTGAGATGGGGTAGATAATATCAGCTTCCAGTAATCTGGTCACTTCCTTCTTGATAACTTCCAAGTTAGTGGGGTTCAGCCGCCTTTGAGGTTGACGGATAGGCCTTGCTCCCTCTTCTAAAAATATCCTATGCTCACAAACTTGAGGGCTGATGCCCATTATATCTGCCAAGCTCTACCCAATTGCTTTCTTGTGTCTTCTTAGCACACTAAGCAGCTACTCCTCCTATTGGGAAGTGAGTTCCCTTGCAATGATAACTGGGAGCTTCTAATTATCCTCAAGGTAAACATACTTGAGGTGGGGTGGAAGGGGCTTTAACTCCAATTTCTGCTCATGGCTAGGTACTTGATCTTCTGGAGCCAGTGATGGTGGCAAGGTATCTTCAGTAAGCTCAGGGGGCTTTCGCACACTTGCACCTTGCTCCATGTGCATCTCTTCTACTTCTTCCTGGTGGACTTCAGCCACGGTCTCATCAATGATGTCACACTGGAAGATAGAATGGTCTTCTGGAGGGTGCTTCATAGCTTCATCCAGCTTGAAACTCATTGCTCGGCCGTCTATCTCAAAAGAATACGTTCCTGAGAAGGCATCCAGTTTAAACATTGAAGTCTTCAGGAATGGCCTTCCAAGCAGGATGGATGACAGTCTTCCTGAGTCATTAGGGGGCATCTCCAAGATATAGAAGTCAACGGAAAATGTAAGCCCCTTAATGCTCACCAGCACGTCCTCAGCAATTCCAACCATTCTGATGATGCTTTTATCTGCTAAAACAAAACGAGCTGCCGACCTTTTTAAGGGAGGGAGCCTCAAAGCATCATATACAGACAATGGCATAATACTTACGCACACTCCTAAATCACACATGCAGTCAAAAAATATTACACCCCTGATGAGGCACAGAAGTTGGTGAATTAAAAATTATTAAAATAGTTACGTTGCAAGTATAGTTCTTAACTCACCGAAAATCTGCCTATCAATTTAGAAATATGTCATAGAGAGTTTAAATTAAAAATTACTGGGAGTTGGAGTCCCAGGTCGTCTCCCAACGAGTTATAGAAAAGTGTGCTATTTTATTAATCAGATGTTCCAAAAGGTTGAGTTAAGTAGATGGAAAATTAAATTAAGAAAATTTAAATAATATGAATAAAAGCCTTGACTGGGAGTTGATTAGTTGGAATCTCTATTATTGATGGAATGATTTCAAGATTAATTTATAATTAATAGTTGTTTTGTTTAGTTATCCTTTACTAGGTAAAGGAAAGTCAAACAAGTTGGAATGCTAGATTTATTCACGAGTTGCAACCCACTTAGTTCAAAGGGATTGGTGTTAGTGACTGGATAGCAATCCAACAGTTAACCCAATTACAAATTCTCTTTCAATCCTTCCAACTCAAGAGTTCCTTTCAATCAACTCCCCATCAAGTGAAGAAACTACTCGCTCATTGTAAATAATAAATCCATAACATATGAAAGAGAATTAAAAGAAGACACGATTATTGGAATGGAAAATAAATTAGAATGGAAGAAATAATCCTTGTATTAAATAATCATGAAAGCATTCAAATGACAAAATTGAACAAAGCAAAGAACATGGAAGAATAAAACCAAGTTAAGAGAACGAACTAGAATGACGAAGTCTTGATGAGGAAATAACTCTTCTCAATGTTCCAATGCTAAGACCAATTAAAAATAAAAATTCTAAAACCTAGAGAGAAAAAACTAAAGGAGTAAAACTAGATCTAAAACTGAAAACTGTGTAGAATGAATGTTGTGTTTTGTTTCTGCATATTCTCTGGCTCTAGTCTGCTGTTCCAGGCCGAAAACTGGGTCGAAATAAGGTCCAAAATCGCCCCCAGTGAATTCTGCAGATTATGTAGATCGCACATGTCACGCGATCGCGTCATCCATGCGGACGCGTCATTCGCGCTTTTCCTTGCCACGCGTTCGCGTCGTCCATGCTACCGCATCACTTGAGCTTTTCCAATCCACGCGGCTGCGTGAGCCATGCGGCCGCGTCACTGCGATTTGCTCTCCTTCGCGCGGTCGCGTGAGCCATGCGACCGCGTCACTTCTCGCTGGTTATCTCCTCAAAATCTTGTGTTCCTTCCATTTTTTGCTAGCTTCCTTTCCAATCTCCAACTCATTCATACCTTATAAAGTCTGAAACACTCAACACACAGATCACGGCATCGAATGGAATAAAGGAGAATTAAAAATACACAATTAAAGTCTCTAGGAAGTAGTTTTCAAACATGTAATAAATTCAGGAAGGAATTATAATTTCATGCTAATTTAATGAATAAGTGGGTAAGGATCATGATAAAACCACATAATTAAACACAATATAAACCATAAAATAGTGGTTTATCAACCCCCAATGGTACAGTTAACCATGCATGGACCTGGAACACTATATTTTTCAGGTATATCCCCTATTAAAGCAGATATAGAACTACCTAAAGGAATTCATTATTTTTATCCTTATGCATGCATAAATCTTTCAGAAACTTCGCATATTTAGGTACTTGCTGAATAACATCAAAAAGGGGAACAGTTACCTCATCTTTTTTGAAGATTTCTACCATTTTGGGATCGAGTTCCATCTGCTTTCTGGACTTCCTTGCAAGGTGCGGAAATGGGATAGGGATGGCATTTCTTACAGCTTCAGCTTCCTTGGCTTCTCCATTCCTTGGTTGGGCTACTTCTTCTTCAACCACGTCTTGTACTACATCTTCTTCAGCATCCTCTACCTCCACAGTACTTTCAACTGGAGTGTCTTCTCTTAAGCTTGGCTCCTCGTGACTCCTCTCTGGTAGTGTAATCCTAGACCTCAAAGTAATGGCATTGATTCCTCCTTTGGGGTTGGGTAAAGGCTGAGACAGAAGTGTATTGGAGTTTGCTGATTGAGTGTTGGAGGTACTCGACGATCCCATCTGGGAGACGAGAGCTTGTATAGCAGAAGTTAGACCGGTAAGTGTGCTGTGAATGGTCTTTTGTCCTTACGCAAGGGAGTGAAGAAACTCGTCATTGGGAGAGGAAGATGGGTAAGTGACTTGAGGCACCTGCTGTTGGTTGTTCTAAGGCGCTTAGGACTATCTTAGGTGAGGTGCTCTGTAAGGCTAGTTCTGATTCTGCTGTCTGTTGTTGTTGTTATTGTTCTACCTCTGATTTCTATTGTTGTCTCTGTCTCCTCTGTTGTAGTTGTCCCTCCATCCTTGGTTGGAATTATCTTGCCAATCTTGATTGTAGTTTCCACCTTGGTTGTAATTTCCGCTTTGTTGATAGTATCCTTGATTCGGGCGGTCATAGAAATTATGAGTAGCTGCCAAGGTGTTATCTTCTTGTTGGAGCTGCAGACACTCATCAGTGTAATGAGCATAATTGGCACACATTCTGCATATTCTTTGAGGAACCAACTGTTGACTCTGTTGTGATGAGGGAGGCTGAGGTTGTTGTTGATTCAGCTGTATCTGCTTCAGTAGGTTGGTCATCTCACGTAGAGTCTGTGTGAAAGCAGTAGTCTCACTGCTAGAGAAAACCTATGCAACAGCTTTGGGATAGTTGTTCCTGTGCCTAGCATTCCGAGTGGACTCAGCTAGGTCGCTGATCAGTTGCCATGCTTCATCTGTGGTCTTGTACTTTTTCAGAGAACCATTACTCGCACCATCCAATGTAATCTTATCCTGAGGCTTCATGCCTTGTGTGAAGTAGCTGATCAACACCAACTTGTCAATCATGTGGTGGGGGCATACGTCCAGAAGATTTCTGAAGCGCTCCCAATACTCATAAAGAGTTTCTGATTCTCCTTGAATAATGCAGGAAATTTCTTTCCTCAGTCTATCAATAACTTCAGCTGGGATGTATTTTTCCAAGAATTCTCTCCTGAGTGTATCCGAGTTAGTAACAACTGCCTCAGGTTGAGTGTAGTACCACTCCCTCGCCTTTTCCTCAAGAGAAAACGGGAAGGCGGTTAGCAAAATAGTAGTCTCATCTGCACCATGACGCCTAACAGTAGAATAGGCTGTCTGAAAATCCCTGAGGTGTTTTATAGGCTCCTGAGCAGGTAAGCCATGAAACTTAGGTATCAAGTTTATTAGTGCAGTCTTTAGTTTAAAATCTGCAGCCAGATTTGGGTGACGCGCTTGATACGGTTGCAGTGTAAAGTCTGGAACTCCAGCTTCCTAGAGAGTAATCCTCCTGGATTCTGCCATATTACCTGCACGTAAATCAACCGAATTAGTAGAAGAGGAGCTTATTTCTTCCTCAAATGGCGGTTCAGATCCGCCCTCTGATGAGACTGGTGAATTGATAGTAACTACTTCACTACCCTCAGAGGCTAACCGATGCCGAGCTCGCCTAATACACGAAAGAGTTCTTTCAATTACAGGATCAAATACGGCTAAGCTCGGATCAGGCACTGAACGCGTCATTCAACGAAAGAAACATACAGCTCATGGTAATAAAATAAAATAAAATATACAAATAAATAAAATTAAAAGTATTTACACCAACTAACAATTTAGCACGCTATTGCAACTCCCCGGCAATGGTGCCAAAAATTGACGTGGCGGAAATTAGCCGATTAAGAAATTAATATAGAAAGAACGTTGCGAGTACAGTTCCTAACCGACGAAAAATCCGCTTATCAATTTAGAAGGGTTGTCACAAAATTAGAATAAAAATACTGGGAGTAGAAATCACAGGTCGTCCCCCAATGAGTTGACAAAAGAGTGCTATTTTATTAGTCAGGAGTTTTCCAAGAAATTTTTAATAGTTGGTCAACAGGAAAATAAATAATTGTAAATTAAAGCAATGAAGATTGGCGAGGGAATTTATATAATCGAATAAAAGACTTGACAGGGGGTAGATTAATTGGAAGTTCTATCCTTGTTGGTTTTTCCCAAGTGGAATAGCAAGAGGTTGTTGTTTTCACTTAGTTAACCCTTACTAAATAAAGGAAAGTCAAACGATTGAGCTAACTCTTATTCACAAGTCCTAATCCTCTCCCTTGGGAAGGATTAGCGTTAGTGCCTAGAGAGTTAGCCAACAACTTCAAATTTAACTAATCACTTAAGCATTCCAACTCAAGGGTCTCCTTTTAATCAACCCCCAAGTCAAGTTGGGAGTCTACTCCATTGACATGAGTATAACGTTCACAAACATATAAGAAGAGGACATGATAAATTAAATAAAATAGGAACGAAAAATTAATTAAAGGTAAAAGTAATTTTTTGCATTAATAAATCCCAAAATGCAACATCCTTATCTGAACAGGGTTAATAAGTAATCAAAAGAGTAAAGGAATAAGAAAGCAAACTAGAATAATAACGACTTCAACGGAGGTAATGACTCTTCTCAATATCCAAAGCAAAAGCATCCAAAGCATAAAAACTAGAAATCTATAAATGTGAAGGAAACCTAGAGGAAGTAGTAATTTATCTCTCTAAGATTCAAAACTCAAACTAAAAACTATACGAAAGGGAATGTATGTCGAGTCTCTGCTTGTCCCCTGGCTCTAGTCTGTGTTTCTGGGCTGAAAACTAGATCCAAACTCAGCCCAAAATTGCCCCCAGCATTTTCTGTGATTTCTGCATGTACCGCATGTCACGCATACGCGTCAGGCACGCGTACGCGTTGTTTGGCGAACTTCCTTGTCACGCGTACGCGTCAGACACGCCACGTGTCAGGCACGCGCACGCGTCGCCGTGCAAAACTCCAATTCACGCGCACGCGTGAGCCATGCATGCGCGTCGATGCTCACTGGTTATCTCCTTTATTTCTTGTGCTTCTTCCCTTTATGCAAGCTTCCTTTCCATCCTCTAAGCCATTCCTGCCCTATAAAGCCTAAAAACACTTAACACATAGATCATGACATCGAATGGTAGAAAGGGGAATTAAAATACTCAATTTAAAGGTCTAGGAAGCACGTTTTCAATCATAGAACAAAATCTAGGAAGGAATTGTAAAATCATGAAAATCATATGAATAAGTGTGCAAAGACTTGATGAAAAACACTCAATTGAGTACAAGATAAACCATAAAATAGTAGTTTATCAGGGTACTTTGAGTATTGAAGCACAATAAAGCTAAATTATCTACTACCTCGGTCAAGGTAGCTATGAACACTAGTGTCATCCACTGCATCTCTCTTTGCCCTTCAAGAAGAACACCAAGAGTGTCATCTATTTGGGGATTGGAGTGGATATGAGGGTTCATTGCTCGGGAGGAAGGGTTCACGATAGGAAGGCGGTTCATCATGATAAGGATGTGGCAGTTCAACACTCTCCATCTTTTCCACTTGCTGTACAACACACTCCAGTCCCTTGTTCTCTAGTTGAGATTCCAAGATCTCCTTCATGCTCCGCTCTTCGGTTGACTTCCCACATTCATCCGTGGAAATGCTGTTTGTTGCATGAGTCCCATGGGTCAATGGTAGCTCTCGTTTTGGCAATGTTAGCCATGAGAGCTTCATGTGCTTTTCGGCCTTCCTCTAGCTCCATTTGATGGATAGTTACTTGAAGTCGATCCATTGCTTCCTTAAAATGATCCCGTGGTTCTTGTTCCGCTTGGCTAACATAATTAGGATCATATTGTGGTTGAAAGTTTGCATACAATGGAGGTGGTGTATATTGAAGTGGTGGTTCTTGGGAGTAATTGGGTTGGAATTGGAGTGGTTCTATATATGGTTCATTTAGCTCATAAGGTGGTTGGTATCGTGGATATGGGTTAGGGTTATATGGAAGTGTTTGATTGTAGGTGGCTTGTGAGTATGGTGGTTCAAAACTATATTGATGAGGGGGTTCATAGGCATATGGTGGGGCTTGTTGGTAACTACAAGAGGGTCCACCATAGCTATTGGATTGATATGCATCTTGGAATGGCTCTTGCTCATAGTACGTTGGTGGAGGTTGTTGCCAAGAGGGTTGTCCATAAGCTTGAGGCTCCTTCCACTTTTGATTGTCCCATCCTTGATGCATGTTCTCATTGTAGCTTACATTCCCTACAACATAATTTGAATTAAACTCATAGCCAAAGTGGTGAGAATTCATAGTAGCAAGAGAAAATAAAAATAAAAACTAACAAGAAATAATGAAAATAAACTCCTAAAGCTAGCAACAACTAACAAAGAAAGAAAAGGCAAACATATTCACAATAACCAATAATAAGGCACACATTTGAAATTCCCCGGCAACGGCGCCAAAAATTGATGTGGGGAAGAATGTCGGAAAAGAATTTCACAAAAATAATCACGTTACAAGTATAGTTCTAAACTGACAATTAAACCTCAATCAATGTTTAATTTGTTTGTCACAAGTACAAACCCAATAAAATTAACCGAAGTATTTAAACCTCGGATCGTCTCTCAAGGAATTGCAGGGAAGTGTTGTTTATTATTGGTTATGGGAAAGTATATTTTTTGGGTTTTTTTGAAATAAGAAACAAGGAAGTAAAATGGCAAGAAAATAAACAAATAACTAAGAAAGCTCTTAACAAGGATTGATAATTAGAAGTCCTATCCTCATTATCATTGTCACCTGTGATGGTAATTATGAATTGCCTTCACTTAGTTAACCTCTAACCCATGGAGGAAGGTCAAGTGTATACAATCAACTTGAGTTCACAAGTTTTAGTCAACTCAAAGTGAGAGACTAGCTTTGGTAAAGTTCAAGCTAACCGGCAATCTTCAATTACCAATCAACAAAAGAGTTTTGATAACTCGAGAGTCTTTAATTGATCAATCCATGTAAAGAACATAAAAATCTAATCTAAAATCTACCCAAGCATTTCATCAAACACTTGGAAGGTACAGAATAAAAATATAGAAAATTAACAAGGAATATTAAGTCTAAACAACCAATTGCAAGCATCAATGACTAACAATAAAAGAGAGCAATAATAAACATAGAAAACATAATTTGCATTAGAAGAAATCAAACGTAACAATAGCTCATAAACATAAAAATGGCGAAAAAGGGAAATTAACAAGAGAAGAAGATGAACTAAAGTGCTTAAACAGATAAAAGTAAGAGAAAACTAAATTAAAGGAAGATTGAACCTGAATCTAAGGAGAAATTGGAAGAAGAAACCCTAAACCTAGAGAGAGAAGAGAACCTCTCTCTCTAGAAACCTACATCTAAAACCTAACTAATGTGTGTATGAAAGTGAATCATTGATCCCTCATTCTGCTCCACTTTGCAGCCTCTAATCTTCATTTTCAGGCTTGAAACTAGGCCGAAACAGCCTATAAATTGCCCCTAGCGATTCGCCCCCAGCGATTTCTGTTAAGTGCAGCACGTGACGCTCTATCACGCATACGCGTCACTGAATGAATACCTGGTCACGCGTACGCATCATCCACACGTACGCGTCGCTTTCTTGCCGCACCGGTCACATGTATGCGTCGCCCATGCGTACGCATCATTGCCAGCTTCTCAAATCCTCAATTTCTTGTGTTCCATCCACTTTTGTATGCTTCCTTTCCATCCTCTAGGCCATTCCTACCATGTAAACCCTGAAAACACTTAACAAACATATCACGAAATCGAATGGTAATAAGAGAGGATTAAAATTAACAAATTTAAGGTCAAAGAAGCATGTTTTCAATCATAGCACAAAATTAGGAAGAAAACTTAAAAACATGCAATTTGTAAAACCCGGTTAATTAATGACTAATTAGCCCATAAATGAGAATTTATTCTAGAAAGCAAAAAATATGATTTTTTATGGCTTAATATGATTGAGGAAATTGAGACGAGAATTTTGATACCAATTTTATAGAAATCGGCCCAAGATTGGACCGAACGGGCCAAACCGGACCAACCGGACCCATATTGGGCCCTTGGCCCAACCAAACTAAACCTAAAACCCTCATTTCAGCACTCTCTCTCCTCACTAAACATAAACACACGCTGAAAATGGAAGGAGGGAGGGGAAGAACACTCTCCCAAGTTCTAACCCTTGTTTGATCTTCAAACCACCATAACTTTTGATCTGGAGCTCCGATTGCCGCACTGTTTACGGCCACACGTTCATCGGAAAGAGCTCTACAAAACCCACTACTTTTTCCTTGAGGTAAGCCACGATTTTGGTTCAGTTCTTCATCCCTTAATTTCGAATTTCATTGAGAAAAGTGTTGAGATTTTGGGCTCTTTGATGTTATAGGACCCAACTCTCTTGAAGGAGAAGATTAATCTTGTCTCTTTGAACCTTGGGTGTAGTAAAATTCTCAACCCCAGTGAAATTTGTTATTCTATGATGTTGGGTATTGAATTGTTATGTTTGGGTATGATAATTGTGGCTTAGGTAGTGTGTATGTGAATATTGAAGATTGATTGAGATTTTGGAAAGCTTAGAAAAGGGCTTTAGTGTGCTAAAAATATGTTCTTGGAGGTTTTGAGACTTTGAGAGCTTGTGGAAAAGTGATTTGGAAGTCTTCGATTGAGCGGGGGAAATCGACTAAGGTATGGTCTCGGTTTCCTGTATCTAAAATATAATGTGGTGTGAAAACTTAGGCTAGAGGCCCTAAGATAGGATTGAATGGTTGATGTTGTTTGAATGATTGAAATCAATTATGTGGTCATATGTGTGATTATGAATATTGATGATTGATGATATGATGCATGAGAGATATGCATGTTTTGACATATGATTAATGATTGGTTGAGGTTGAATTATGGGTGAAACCATGTTGAGAGTGAGTATGGTAATGATTGTATGTATTGATGGTTGGTTAGAGATGGTGTTGTTGGAAATTGGAATGAGGAAATACATATGACATGATATTGTGTTTTGAAATTGTATTATTGATGAGATTGGTTACCATGGTGGGTCCATAGTTATTGAGTTGATAAAAATGTTAACATTTGAGTTGAAGAGGCTTGAAGTGATTTTTGGTATGTTGTGGTTGATTTTAAAAGGGTTTGGAATTTGGGTGTTTTGAAAATGGCACTTTATGGTCTTGTATGAAAATGTGATTTTTGGGCATACTTTGACAGAGCGTAACTTGGACTCCGGATCCCGTTTTATACCAAATTTGTTTGAAATTAAATTGGATCCGGGGTGGTTATGCCGTTCGAAGAACAGGTGAAAAACATTTTAAAACAAAAAAGTTATGCCCATCGAAAAATTGGGGTTTAAAACTGAGAATTATGTAGCTTTTTAACTTAGTAAAATTTTAGGCAGAACGCACTCCTACGCGTATGCGTGGCCGACGCGCACGCGTCGTTTTCAAAGTTTCACTATCCACGCGTGCACGTGGCCCACGTGTATGCGTCGATGAACTAAAATAGTTGCCCAGCCAAAATTCCAGAGAGTTGTGCCTGATTTGTGCCAGTTTTGTACCTGGGGCACAAAAATCACCCATGCGTACGCGTGGCTGATGCATAAGCGTCACTGGGCTTTTTTCCCACCCACACGTGCGCGTGGAGGGACGTGTATGCGTCGCTGTGATTTTGTTGCATTCCACGCGTGCGCGTGGGCGATGCGCATGTGTGACCCCGTTTTCATCTCAAAGTTGATTTTTTGAGTTTTCAAAGCCAAATTTCATACTTTTATGCCTTCGATCTCACCCGTTATGTCTTAAAACTTGATGATATGCCTAGCAACGAGAAGGGCTAGCAATTGTGGTAACTTGTGGATGAAGAAAGGGGAGAATTAATGATGAATGATGATCAAGGATCATCGTATGAGATACGGAGGATGAATGTGGAAGTGCTTGATATGCCATGTGCCGAAGGGCTGTAATTGTTAATGATTTGGCTGAATATGGATTGTATTATGAGCCAAATGGCTGAGATATTGCCGTGTTACGGCTGAGCTATTATTGAATTATGGCTGAGTATGTTTGCATATATGCGTATTGAATGAAATGTGAATGTTGCACTCCCATTATCTGAGATACGAGTTTTCCTGGGAGAAAGCAGTGGCTAGCCACCATGTGCTCTAGGTGGAGACTTGATACTCTACTGACCCTATGTTGTAAGTGTGGCCGGACACTGTGAAAGTTCCAGATGAGCTCGCCCCCGTGAATATACACCAGTGAGGATGTTGGATATGAATTATGACTTATGTTGTGAATAACTCGAGTTGGGGATGCATGACAGAGGGACAGTCCAATAGTTACCTACCAGGACTTGTCGGGTTGGCTATATAACCGACAGATGATATCATCAGCCATTAGGATAGGCATTCATCATATGCATACTATGTGAATTGTTTGGAATTGCCTAATTGACTGTATATTACCTGCTAATTGTCTAAATGTCATATCTTTTTCCTATATGTATATCTTCTTGTCTGATATAATTGTGGTTGCTATATTATATTACTGTTGGTGGTTGGGAGGTCTGCAGGATTTTGAAAGGGGAATCTTAGTTAGACTGAAGATCTTTAGTCAGTTGCCTTTTATGGTTTAGTCTGTTTATGAGCTTTGAATTATCTAGTGGAAGTTCTAGGATTGCCTTCAGCTTTCCAATGACATTACATGTTAGATATGTGGGTACTGTTACCATACTGAGAACCTCTGGTTCTCACCCATGCAGATTTTGTGGTTTTCATATGCAGGACGTGAGGCTTCTCGTTGAGGCATGCTGGAGACTTCTGGATTAGCAAAGATCTTTGGTTCTCGGGACTTTACTTTGGTTTTATGTTTTCACTTAGATGCTTTTATCTCCACTAAATAATGTATATAAATATACTGTTTTGACTCCTCTTAGAGGTTATTTTGGAGAATAAGTTTTGTATTTCACCCTTTGGGTTTCCTTTGGGTATCTTGCTTTATATTTATTTGTATATACTTCTATGCTCAGACCGGTTTTCTTCGCAACAGGATTTTGAGTTTTTGGATATTTATGTTTTTTTGGAACTCTTTGGATATATTCTTGCATTAGCTTATCCTTTATCTGTTTCGTTACGTTATCAATCGGAGTGTTGCGCTTTTCGAGTTACGTTTTTTATTTATGCCTTTTCCTTCAATGGCTCCTAGTTATGGACATTCTTCACAATACTATATGTACTAAATTTTATTTTTGGAGGTCGTAATATCTCGCCACCTCTGTCTTATGACTTAAGCATAGGGCTCTGTGTGGTAGGGTGTTACATTTTGGTATCAGAGCAGTTCGTTCCTATAAAGCCTGAGGGACGGACTGACTATGCTTCTGTGCATTCTCTGTATGTGTGTTATGTGATATTAGAATATCTAACTGATATACCTGGCATAAATGTTCATGAGCATGCATTTGGGACTTTGGAGCACTAGACTTTCGATATTGAGAATGATCAACTTAATATCGATTGTTTGGTGTGTATAGGAACCAGATAGTGCCTTGTGGACGTGGTCGAGGTCGTGGGAGAGGTTGTACTAGTACTCAGGGACCGGGAGCCAACCCAAATAACCCGGTAGATTTTATGGCGGCATTGGAGAATATGGCTGCTACTATGCAGGCCACTGCTGCGGCCCTTGGACAACAGATGAACAACCATCGCAATGACGGAAGTGGAGCTCAGGGCCCGATGACACTGGTAACGTTCTTGAAAGTTAATCCACCTAAGTTCAAGGGAACCACTAGTCTGACTGAAGCCGATACCTGGTTTCAGGCTATGGAGCGAGCATTGCAAGCACAGATGGTACCTGAAGGGCAGTGTGTTGAGTTTGCTACCTGGGGAGGCATTGCATTGGTGGCAAGGAGTCCGACGTCTCCTGCAGCAGGGTGATGACCCTATCACCTGGGATGCCTTCCAGGATGAGTTCTATAAGAAGTACTTTCCGAATTCTGCCAGGACGGCCAAGGAACTCGAGTTGCTGCAGCTGAAGCAGGGTGCCATGTCCATATCTGAGTATACTGACAAGTTTGAGGAGCTATTTAGGTTTTCCCATATGTGTCAGGGAGTTCCGAGAGACTTTGAGGAATGAAAGTGCATTAAGTATGAAGGAGGACTCCGAAGTGATATCTTTAGCTCAGTAGGACCAATGGAGATCAGGACTTTCTCAGAGATGGTGAACAAGAGCAGGGTTGCTGAAGAGTGTGTGAAGAAGGTGGCTGCGGAGAGAGGAAGCCATTAGGGATCATTCCCATAGAACCGAGGGAAGAGCTTTACTCCTAGAGGTTCGCCTTTCAAGAGGGGAAGGTCTTTTAGGAGGCCCAACAACAAGAATAACAACTCCCAAGGGAAAAGGTTTGGGAAGCAGCCTCAGAATGAGCAAGCTTGTGCTAGGTGCGGAAGTCACCATCTGGGAGCTCCGTGCAAGGCGGATGGGGCTTGTGCTATTCTTGTGGTAAGGCAGGGCATAAAGCCACAAACTGTCCGGAGAAACAGAAGCAAGGTGCAGGAAAAGCACAGCAGTCTGGTTGGGTGTTCACCACCTCAGCTATAGGTACCGAGGGATCCGAGACACTTATCCGAGGTAACTGTGAAATGGCTGGTCAAATTTTAAATGCTTTATTTGATTCAGAAGCAACACATTCATTCATTGCATTTGAGAAAGCTCATGAGTTAGGATTGAAGATTGTCTTAGGTTATGACCTAAAAGTGTATAATGACACCCATGAAGCCATGATAACTAGGCTAGGATGCCCGCAAGTTTCATTTAGGGTCCAGCAACGTGATTTTGTCCATGATTTAATCTGCTTACCGATGATTGGTCTTGATCTTATCCTGGGTTTGAACTAGTTATCTAAGAACCATGTTCTACTCGACTGTTCTACAAAATCGGTGTATTTTATGTCGGAAGATACGGAAGGGCCGGTTGTGTTGAATAGTTATTACTTGAACGCTATGATGGTGAATTGTTCTGGGACCGAATGTCATGGTATTCTGTTGTTAACCGCGGGTGTTTCGGGTGATGATCAAAGATTGAAACAAATTCCGGTTGTGTGTGAGTTTCCGGAGGTGTTTCCTGATGATATTGATGAATTTTCACCTAACCAAAAGGTTGAGTTTTCTATCGAGTTAGTGCCTGGGGCTGGACCAATCTCGAGTGCTCCTTTTAGGATGTCCCGCTGGAAATGGTCGAGCTAAAGTCTCAGCTAGAGGATCTATTGGGTAAGAACTTTATCCGACCAAGTATTTCTCTGTGGGGTGCGCCAGTATTACTGGTAAAGAAGAAAGATGGGAGTATGCAACTTTGTGTGGATTATAAGCAGCTGAACAAGATCACGATAAAGAATAATTACCCACTACCAAGGATTGACAATTTCATGGATTAGTTACAAGGATCTGGGGTTTTCTCCAAGATCGACTTGCGATCCAGTTATCACCAGATAAGGGTGAGGGGTGAAGACATCTCTAAGACTGCTTTCAGGACTCGTTATGGTCATTACGAATACACTGTAATATCTTTTGGGTTGACAAACGCTCCTGCAATGTTTATGGATTACATGAACAGAGTTTTCCGTCCATTTCTGGATAAATTCATTGTTGTCTTCATTGATGACATACTGATTTATTCCAAGACTGAAGAAGAGCATGCATAGCACTTGAGGACCGTGTTGCAGATACTAAAGGAAAAGAAACTTTATGCAAAACTGTCCAAATGTGAATTTTGGAAGAGTAAAGTAATGTTTCTGGGTCACGTGGTTAGTAAACAGGGGATAGCTGTAGATCCTTCTAAGGTGGAGGCAGTGATGGAATGGAGGCAACCAACCTCAATGACTGAGATAAGGAATTTTTTGGGCTTAGCTGGCTACTACCAAAGATTCATCAAAGGCTTTTCACAAATAGCCTTGCCATTGACAAAGTTAACCCGCAAAGATGCGCCATTTGTTTGGACTCCTGAGTGTGAGGAGAGCTTTCAGGCGTTGAAGCGAAAGTTGACCACTGCACCTGTGTTGGTGTTACCTGAGCCGAACGAACCATTTGAGGTGTACTGTGATGCCTCACTAAAAGGTCTAGGGTGCGTGCTGATGCAGCATCGTAATGTGGTGGCATATGCCTCACGGCAGTTAAGACCTCATGAAGTTAACTATCCTACGCACGACTTGGAGCTTGCTGCGGTTGTGTTTGCGTTAAAGGTGTAGAGGCATTACCTCTATGGAGTTAAGTTTCAAGTTTTCTCTGATCACAAGAGTTTGAGTTGAATTACCTCTATAGAGGTGGATGGAGTTACTAAAGGACTACGACTTTGAGTTGAATTACCATCCGGGGAAAGCTAATGTAGTGGCGGATGCGTTAAGTCGGAAGTCGTTGGACGCTGCTTGGATGATGCTTCAAGAAGAGAAGTTACTCAAGGAATTCGAGAGTCTAAAAATTGGTGTTCAAGAAATGTCTGGAACTCTATGCTTGAGTCGATTGCAGATTACAAGTGACTTTAAATCTGAAATCCTAAAGGCTCATGAAAACGATGACATGTTACCGAAGGTGTTGCCAGCTATTGAGCAAGGGAAGCGGTGGAGAGTGTCAGAGGATCAGGATGGGCTATGGAGATTCAAGGATAGGATCATTGTGCCGGATGTTGGCACTTTGCGACAAGATATCTTAAAGGAAGCACAAAAAAGCAGATTCTTTATTCACCAGGGAAGTACTAAGATGTACCATGATTTTAAAGCGATGTTTTGGTGGCCGTGTATGAAGAATGATGTGGCGGAATATGTCTCAAAGTGCTTAACCTGTCAGAAGGTAAAGATCGAACACCAGATATCTTCCGGGACGTTGCAACCTTTAGAGGTTCCACAATGGAAATGGGAAAGCATTGCGATAGACTTTGTGTCTAGATTGCCAAGGACTAGAGCCGGTTTTGATGCTGTCTGGGTGATTGTGGACTGACTGACGAAGTCAGCTCACTTCCTACCCATTCAACTACACTCTTGAGGAGTTAGCACGCTTGTACATAAAGGAGATTGTGAGACTTCATGGTGTGCCTACCAGTATAATTTCTGATAGAGATCCTCGTTTCACTTCAAGGTTCTGGGGTGCATTTCAGAAAGCTTTTGGAGCCCGATTAAGCTTGACCACAGCTTACCATCCTCAAACAGATAGTCAATCTGAGAGGACGATCCAAACACTAGAAGATATGTTGAGGGCTTGTGTTCTAGATCAGCTGGCGAGCTGGGATCAATATATGCCGCTAGTGGAGTTTGCATACAATAATAGCTACCATGCGTGCATCAGAATGGATCCGTATGAGGCTTTGTATGGGAGAAAATGTCAATCTCCGCTATGTTGGTATGAAGCTGGGGAGAAAAGCTTGTTAGGGCCGGAGATGATAGCTGAGACCACTGAACAAGTCAAGAAAATCCGGGATAGGATACGCACTGTGCAGAGTCGTCAGAAAAGTTACGCAGATCAGAGGCAGAAGCCCTTGGAATTTGAGGAAGGAGACCATGTTTTTCTTAAAGTTACTCCAAACACAGGAGTGGGTAGGGCAATTAAAGCAAAGAAGTTGAATCCTCGATACATTGGTCCGTTCTAGATCCTGGAGAGGGTTGGACCGGTGGAGTATCGGATGGCTCTACCACCTCACCTTTCGGACCTGCACGACATATTTCACGTGTCGCAGCTTCGGAAGTATACTCCTAATGCTAGCCATGTGCTAGAACCTGAATCTGTTCAGTTGAAAGAAGATTTGATGCTTCTAGTGACTCCGGTCATAATTGACGATACTAGTATCAAACAATTGCGTGGGAAAGAGGTTTCGTTAGTCAAAGTGGCATGGAGTCGAGCCGGTGTTGAGGAGCACACTTGGGAACTCGAGTCGGAGATGCAAACTAATTACCCGCACTTATTCTCAGGAAACCGAATTTAAATTTTGTGGGAAAAATTCCCAATTAGGTGGGTGATGCACGAAAACTTGTCTCTCAACAAATTCCCCTTCGGCAAGTATACCAAATTGTCGTCAAGTAAAAACTCACAATAGAGTGAGGTCGAATCCATAGGGATTAACGGATTAAGCAATCAATGGTTAATTGATTATCCTAGTTAGACGAATCAGATTGGAGTGATAAGCAACAAGGAAATGTAAATTGCATAAATGTAAAGGAAAAACTATAAAGTGCAGAAAAGTAAAATGGTAAGAAAAGTAAATGTAAGAACTAAAAATAAAATGAACATTGAGATCAAGAGATATTGCAATCCTCCGGATCAAGTTCATTCTCATCTCTTCCTCAATCAATGCATTCATTGATCTCCTTGGCAATCTTAAGTGATTGGATCCCAATTCCTTGGCAATCCAATCTCTCTAAGCTTAAATAATTGCCCAATTCCTTGATTTAATTGCTCATGGAAAGAGATGAAGTATGGTCACTGATTATTCCACATGTATTTCCAAATCAAAGTATTGGTAGGATTATATGTCACTATATCCATCCAAACCCCAATTTGGTCCAACATGAGAAAGCATTTCTAGCATGATTTCCTCATTCCTCTTCCAAGGTTCAGAAGAAATCCAAGTATGAGCAATTTCTCTTCTAAAACAACTACCCAATTGGATGAAGATCGAAAACTTTCTAGCAAAATCAAGAGAAAAGAAAGAAGAAGATGAATGATGAAAACAATTTAATCCATTGAATTCCAACAGAGCTCTCTAACCCAATGAAAAGAGTTAGTTGATCATTATTCTACCAAAATAGAAAAGAAAGAAAGTGCAGAAAAAAATAAAGATGAAGATTAAAACTGAAATTGAAACTTCAAAGTTCATAAATGAAAAGTACAAACTAGAATTAAACTCCAACTAAGAAAAGAAAAAAAAAAGAGAAAAGGAAGAAGAGTGTAGGAGGGGAGAGGTCCGAAGACCCACTCCCCTTGGAGTGTGCCAATTCACAGAGGTTCGAATTGGTCTTCACTCTCTCCCCCTTCCTTCAATTTCCAGATGCCTTGAATGTTAAAACTAAGGCCTTCATATAGGCTCTCTTAAATTACAAAATGAAATGAAATTAAAAGCAAATTACAATTAAATGAAAATTCCTATTCTAGATGCTTCTTGTGGCCTTGATTGGTTGACACTTGTGGGCTTGCTTGCTTGAGGTAAGGTGGCCCTTGAAAGAGAAATGAATCAAGTTGAGGTCCAGGTGCTAATCGTTAGTGCTAAAGTTAGTGTGGCTAACGTCACACTTGCTATCTAGTTGGTGTTTTTGGGGCTTAAAAGATGCCTCTTGTTTGTACTCCAATTTCATGCCCACTATAGACTATTATATATCGTTGAAAAGCTCTGAATGTCAGCTTTCTAACTCAACTAGAATCAGCTCGATTGGACCTCTGTAACTCAAGTTATGCTCCCTTGAAGGGGACAGGATCGCTGGCGTAGTCGCTGGCGTTATTGGCAAAAGTGAGTGCCAATAACGTCAGCATTCAAGGGATTAATATTGCCAGGTTCTGGACTTCAAACTTACTGTCCACCCCATACTATTATATATTTTTGGAAAGCCCTGGATGTCTACTTTCCAACGCCTTTGAAAGAGCATCATTTGGAGCTCTACAGCTCGAGTTACACTTCTTGGAAGGTGAAGAGGTCAGCTGGCCTTACTACAGGTTGATACCATGTTCATCTTTGCACTTTCGGGGCAGGTTTTCTCCCTCAAATTTAGTGTCCACCATATAGTGCCATATATGCTTGGAAAGCTCTGGATTCTTACTTTCCAATGCCACTTGAATCACCTCATTTGGAGCTTTGTGGCTCAAGTTATTCTTGTTTGAAGAAGGCATGGTCAGGCTGCCAGGTGAGATTTTGCCCATGTTAGTGTCCACGTTAGTGGCACTAACGTGGCCACTAATGTAGGCCTCTTAGTCCTTCGCTAGCGTTATTGGCACTCACTTTTGCCAATAACGCTGCTCCTTGTCCCTCTTTCCCACGTTAATGGTCTACGTTAGTGGTGTTAACGTAGCCATTAACGTGGGTTTTCCTTTGCTTTGCTAAAGTTAGTGGCGTTAACGTTGCCACTAACTTTCCATGCTTTCCTTCTTCAAAGTTAATGCCATTAACGTTCCCACTAACGTTCCAAACTTTCCTTCCTTCCACATTAATGGCCACGTTAGTGGTACTCACGTAGCCACTAACGTGGCTCTTCTCTGCTTTTTTTAGTCCGAAATCAAACAAATAAAGTGTATCAAAGTAACATACAAGACAAACTTCATTATACTAAGTGTGCTAATAATGCCCAAAATCATAAATTCGCTTAGTGTGATCTATTTCATCATATTTACCTTGTATATTAACTAAAATTCACCTATGCTTGAGATTTTGTTTCATGCAGAGATTTTTCATGCTATTACTCATTTATTGGCAAAATTTGTATGAAAACTAAACAAAAATCTACTGAAATAACTACTAAAAATAGGCAATGATGCACCCGCATCACAACACCAAACTTAAATCTTGCTTGTCCCCAAGCAAGGAAAGAATTATGCATAAAGGATTCTTTTTATTGGAGTGTGCTGAAGAATTTCTTATGATGCCTTGGTGAGTGAAGTGATTAAGTGATAATGAAGGCCAACTCCAATTATATGCTTATGCAAGGGTTCCAGTGTTCATTAGTCCTTACATCTTGGAAGTCTTAGATCTTAGGAGTGTCATTCAAATGGTATTATGGAGTCCTCTTTATAGATTATCACCTTGAAGCAGTATTTATTTGTCTTAGTCTCGACTCTAGGTGTCATGTCTCAAAGTGGCCCTTTAGGATAAGTTTTCAATCAATACTCCCAACTCAGTTGGGTTAAGGTATTAGGTGATGAAGCACCCCTTAGAATTTACTTGCTCAGGCCTCTTTCTTTGACACAAATTCACCACAAGCATGTAACTAGGACAATAACTCTTTGAGTTTTTGTATCTTTCTTTTTCATCCTAGTAATTGATGCTCAGAGCCTTGGGCTTTTTCCTTGTTTTTCTTTTTCTTTTGTTTTCTTTTGTTTACTGCTTCTTGGATCAATAGATTTTTGAGAATTTCTATAACACTTCTCCAAATTTCAATTCCTGTCTATGAGCTCCCATGCAAGTTTTCACAAACATGTAACCTCAATACACAATCATACAATCATTTCATTTCTCTTAATCTTTAGCTTGCCTCAAAATTGATAAAATTCCTCAACACTTTCCTTTCAAAAGAATGATTTCTTCGATGCACTTTTAAGTATAATGGGTTCAAGTAGATTCAAGATGAAGGTGCAATGATAAGTAGTGAACCATGCTTATTACTAAACAAAAATTAACTTAACAGAACAGAGGTAGACCCTAGAATTCAAAACAAGAGACATTCATGATTGTAATTAAGTCTATCGGGAGTAAATGCGAAGGAAAGGAACTTTACAACCTTTGTAGCTCATCTTCGCCCTTGTTGTCCTTTCCTGCAAACTTCCTCCCTCTAATCACCATCTTAGAATAAGTGCTTTGTCGGCAAGCAACAAGTAGGAGCAGTGGTGTTGAGATTGTGATTCAACCATGAATGTCAAAAAAGAGAAACAAGCTATGAGTAACGCATAAAATTAAGCAAGCTTGGTTAAAAATGACACTACAGGCCTAAGAAGTAAAGGCACTATGATTGTACAAACAAGTGGTGTTGGTGGATACATTGCATAGAAAAATAAGTGGCACACCAAACTTAGTGTGACACTTTCTCTTAGAATTGATACAATTATCCAGAAAGATTGAAAACAGATTGTTGCAGGGCAATACCAAACTTAGAATGTGATCATATGCCAATTTTATTTGAAAAGAAGCTAAGTAAAAGAAACTATTGTATTAATAACAAAATTACCAAGAGCCAGAGCTGTCACAAATAGGGGCTTCTTGGTGAGGCATTAACACAAATAGTTACAGAGCATTGAAAACAAAGAACAAAAGCATTTACATGAACAAACCAAAACAAAAGGGTTTGGGCACTGGGATTTGCAGAAATTAAACAAGCAAAAGTAAATGACAATTAATAAAGAAGTAGAAGATGAATTAAGATGCACCAGGTCTAAACAAGAAAGGAAGAACTGCTTGAGAAACCAAACAGAAAGCAAAATACAGCTTAATTGCAATAGCAAAAGGAAAATTTAAGATCTCAGGGATGGAGGAGACTAGAAAATAAGTCTAGATCTTAAGTCCTTCCTTGATCCAACAAGAGAATAATTGCAGAAAAGTAAAAGACAGATTGCAGAAGAAGTAGAGATGAAAACAGTAGAGAAATTTAGATCCAAATCACAATTCCTTCAATTATGCAGAAGAATAAGCAAAGAGATCTCAAGGTGAGATTGAAACAGAATTTCTTCAATTCTCCACGCAAGGTCCAGAACAAAGAGTAGAAAGTTGCAGAAGCAAGAACAAAGAAGAAGAGAGATCAATTCTCCTTCCCAATTCCAAAACTCCCAAAGCTAGAAAATAAAATTGAAAATTCCAAAGTAAGCAAAAAGGTTAGCTAAAAGTGAAAAGAAAGGTTTTTCCCTAACTCAAACTAGCTTCTATTTATACACTTATTATTTTTAGATTTTAGCATTTGGAGTGGGCTTTTTAATTTTGTGTAGAATTGGATTTTATTTTGTTTTTGGACTCAAAATTGAGTCATGGTGCACTCCCAGGGCACGGCTCAGTTGAAAAACTAAACTGAGCGCCCAAACTTGCTTTCCTTGCCAAATTTGATGCGCGTCCCAGCCTTGTTCATGTTGCACTTCAATAGAGCTCAGTTGGAAAATTGAACTGAGCTCTATATCTTGTCTTGGGTGCATCCAATTGCGCGTGTCCCAGCCCCCTTGGCCGTGTCAACTTGTGTGCATGGTTTCCTCCTTGGTGTGCTTCCTAGCGTGCCAATGTGTGGGGAGTGAGGGGAGAGTAGCGCTCAGTTGGGAAAACAAACTGAGCTTTCCCTTTGTAGGGCCTTGCTTTAGGCTTCATGCTTCCAAGTTCGATCCTTGGTGGAAGCAATTTGGTGCTGATTTCCTTGGAAGAGTGGAGTGCTCCTTCCTTGCCTTTCATGAGGCTCCCTAGTTCGAACCCCCTTGAATGCATTTTAGCCAATTTTGGCTTATTTCCATTGCAAGGAGCGTTCCTTGCCTCCCTTGGGTCATGAGTTCAAAACTTGATGGCTTCATTCCTTGGAATTTTAATTTGAATTTATTTTTGAAGAAGCCCGATAAAGCTCACTTAGTGAACTGAGCTTTATGCTCTTGGCTTGCTTTTTCTTCTCCCTGGCAACGGCGTCAAAAACTTGATGTGTGGAAAAAAGTTCCAACACAAAACTCACCGGCAAGTGTACCGGGTCGCATCAAGTAATAATAACTCACATGAGTGAGGTCGATCCCACAGGAATTGAAGGATTGAGCAATTTTAGTTAGGTGGTTGATTTAGTCAAGCAAATAAGTGTTGATTTGAGTGATTTGTATCCAACAGAAGCTAAATTGCATGAAATTTAAAAGAGAGGGATAATTGACAAGAATTTAAAGTGTAGAAAAATTAAAAGAGCTGAATCTTAAAATGCAGCTAATGTAAATTGCAGAAACTTAGATTGGAAGAAACGTAAATAGCTGAAACTTAAAGTGCAAGAAATGTAAATGGCTTGAATCATAAAAGGGTTTGGGCACTGGGATTTGTAGAAATTAAATAAGCAAAAGCAAATGACAATTAATAAAGAAGTAGAAGATGAATTAAGATGCAGCAGGTCTAAACAAGAAAGGAAGAACTGCTTGAGAAACCAAACAGAAAGCAAAATGCAGCTTAATTGCAATAGCAAAAGGAAAATTTAAGATCTCGGGGATGGAAGAGACTAGAAAACAAGTCTAGATCTCAAGTCCTTCCTTGATCCAACAAGAGAATAATTGTAGAAAAGTAAAAGACAGATTGCAGAAGAAGTAGAGATGAAAACAGTAGAGAAATTTAGATCCAAATCATAATTCCTTCAATTATGCAGAAGAATAAGCAAAGAGATCTCAAGGTGAGATTGAAACAGAATTTCTTCAATTCTCCACGCAAGGTCCAGAACAAAGAGTAGAAAGTTGAAGAAGCAAGAACAAAGAAGAAGAGAGATCAATTCTCCTTCCCAATTCCAAAACTCCCAAAGCTAGAAAATAAAATTGAAAATTCCAAAGTAAGCAAAAAGGTTAGCTAAAAGTGAAAAGAAAGGTTTTTCCCTAACTCAAACTAGCTTCTATTTATACACTTCCTATTTTTAGATTTTAGCATTTAGAGTGGGCTTTTTAATTTTGTGTAGAATTGGATTTTATTTTGTTTTTGGACTCAAAATTGAGTCATGGTGCACTCCCAGGGCACGGCTCAGTTGAAAAACCAAACTGAGCACCCAAACTTGCTTTCCTTGCCCAATTTGATGCGCGTCCCAGCCTTGTTCAGGTTGCACTTCAATAGAGCTCAGTTGAAAAATTGAACTGAGCTCTATATCTTGTCTTGGGTGCGTCCAATTGCGCGTGTCCCAACCCCTTGGCCGTGTCAACTTGTGCGAATGGTTTCCTCCTTGGTGTGCTTCCTAGCGTGCCAATGTCTGGGGAGTGAGGGGAGAGTAGTGCTCAGTTGGGAAAACAAACTGAGCTTTCCCTTTGTAGCGACTTGCTTTGGGCTTCATGCTTCCAAGTTCGATCCTTGGTGGAAGTAATTTGGTGCTGATTTCCTTGGAAGAGTGGAGTGCTCCTTCCTTGCCTTTCATGAGGCTCCCTAGTTCGAACCCCCTTGAATGCATTTTAGCCAATTTTGGCTTATTTCCATTGCAAGGAGCGTTCCTTGCTTCTCTTGGGTCATGAGTTCGAAACTTGATGGCTTCATTCCTTGGAATTTTGCTTTGAATTTATTTTTGAAGAAGCCCGATAAAGCTCACTTAGTGAACTGAGCTTTATGCTCTTGCCTTGCTCTCTTTGATGCTATGCTTTTTCTTCTCCCTTGGCTACGCTTCTTGTTTCCTTTGGGCACGCTCCTTAGGCCACGCTTTTCTTTTTTTTTTCTTTTCTTCACCTACAAGTAATCAAAACAACCAATCAAAGTATCCCCAAATTCACAAGGTTTAAAGTTCATTCAAAATTCAATTAATTCTAGCTTAAACCTCATGATTTTGTGTCAATTAAAGGGTGGTTGTTTGATTCAAAAAAAACCATGTAATTTCACTCCAAATTACTTACTTACAATGCAAGAAAGTGCATAAAACCTAATGAAACAAGTGAAAATTACTTGAAAAGCTAGCATAAGATGACTTGTCATCACTTTCTAGTAAAATCAAGAGAAAAGAAAGAAGAAGATGAATGATGAAAACAATTTAATCCATTGAATTCCAACAGAGCTCTCTAACCCAATAAAAAGAGTTAGTTGTTCATTACTCTACCAAAACAGAAAAGAAAGAAAGTGCAGAAAAAAATAAAGATGAAGATTAAAACTGAAATTGAAACTTCAAAGTTCATAAATGAAAAGTACAAACTAGAATTAAACTCCTACTAAGAAAAGAAAAAAAAGACAAAAGGAAGAAGAGTGTAGGAGGGGAGGGGTCCGAAGACCCACTTCCCTTGAAGTGTGCCAATTCACAGAGGTTCGAATTGGTCTTCACTCTCTCCCCCTTCCTTCAATTTCCGGATGCCTTGAATGTTAAAACTAAGGCCTTCATATAGGCTCTCCTAAATTACAAAATGAAATGAAATTAAAAGCAAATTACAATTAAATGAAAAATCCTGTTCTAGATGCTTCTTGTGGCCTTGATTGGTTGACACTTGTGGGCTTTCTTGCTTGAGGTAAGGTGATCCTTGAAAGAGAAATGAATCAAGTTGAGGTCCAGGTGCTAATCGTTAGTGCTAAAGTTAGTGTGGCTAACGTCACACTTGCTATCTAGTTGGTGTTTTTGGGGCTTAAAAGATGCCTCTTGTTTGTACTCCAATTTCATGCCCACTATAGACTATTATATATCGTTGGAATGCTCTAAATGTTAGATTTCTAATGCAACTAGAATCACCTCAATTGGACCTCTGTAACTCAAGTTATGCTCCCTTGAAGGGGACAGGGTCGCTGGCGTTATTGGCAAAAGTGAGTGCCAATAACGTCAGCGTTTATGGGATTAATATTGCCAGGTTCTGGAGATCAAACTTAATGTCCACCCCATACTATTATATATTGTTGGAAAGCCCTTGATGTCTACTTTCAAAGGCCTTTGGAAGCGCATCATTTGGAGCTCTACAGCTCGAGTTACACTTCTTGGAAGGTGAAGAGGTCAGCTGGCCTTACTATAGGTTGATACTATGTTGATCTTTGCACTTTCGGGGCAGGTTTTCTCCCTCAAATTTAGTATCCATCATATATGCTTGGAAAGCTCTGGATTCCTACTTTCCAATGCCACTCGAATCACCTCATTTGGAGCTTTGTGGCTCAAGTTATTCTTGTTTTAAGAAGGCATGGTCAGGCTGCCAGGTGAGATTTTGCCCACGTTAGTGTCCACGTTAGTGGCACTAACGTGGCCACTAACGTAGGCCTCTTAGTCCTTCGTTAGCGTTATTGGCACTCACTTTTGCCAATAACGCTACTCCTTGCCCCTCTTTCCCACGTTAATGGTCCACATTAGTGGCGTTAACGTGGCCATTAACGTGGGTTTTCCTTTGCTTTGCTAAAGTTAGTGGCGTTAACGTTGCCACTAACTTTCCATGCTCTCCTTCTTCAAAGTTAATGCCATTAACATTCCCACTAACGTTCCAAAACTTTCCTTCCTTCTGCATTAATGGCCACGTTAGTGGTACTTACGTAGCCACTAACGTGGCTCTTCTCTGCTTTTTTTGGTCTGAAATCAAACAAACAAAGTGTATCAAAGTAACATACAAGACAAACTTCATTATACTAAGTGTGCTAATAATGCCCAAAATCATAACTTCACTTCGTGTGATCTATTTCATCATATTTACCATGTATATTAACTAAAATTCACCTATGCTTGAGATTTTGTTTCATGCAGAGATTTTTCTTGCTATTACTCATTTATTGGCAAAATTTGTATGAAAACTAAACAAAACTCTACTAAAATAACTACTAAAAATAGGCAATAATGCACCCGCATCAATGGGTAGAATGTAAAACTCGGTTAATTAATGACTAATTAGCCCATAAATGAGAATTTATTCTAGAAAACCAAAAATGTGATTTTTATGGCTTAATATGATAGAAGAGATTGAGACGAGAATTTCGATACCAATTTTATAGAAATCGGCCCAAGATTGGACCGAACGGGCCAAATCGGGCCAACCGGACTCATATTGGGCCCTTGGCCCAACCAAACTAAACCTAAAACCTTCATTTCAGCACTCTTTCTCCTCACTAAACACAAACACAAGCTGAAAATGGAAGGAGGGAGGGGAAGAACACTCTCCCAAGTTCTAACCCTTGTTTGATCTTCAAACTACCATAACTTTTGATCCGGAGCTCCGATTGCCGCACCATTTGTGGCCACGCATTTACCGCGAAGAGCTCTACAAAACCCACTACTTTGTTATTGAGGTAAGCGACGATTTTGGTTCAGTTCTTCATCCCTTAATTTCGAATTTCATGGAGAAAAGTGTTGAGATTTTGGACTCTTTGATGTTATAGGATCCAACTCTCTTGAAGGAGAAGATTAATCTTGTCTCTTTGAACCTTGGATGTGGTAAGATTCTCAACCCTAGTGAAATTTGTTGTTCTATGATGTTGGGTATTGAATTGTTGTGTTTGGGTATGATAATTGTCGCTTAAGTAGTGTGTATGTGAATATTGAAGATTGATTGAGATTTTGGAAAGCTTGGAAAAGGGCTTTGGTGTGCTAAAAATCTGTTCTTGGAGGTGTTGAGACCTTGAGAGCTTGTGAAAAAGTGATTTAGAAGTGCTCCGATTGAGCGGGGGAAATCGGCTAAGGTATGGTCTCGGTTTCCTGTATCTAAAATGTAATGTGGTGTGAAAACTTAGGCTAGAGGCCCTAAGATAGGATTGAATAGTTAATGTTGTTTGAATGGTTGAAATCAATTATTTGGTCATATGTGTGATTATGAATATTGATGATTAATGATGTGATGCATGAGATATATGCATGTTTTGACATATAATTAATGATTGGTTGAGATTGAATTATGGGTAGAACCATGTTGAGAGTGAGTATGGTAATGATTGTATGTATTGATGGTTGGTTAGAGATGGTGTTGTTGGAAATTGGAATGAGAAAATACATATGACATGATATTGTGTTTTGAAATTGTATTATTGATGAGATTGGTTACAATGGTGGGTCCATGGTTATTGAGTTGATAAAAATGTTAACATTTGAGTTGAAGAGGCTTGAAGTGATTTTTGGTATGTTGTGGTTGATTTTAAAAGGGGTTGGAATTGGGGTGTTTTGAAAATGGCACTTTGTGATTTTGTATGAAAATGTGGTTTTTGGGCATGCTTTGATGGAGCGTAACTTGGACTTCGGATCCCCGTTTTATACCAAATTTGTTTAGAAATTAAATTGGATCCGGGGTGGTTATGCCGTTCGAAGAATGGGTGAAAAACGTTTTAAAACGAAAAAGTTATGCCCATCGAAAAATTGGGATTTGAAACTGTGAATTCTGCAGCTTTTTAACTTAGTAAAATTTTTGGCAGAATGAACTCCCATGCGTATGCGTGGCCGACGCGCACGCATCGTTTTTAAAGTTTCACTATCCACGCGTACGCGTCGATGAACTAAAATAATTGCCCGGCCAATATTCCGGAGAGTTGTGCCTGATTTGTGCTAGTTTTATGCCTGGGGCACAAAAAGCACCAACGCGTACGCGTGGCTGATGCGTAAGCGTTACTGGGCTTTTCTCCCACCCACGTGTGCACGTGGAGGGTTGCGTACGCGTCGCTGTGCTTTTGTTGCGTTCCACACGTGCGCGTGGCTGACGCTCACGCGTGACCCCGTTTTCATCCCAAAATTGATTTTTGAGTTTTCAAAGCCAAATTTCATACTTTTAAGCCTCTGATATCACCCCTTATGTCTTAAAACTTGATGATATGCCTAGCAACGAGAAGGGCTAGCAATTGTTGTAACTTGTGGATGAAGAAAGGGGAGAACTAATGATGAATGATGATCAAAGATCATCGAATGAGATACAGAGGATGAATGTGGAAGTGCTTGATATGCCATGAGCCGATGGGCTGTAATTGTTAATGATTTGGCTGAATATGGATTGTATTATGAACCGAATGGCTGAGATATTGTCGTGTTACGGCTGAGCTATTATTGAATTATGGCTGAGTATGTTTGTATATATGCGTATTGAATGAAATGTGAATGTTGCACTTCCACTATCTGAGATACGAGTTTCCCTGGGAGAAAGCAGTGGCTAGCCACCATGTGCTCCAGGTGGAGACTCGATACTCTGCTGACCCTATGTCATAAGTGTGGCCGGACACTGTGAAAGTTCTAGATGATCTCGCCCCCGTGAATATACACCAGTGAGGGTGTTGGATATGAATTATGACTTATGTTGTGAATAACTCGAGTTGGGGATGCATGACAGAGGGACAGTCAAATGGTTATCTACCAGGACTTGTCGGGTTGGCTATATAATCGACAGATGATATCATCAGCCATTAAGACAGGCATTCATCATATGCATACTATGTAAATTGTTTGGAATTGCCTAATTGGTTGCATATTACCTGCTAATTGTCTAAATGTCATATCTGTTTCCTATCTGTATATCTTCTTGTTTGATATAATTGTGGTTGCTATATTATATTACTGTTGGTGGTTGGGAGGTCTGCAGGATTTGGAAAGGTGAATGTTTGTTAGGCTGAAGATCTTTAGTCAGTTGCCTTTTATGGTTTAGTCTGTTTATAAGCTTTGAATTATCTGGTAGATGTTCTAGGATTGCCTTTGGCTTTTCCAGGACATTACATGTTAGATATGTGGGTACTGTTATCATACTGAGAACCTTCGATTCTCACCCATGCGGATTTTGTTGTTTTCAGACGCAGGACGTGAGGCTTCTCGTTGAGGCATGCTGAAGACTTCTGGATTAGCAAAGGTCCTTGGTTCTCGGGACTTTACTTTGGTTTCATGTTTTCACTTAGATGCTTTTATTCCACTAAATAATGTATATAAATATACTGTTTTGACTCCTCTTAGAGGTTGTTTTGGAGAATAGGTTTTGTATTTCACCTTTTGGGTTTCTTGCTTTATATTTATTTGTATATACTTCTATGCTCGGACTAGTTTTCTTCGCAACCGGATTTGAGTTTTTGGATATTTGTATTTTTTTGGCACTCTTTGGATATATTCTTGCGTTAGCTTATCCTTTATCTGTTTCGTTAGGTTATCGATCGGAGTGTTGCGCTTTTCGAGTTACGTTTTTTATTTACCCATTTTCCTTCAAAGGCTCCTTGTTATGGACATTCTTCACAATACTATATGTACTAAATTTTATTTTTAGAGGTCGTAATACCTCGCCACCTCTGTCTTATGACTTAAGCATAAGGCTCTGTGTGGTAGGATGTTACACAATTTATATGGATAAATGTGAGAATAGTTGACAAAATCCACTCAATTTAGTACAAAATAAACCATAAAATAGTGGCTCGTCATTATGCCCAACAATCAACGTGTCATCAACATAAAGCAAGAGAAATATAAAATCATCATCAGAGAATTTCTTAACATATACACAATGATCAGAAGAAGTCTTACAATACCCATGACCTTTTATGAAAGAATCAAATTTCGTGTACCACTACCTTGGTGCTTGCTTCAGCCCATATAAGCTCTTTTTCAACATGCATACAAGATGCTCCTTTTCTTTAACCTTGAAATTCTCTGGTTGCTCCATTTAAATTTATTTATTTATGTCACCCTGAAGGAATGCAGTCTTCACATCAAGCTGCTCAACCTCTAAATTCAAGCTAGCTGCCAATCCAAGCACAACTCGAATAGAGGACATCTTAACAATTGGAGAAAAAATCTCTTCAGAATCAATACCTTTCTTCTTCTCAAACCTTTTCACAACCAACCGAGTTTTATACCTTGGTCGTGAGACATTTTCATCTGCTTTCAATTTGAACACCCATTTATTCTTCAATACTCTCTTACCATTCGACAACTTCACCAATTCAAACGTATAATTTTCATGCAAGGCTTTCATTTCTTCTTGCACAGACTTCAACCAATCTTTCTTATACTAATCAGACATAGCTTCCTAGTATCTCTCTGGCTCCCCAGTCTTAATATTCATGACATACTCATGAGGAGTGTATTTCTTAGAAGGATGACGCTCTCTAGTAGATCTTCTCAATTCAAACTCAACTGGTGGTTCAGGTGAAACTTCTACATCTGACACCTTAAGTTGAGGTGTAGGTTCATCATGCAAATCATCACCATCATTATCAACTTGTATATCTCTCCCATTAACAGGAGGTCTAGTGGAAGGACTAGGTTCATCATCAGCAGAACGTCTAACAGTTATTATTGGCTTATCTGTCTTCTCAAGATCTTCAACAGTTTGCTCTTCAAGAAAAATTACATCTCGACTTCTAATTATTTTCTTACTCACCGGATCTCATAATCTGTAATCAAATTCTTCGTGACCATACCCATGAAGATACACTGTTTTGGCTTTTCATCAAGTTTGGACCTTTCATCTCTTGAAATGTAATAAAAAAACCCTGCAATCGGACACTCATAAGTGACTATATCGAGAAATTTTTTCCTCTCCAAACTTTCTCTAAAACATCACCATTTAGTGGAACTGAAGGAGAAAGGTTGATCAGATCTGCTGCAACCCTCATCGCTTTACCCCAAAAGGATTTAGGCAACTTTTCATGAGAGAGCATACACCTGACTCTATCATTGATAGTGCGATTCATTCTCTCTGCAACTCCATTATATTGAGGAGTCTTCAGAACTGTCTTCTCAAGCTTAATCCCATGTCCTTTACAATACTATTCAAATGGACCCCTATATTCACTACCATTATCTACTCGAACACATTTGAATTTCTTCTTATTTCTCTTTCAACACTTGCATGAAAGTGTTTGAAGATACCGAGCACCTGGCCTTTAGATTTTAAAACAAAAGCTCATACTTTTCAAGAATAATCATCATTAAAAGTAACAAAGTATGATGCAATACTATTGTCTTAGCATCCATAGTGCAAATATCAGTGTGAACTAAATCTAGAACATGTGATCTCCATGAGGTCCAAAACTATGAAATGATCTCTATCATGATTTCCAACAAAATAATGAGTAGTATTTAAAGCTGTACCTTTCACTGGAAGTGAGTGCTTCTTGGCTAAGACGCTTAGTCCTTTCTTGCTCAAGTGACCAAGATGTATCTTCCACAAATCATAAGAGGAATCATCAGCTATATTCACCTCTTCTTTGCACAACATTTCTTGTAAGTAGAGAGTAGTGGGATTATTATCTTCTTTAGGAACAACGAGAGCTCCTTTGGTAATCTTGCATTTTCCACTACATAAAAAATACAATATTCCTCTTGATCCAATGCCTTCACTGAAATAAGATTCAACCACATATCTAGCGCATGCCTAATATTCTTCAACTGTAACTTGCATCCCATGTTGGTTTCAAACTACACATCACCCACACCAATGATATCACACACTCCTTTATCTCCTAATTTGATCTTGCCAAAATTTTTAGCAGTATAAGAAGTGAAAAATTCATGCCTCAGAGTGACATGATATGAGACACCAAAATCCATAATCCAAGTGAAATCATCACAGTCAAGATTAAAATAATTTTCATCATATGTGATAAGAACATATTCATAAATAATAGTAGCAGTTTCTTTATTTCTATGTTTACCTTTGTCTTCATTTCTTCCTCTTGATTGTTCTCTTTTCAAGAACCTACAATACCTCTTGATATGTCTCGACTTACCACAATGGTGACAATTGAACTCCTTTTTTGGCTTATACTTTTTTCTTGACTTGATTCGACTCTCTGACCTGTTAGAACTGTGAGATTTTCTACTGTTCCTTCTCCCCCGTGACTCTGAAACAGGTGCTTCTAACTGGGAGGATGCATTAATCAAATCCCTTTTTTTTCTTTTGGCTCCTTCATTCAACATGTTCTCTTTAACCATTGCTAAAGTTAACTTTCCTTTTGGAGCCGAGTTAGTCAGTGTCACAACCAGAACTTCCTAACTATTAGGCAAAGAACTCAGCAACGACAAGGCTTGCAACTCATCATTTAAAGTGATTTCATTATTTGTTAGTTGGTTCACCATCTCCTGTAAAATGCTCAAGTGTTTCGGCATTGATTTACCTTCAATATACTTTATATTGACTAGCTTATAAATCAAGAATGCTCTGTTTTACGTATTTTTCCTCTCATATAACTCCTTTAATTTCTTCCACATCTTCTCAGCACTAGTTTCAGTATCAACATGTGGATACACATTGAGATCAAGTCATTGCCTAATCAAAGCAATTGCCTTCCAATTCAACTTCTTCTATTCAACATCAGATTTGGTACCTTAGGATTTATCCCTCCATAGAATTATACAAGTTCTTGCTATACAGCATATCTTCTATGAGGGTCTTCCAAATCGAATAATTTTTGGAATTAAATTTGACCATATTTGGCCCTTGAATTTTTTCCTCCATTTAATCAGCACAGAAATAAACAACCAAAGCTCTGATACTGATGAGTTTGGAAAACTCTAAATTAATATTTGTGATGACTAAACATTATTAAACATTTAATTACAAAATTATTAATTTTGATCTTCAACTAACATATGTTAATTAATAATTTTGTGTTGCAGGTTATTAATTGGGCCGAAATAAAAAGAAATATACCAAGCCCAATAAATTAAATTTCAGCCCCATGTAATTCTTGTTGTGTGATTTTTGGCTGAAATGGTTTTATTAGTTGGGCCATAATATTTTATCTCTATAAGCCCAAAGAAAGCCTTCCTATGTGTTCATTGCTTGATCTCAATTTCATCAGGAAAGCAAATGTTATCATTTGGGCCAGATTAAATCTTAATGCTACCAAGCCCAACATTATTTTGATAAAAGTTTCCAAGCTTGGTCCGAAACCAAGTTTAAATGAAAGCTAAATGGCTTCATGCTTTCCAACGGATTCCATCTCTTGTTAAGAATGGATTTCAAATTTTAATATGTTAACATTGGAAACATGAGAGAGAACTTGACTTTGATTTGATGGGAATCATTATGATTAACGCTATACGCTACTCAAAGCAAGGGAAGTAAAAAACAATCTATCAACTTGTTTCATTTTCACTTAATTGCTTTTACTTTAACTTCACATTCTCTCTCATCTCTTTCTTCTTCTTCCTTCAGTCCTTGTCCAGGAAGCTATGGACGCAATGCTCATCAACCAAGAAAAGGAAGAAGTTGCATGCATCAAGACCATCAAGCTAATGATGGCAAGAAAACATACTAAAATAAAAATGAGCTGTGGCTGAGATATTCACTATATTTGGTTAGATTTGGTGATGTATCTTGAGCCTCTCATGCTCAAAAATGGACGAAGAAGATTCGGCCAGCATGGAGGAGATTCTTGAAGCATGGCTTGTCTTTTATTCTGTTTAACCACCACAGGGAGTAGCTAGAGTGGCGAAGTGATGGTTGAAGGCAGAGATTGAAGCAGATGAAGTCATCATCATCATGAAGTATCAAGGGCCAGAAATCCATCTTGGAGAGCAAGCCAAGGATGGAGAGCTCGGATTGATGAAGGGTGATGATCAAGAAAGGTTCAGAGGTAATTGCATGTTGGGTTTTACATGGTTATCTCTTCTCTCTCTATGTGGCCGAACCGGTTCTATTTGTTGAAGGAGGAAGAAGTTGGTTCGGTTTTGGCTTCAATAAGTGGAGGCTCCCCTCTTCTATAATAACGGTGGACAGCCACTGTTTGAAGCAAGGAGAAAAATTTGAGAGTGCAAGGCACAGTGTTCTCAGAGCTACCTGAGCTAACAGTTTTCTCTTCTCCTTCAATGTATTTTGTTTTGTATTTTTCTGTTTAATTTTGTCATGTCTTGAGTCTCATGGAAAAAAGGCAAACAGTGAGGTTTGTATGAAAAAGCCATAGAGCGGAAAAAGGCAGAGAGAGCAAAATTAAAAGAAAAAGTCATAGATGTCTTAGAGTTCCTTTGTTCATCTATGTTGTGTTTCATGTTTGTGATGGAGACTGGATGTAGGCTGCACTGTACTTAGCAGCTGAACCAGGATATATCTAGGTGTAATCTTTCTTCTCTCCAACTCCATTTCTGTTTTCTACTGCACAGGAGCAAAAACTAAAATGTCTCGTGCCGAGTGACAATACAAAACAAAAGGTCTCGTGACAAGTGATGAGCAAAAACAAAAAGTCTCGTGTCCAGAGACAAGCTAAAACAGAAAAATCTCCTCTGAGTTCAGCAAGCGTTAGCAACATAAAAAAGGGGCTAAGATTCAACCCCCCCTTCTCTTAGCCACTGAAACCATCAATTGGTATCAGAGCTTGGTCTCATAGAGATCAAGCTTTGCATCTTGGAGTAAAGATCCTCATGGCAGAAAACAGTGGCGCAAATGTGGTGTCTTATAATCTAACTGAAGGTCAATCAAGCAACAGACCCCCTCTTTTCAATTGGAAAAATTATACCTATTGGAAGGAGAGGATGAAGATATTTGTACAAGCAGTGGATTACAGACTATGAAAAATCATCTTGGAAGGACCACAATATCCAACTGTTACAAGTGCCGAAGGAGTTGTCTCTCTTAAACCAGAAGCAAGATGGACAGAAGAAGATAGGAAGAAGGTAGAATTAAATGCCAAGGCAATAAATCTGCTCAACTGTGCTATAAGCTTCGAGGAGTACCGACGGGTATCAAGATGCACAACGGCAAAGGAAATCTGGGATAAATTGCAAATCACCCATGAAGGAACCACCATTGTGAAGAAGACTCAGACAGACATGTTGAATAGAGAGTATGAAATGTTTGCAATGAAGGAAGGAGAGTCCATTGATGAACTGTTCGAACGGTTCAATGCTATCATTGTTGGCTTAGATGCTCTGGGAATTACACATTCTGATTCTGTGCTAGTGAGAAGAGTGTTGAGGTGTCTCACAAAAGAGTGGGAAACTAAAGCTTTAATTATTTCTGAGAGCAGTAGCTTAGACTCCATGACACTTGATGATTTGAGAGGAAATCTTCTTGCTTTTGAAAATACCTATTTGAAAAAGGATACAAAAAAGAAAGGAATTGCATTTTCTTCTGTGACTAACCCTCTAGATGATGAATCCAGTGATAACTCTTCTGAAAATGAGTTTGTTTTATTTGCAAAAAAATTCAGGAAAATGGCTAAGCTCAAAGGTAAAGGCAGCAGCACAAGGAGAGTGAAGAAAGACCTCAGCAAGGTAACTTGCTACAATTGCAAGGAAATGGGGCATTTCAAATCTGATTGTCCCAAGCTGAAGAAGGAGGAAAAGCCGAAAAGAGGAAAGAAGAAAGGACTGATGGCCACATGGGAAGACTTGGAGAATGATTCTGATGATGATGATGAAGAAACCGAGACCAAGTCACAAACATGTCTCATGGCAGACCACATAGATCAGGTAGTCTTTTATAATCCTAACACTGAAGATCTTCATCTTATGATAGACCACCTTTCTGAAAAAATAAGATGTTTTTTGCTGAAAAATCAAGAACTTGAACAACAACTCACCATTCTTAAGGCTGAAAACAGTTTTCTAAAAGAAAAAGTGAGAGAGGCCGAAACTGCTTGTGATCTTGTTGAAGAGAATAAGCAGTTAAGAGCCCAAGTCAGAAGCTGTGAAAGTAACCATTGTGTTCTTGCATATGTGGATTGTTTTAAGTAAAATGAAGAGTTGCTTAAAGAGGTTAAAAGACTTAAGGAAGACTTGGCCAAGTTTACACAAAGTTCCGAAAGTTTAAATCACATCTTGGCTAGTCAAAAACCTCTTTATGATAAGGCTGGGTTGGGTTTCTATAAATCTGAAAATTTACCTTTTGAAAATATTGCCTCATCTTCTAATGACACAAGATTTCAAGATCCCACCTACTTTAACAAAAAGTCAACTCCAAGGTTTTGTAGACTATGCAATCGGAATGGACACTTTCCCATTCAATGCTTTTTCGGTGAAAGAATGGTTGGTGACAAGGTTTATAAAATTGTTTTTGATTACAATGGCTTAGGACATAGAAGATGGTTTAATGTAAAAGGATCCAAAAAGATTTGGATACCTAAGGTTACTTGAGTTTTTTTTGCAGGTGTGCCTAGCATCCAAAAGGAAAGAAAATATGTGGTATATGGACAGCGGATGCTCTAGGCATATGACCGAAAAGGCAACCTTCTTCATAAAACTTGATGACTATGATGGAGGACTTGTCACTTTCGGTGATGATGCAAAAGGAAAAATTGTGGCTGTTGGGAAAGTTGGTAAAAACTTTTCTTCTTGTATAAATGATGTTCTCCTTGTACATGGCTTGAAACATAATTTGCTTAGTGTTAGTCAACTTTGTGATTTGGGTTTTGAAGTTATTTTTAAGAAATTTGTTTGTTTAGTTGTGTGTGAGAAAACTGGGAATGTTCTTCTTGAAGCTAAAAGATGCAACAATGTGTATGGATTAACTCTTGAGGATTTAAAGGAACAAAATGTAATATGCTTCACATCTTTTGAATCTGAAAAATGGCTTTGGCATAGAAAATTGGGACATGCTAGCATGTATCAAATTTCTAAGCTAGTCAAAAGAAATTTGGTTAGAGGAATCCCAAACATCAAGTTTAATAAGGATCTCACTTGTGACGCTTGTCAATTAGGCAAACAAGTAAAATCCTCTTTTAAATCAAAAGATGGAATCTCAACCAAAAGGCCATTGAAAATGTTACATATTGATCTTTTTGGTCCTACTAGAAGTCAAAGTTTAGGAGGTAAACATTATGGTCTTGTGGTGGTAGATGATTACTCTAGATTTGGTTGGGTACTTTTCCTTGCTCATAAGAATGATGCTTTTCATGCTTTTTCCACCCTTTGTAAGAAAATTCAAAATGAAAAGGATTTGAAAATTGCCCATTTAAGAAGTGATCATGGAAGAGAATTTGAAAATCAAGATTTTGAAAAATTCTGTGATGACTTAGGGATTTCTCATAATTTTTCATGTCCTAGAACCCCCCAACAAAATGGGGTGGTTGAAAGAAGGAATAGAAGCCTTCAAGAAATGACTAGGGCTATGTTATGTGAAAGTGAAATTCCTAAATTCTTATGGGCTGAAGCTGTGAACACAGCATGTTATATTTTGAATAGAACAATCATTAGAAAAGGGTTAAAGAAAACACCATATGAGCTATGGAAAGGAACCCCTCCAAATCTTAAGTATTTTCATGTTTTTGGATGCAAATGCTTTGTACTTAACAATAAGAAAAACCTTGGAAAATTTGATCCAAAATCATATGAAGGAATGTTTGTTGGATATTCCACCACAAGCAAGGCCTATAGAGTTTATCTCAAGGAGCATAGGACAATAGAGGAATCCATACATGTTACTTTTTGTGATTCTAACTTAATTCCCAGCATTGTGAAGGATATTGATTCAGATTGTGAAGAGGATGGAACAAGCAAAGAAAATCCCAAATCTGTCCAGAATGAAGAATCTGTCAGTCCGGTTCTGTCTCGTCAGATTGGAGGAGACACTTTCATTTTGTCTCCTGAACAGGCACGAGCAACTGAAACATTGAGACCACCAGAAGTTCATCAAATTTCTACACCTGTCCGAAAGCCTAGAGAATGGAAGTCTATGAGGGGTTATCCTCATGATTTCATCATTGGTGATCCTTCTCATGGCGTAACAACAAGATCCTCTACCAAAAGGCAAACCGAACCTAGCAACTTTGCTTTCTTGTCACAAATGGAGCCCAACAATGTCAAACAAGCTCTTGAAGATCCATCATGGGTCAAGGCCATGCAAGAGGAGCTAGCTCAATTTGACAAGAATGAGGTTTGGACATTAGTACCTTATTCGGATAGTATGAAGGTAACGGGTACTAAGTGGGTCTTTAAAAATAAACTTGGTGAGGATGGACAAGTTATTCGTAACAAGGCTAGATTAGTGGCCCAAGGTTACGATCAAGAAGAGGGTATAGATTTTGATGAGTCTTTTGCTCCGGTAGCTAGAATGGAAGCAATTCGGTTGCTTCTTGCCTATGCCGCCCATAAAGGGTTTTGTGATGCAGATTATGCGGGAGATAGAGTGGATAGAAGAAGCACGTCCGGCATGTGCTGCTTCCTTAGAAGCTCACTCAACATGTGGTCAAGCAAGAAACAAGCCACAGTGGCTTTATCCACAGCTGAAGCAGAATACATTTCCGCATCTGCATGTTGCACTCAATTAATTTGGTTAAAAACACAATTGGAAGATTACAAATTAAAAATCAATAGTATACCCCTATTTTGTGATAATATGAGTGCAATAAATATTTCAAAAAATCCTGTTTTGCACTCAAGAACAAAGCACATTGAAATTAAGTATCATTTCATTAGAGAACATGTGCAAAAGGGAACTATTGATATTCAATTTGTAAAATCTGAAGACCAAATTGCTGATATTTTTACAAAACCCCTCTGTGAAGACAGATTCTGTAGCTTGAGAAAAAGTTTGGGAATATATGATTTAAATTTTATTGAAAATCTGTGAAATTGTGACTCTGTTCAGTTTTTGCTCGTAGGTTTGGATGAGATAAAAATAATGGCATGATGGAAGAGCTGTGGTCAAGGGGGAGGCAACGCAGAATTCAAAATTTTATGGGCCCCACCAAAAATTCCTTGACCCCACCTTAACAGTTATGGTCGTTATCCTTCTACAAATAAGAATCTTCCTCTTGTGTCATCAAATCTCCTTGGAAGTGGTTATTGTCAAATCAAATCCCTATATCCATCTAATCCCTTGATTTAAGGCAACAACTTTTCAGTTTTGGATTTCAAAAGTTAAAAGGGAAATCATTTTTGGATAATAACCACCCATTATGGTCATTAACCGTCCACTAATGGTCATTACTCTCCATATTCTCTTTCCAAACCCCATTAAATGTGTTCACCCACCTTGTCTCTCTCTCTCCCTCTCAATTCGGTTATCACCCCCAACCTTTCATATTTCATTCCCCCATTACCATGAAAAAGAAAACCGCGCCAAGAAAGAGTGAAAGAATTCTTCTTTCTCAAAAACCATCAACACCCCAAACGCACACTCACATCCACATACATTCTACTTCCTCATCCTCTCCCTCACCTCCAACCAAACAAACCGAAGCCATGAGAAGAAAGGTAGTGGCCCAAAAGAGTTTCGGAAGAGGACGAAACAGGAAGAACAAGGACCCTCAAAAGGAAGAAGAGCAAGAATCTCATACTTCTCCCTTGCCTTCACCTCCACCCTCATCACCGAAATGGACTACTCCTGGAAAAAGCTTCCAAAAGAATCAGGGGTTTGCACTCAATGACACTACTGAACCTCCAAACTTGGAATCCATGGAATTCAGAGACAAGTATGGCAAGACTCACTCCCACTTTGATCCAAGCAGATTTAACTCGTGCACCTCTTTTGAGTTTCATAAAGAGGTTATGGAGAAGCGTCATTTGTGCACAACCTATCTTGTTAGCCTTGAAAATCTCACCAACAAGGGTATCAATATCTCCTCTCTGTTTGAACTTCTCAACTGGAAGCCTCTGCTTCTCATCCAGAAACCAGTCTACCCTGGTCTTGTTCGAGAGTTTTATGCCAATATGCGGCTCATTGACGGCACCCTTCATTCCTATGTCAAAAGGGTTCAAATAGCCCTTGATGCTGAGACAATTGGAGCGGCCCTTGGGTTCAAAGATGAAGGACTACGAGCGTACATGGTGGAAAAATAGGACACACAAGTTGGCGTTCCATACAAAACTGTTCTAAAGCACATTTGCGAGAACCTTTCTGGATTGCATGGCACCATTCCGACACATAAAGCTCTAGGACCGGTCAATTCCCTGCTTCACCGAATCATCACTCATATTCTGACTCCCCAAAGTGGCTCACACAACCGAGTAACATTTTCTGACTGTCTCATCTTATTTGCTTTGGTTACCTCTACTCCTATATCCTTTAGTTATATTATGATTAGGCACATGTGGGATTCTGTTAGAAGCACCAGAAAGGCTAACCTGCCTTATGGTATGTTTTTAACTAGAATATTTGAGTACTTTAAAGTTGATTTGTTGAATGAGGCTGTAGAAAACAAGGTGTCTTCAATTAGAGGAGGAGGAGCAACTAAGGACACCAAAGGGCGAAAATCGGCTGCATCGGATAGTGAGTATGAAGGGAGGCCAGAATCTTCCAAAACAATTAAGTCCATCAAACAGATTTTGGGAGAACTTTCGAACATGGCAGATCTGATGTATAAATCCCACAAAGAAGCCCGCAAACAAGCTTATGAAAGTGAGAAAGCTTGGAACAATTGCGAAGAAAGGGTTAATCTGATGATGGAACGTTTTAAAGAAGATTTGGGAGATGATAGTGACGGAGATGCTGAAGAACAAATTAATTTTTCTGATGATTAGTGACTGTTTCTTTACTCTGTTTGATATTGACTCCATTAGGCTCAATCTGTTTTTTGTATGAGCATGACTTGAAACTCCCTGCTCTAGGATAATCTCTAGGATATTGTCATATACTCTTGCTACTTTCTCTTGAATATTTTGCTGTGTTGATCATGTTTTTGTGCAGGTGCCCCCATGATGACAAAAGGGGGAGGAAATTTATGTGTTTCCAAAATTGAAATTGGAACGAAACAGGGGAACAGGGGATGAAATTTTCAAAATTGAAAATTTATGATCACCCATGTTCAAAGAATGCATGTTGTTATTGCATTCACTATGGTTCATGATCACCCATGTTCAAAGAATGCATGTTGTTATTGCATTCACTATGGTTGTTGCTTGAACTGCATTTGGTTTATAATGATGTTTGATTTATTTTTTTGATGCCTGGCTGTAATTCATCATTGATAAACTTGTTGTTTGGAAAACTTATTTTTGGCAGTTTCTTTAAATTGTGTAATACATTAAAACTGCCTTGTTTTGATCATGTGTACTTCAAATACTTTTCCATCATGTTGTTTTGCTCTGATATCTTTAACAGGAAAGGATTTGAAAATTTGTTTTGAAATGATTTGAGCAGTAAATCAGTTTATGATATCAAATGAGTTTTGATTATCAATTAAAACTGCTCATAAATCAAGCATTTAGCATCGTAAAATATGCTAAATAACATTGTTACTTGAAGCTTGATTTAAAATGTTACAGGTTGGTGCTTCCCTTGGTAAAAATGGTATATATTAAGGGGGAGCAATGTGACATTTAGAAAGGGGGAGAAATTCAAAATCAAAGGGAGTATTCTTTACTCAATCTTTAAATTTCTTTTCATTTCAATTTTAATAATGTTTGTCATCAAGGGGGAGATTGATGAGTTTGGAAAACTCTAAATTAATATTTGTGATGACTAAACATTATTAAACATTTAATTACAAAATTATTAATTTTGATCTTCAACTAACATATGTTAATTAATAATTTTGTGTTGCAGGTTATTAATTGGGCCGAAATAAAAAGAAAGATACCAAGCCCAATAAATTAAATTTCAGCCCCATGTAATTCTTGTTGTGTGATTTTTGGCTGAAATGGTTTTATTAGTTGGGCCATAATATTTTATCTCTATAAGCCCAAAGAAAGCCTTCCTATGTGTTCATTGCTTGATCTCAATTTCATCAGGAAAGCAAATGTTATCATTTGGGCCAAATTAAATCTTAATGCTACCAAGCCCAACATTATTTTGATAAAAGTTTCCAAGCTTGGTCCGAAACCAAGTTTAAATGAAAGCTAAATGGCTTCATGATTTCCAACGGATTCCATCTCTTGTTAAGATTGGATTTCAAATTTTAATATGTTAACATTGGAAATATGAGAGAGAACTTGACTTTGATTTGATGGGAATCATTATGATTAATGCTATACGCTACTCAAAGCAAGGGAAGTAAAAAGCAATCTATCAACTTGTTTCATTTTCACTTAATTGCTTTTACTTTAACTTCATATTCTCTCTCATCTCTTTCTTCTTCTTCCTTCGGTCCTTGTCCAGGAAGCTATGGACGCAATGCTCATCAACCAAGAAAAGGAAGAAGTTGCATGCATCAAGACCATCAAGCTAATGATGGCAAGAAAACATACTAAAATAAAAATGAGCTGTGGCTGAGATATTCACTATATTTGGTTAGATTTGGTGATGTATCTTGAGCCTCTCATGCTCAAAAATGGACGAAGAAAATTCGGCCAGCATGGAGGAGATTCTTGAAGCATGGCTTGTCTTTGATTCTGTTTAACCACCACAGGGAGTAGCTAGAGTGGCGAAGTGATGGTTGAAGGCAGAGATTGAAGCAGATGAAGTCATCATCATCATGAAGCATCAAGGGCCAGAAATCCATCTTGGAGAGCAAGTCAAGGATGGAGAGCTCGGATTGATGAAGGGTGATGATCAAAAAAGGTTCAGAGGTAATTGCATGTTGGGTTTTACATGGTTATCTCTTCTCTCTCTATGTGGCCGAACCGGTTCTATTTGTTGAAGGAGGAAGAAGTTGGTTCGGTTTTGGCTTCAATAAGTGGAGGCTCCCCTCTTCTATAATAAGGGTGGACAGCCACTGTTTGAAGCAAGGAGAAAAATTTGAGAGTGCAAGGCACAGTGTTCTCAGAGCTACCTGAGCTAACAATTTTCTCTTCTCCTTCAATGTATTTTGTTTTGTATTTTTCTGATTAATTTTGTCATGTCTTGAGTCTCATGGAAAAAAGGCAAACAGTGAGGTTTGTATGAAAAAGCCATAGAGCAGAAAAAGGCAGAGAGAGCAAAATTAAAAGAAAAAGCCATAGATGTCTTAGAGTTCCTTTGTTCATCTATGTTGTGTTTCATGATTCTGTGGGAATCCCCTTGTAAGTTGGGTTAGCACTTTACAAGTTGTAATCAGGTTGATTATAGTGAAATTCCATCATGTTTGTGATGGAGACTGAATGTAGGCTGCTCTGCACTTAGCAGCTGAACCAGAATATATCTGGGTGTAATCTTTCTTCTCTCCAACTCCATTTCTGTTTTCTACTGCACAGGAGCAAAAACTAAAATGTCTCGTGTCGAGTGACGAGACAAAACAAAAGGTCTCGTGACAAGTGACGAGCAAAAACAAAAAGTCTCGTGTCCAGAGACAAGCTAAAATAGAAAAATCTCCTCTGAGTTCAGCAAGCGTTAGCAACATAAAAAAGGGGGCTAAGATTCAACCCCCCCTTCTCTTAGCCACTAAAACCATCAGATACCACTTGTTGGAAAAAATTGAGGTTCAAACAAGAACTTGTCTAACAACGAAAGTACCAAAAATAATTTTTTCATAACCTGTGTAGTTAAATAGGTAACTCTATTTCAAACAGCAAATATAATGACAGAAATTAAATAATCAAATATCAAAATTTTTATCGTGGAAAAACTCCCAAAAGAGGGACAAAAATCTACAGGACCTAGTCAAATAAAATCTTTCACTATTAAAATAGTGGGTACACAATCAGTCTTCCTAGTAGCATTAATGCATCTCAATAATTAACAAAATACATCATAAAAATTGATGAAAATAACATATATAAACCTTTCACAAAAATGGATATCTCAAATTAGACAAAAAAAAATCAATACAACTAACAAGTTATATTCTAATGTTTATCTCTACATTAGGAATAATATACTAAAATTTTATAAAAAATGAAATAAGTTTACCGATCTAATAAGATCAAATTTAACCTGCCATTTTCTCTCAATGCCTTTTCCTCTTCGTCGAGTTCTTCACCTTCGCTCTCTCTGATTCTTTTCTTTTTCAAAATGAAGGAATCACTCACTCCTCTCTTTCTATTTTTTTTTCTTTTCGTGACTATAAGCCTATACTTTTTTTATTATTTTTTTTATCTAAAACTTTAAATTGGAGACCCACCAACAATTACATTTCGTATAACTATGCTAAAATTATGATCAAAGAGTTGCAGTAGGCAATGAATACAAAAAATTCTTCGAAATCTTGCTATGACTTTTTTTCGACAATCAATGCTCTACCGTGACAATTAGTGCAATATATATATAGCGTCCAATCCAGTATCCTTACAAAATATTTAGAAATGGATTGTCACAAAATTACTTCCTGTTTCCTTCAAAGATTCTTTTCAAAGGCTTCGCCGTTCTTCCAGCAATTAAGGTGTGTTTGTTTATAAATACGAGACATTAAAATAAAAACACTGAAACATAAAATTATATTTAGCAGACGAGACAAAAATAAAGACAATTATCTAAAGAGACTAAATTAATATATTTTATATCTATTCTAACAAAAAAATAACAAAAATACTAACAAAAAAATATAATTTATTTTTTTATTTTTTATTATTGTTAACTTTTTTATAATTATAACTTTTATTATTATTTTTTATTTTTTAAAATAAAAAAATAAAAATAAATTAAACTTTATAATATATTTTAATTTATTATTAAATAAAATAAAATATTAATTTTTATATTTTTATTATTTATATTTTATTCTCAATATCTTATATTATCATGTTTTTATAACCAAACATAGCTTTAGGGACAATGTTTCCAAGCTCGCGGGTGTATTGAGCTCACAAACAAAACAGAATGTAGAATGCACCATAGTAGGAGTGCACATGTTAATATTTAGTCAAGGATAGTAATCGACAATTGTCAGGGTAGTGATAGAGACTATATACCTTCTTTCCAATATAAGTTAGATTACTCTAACTTAAATAATAATTACAAGTCCAAGTTGTTATCCTTTTAATATTTCAATGAGTAAAAATGTAAATATATATTATTATTTGAAAATATAAAAAATTCTAATCTTTTATATATTTAAGAATTAAAAAGATAACTAAGAGAATGTTTTAGGATTTCGAACTATTTTTCAAGTAATAACTTAGTTTAGCACAATCAATACAATCTTTATTTTGCTCTAAGTAATTTTCTCTCCCAAATTATCTAAGCGTTAAATTATTACCACTGCCATTGTATTGATGAAAAAATTTAGGGAATTAATTTGATTAAGCGAAAATTTTAACGGTTGAAATTTGATAGATTACTTTGACTATTAATTCGATTAAAATTTGTACAACTACAATATTTGTTCTCCTGTTTCAATTGTCAAAACTGATTAATATTTATTTTTTGAATTTGTCTACAAACGTTTTCTGTAATTATCGTTTTCTCCTTCTCAACTTAATTATTTATTTTTAGTTGTGTATATTTATTAAGACAAACATTAAATTTTATTGAACATCTATAAATTTAAAGAATAAATAAAACTCTTTATTAATTTCAATATATTTTCTTTGTCTAATATCATAATCTTTACTAATATTATTTTTAATAAATACAAGAAAGATATCAACTAATTAATGAGTTATTAAAATTCCAAAACGATAATAAGTTGATAGAAAACTAAATGAATAAATATACAAATTCATCCTAAAAAAAGATTTTAGATCAGACATTTTTGTTCCATAACAAATTTTTATTTTATAGAAGTCTTTGATACTTGTCCAACAAATTATTGTGAATGGAGATTACTTTGTCTTAGAATATATTTTACTAGAACATAAATACATAATCATATATAATAAAATTTGTTTGAATTTTATTTGTCCAAAACACATGTTACAAATTTAAATGAAAGCTATAGAGGGACCAACTGTCCAATAAGTATTTTTCAAAAACTTCCGGAGAACAACGTTTTTTGAGAACCAAAATATTCAATATGAAATTTTTTAAAGATTAATTTAAGTATTTATTCAAAATAAAACTAAAAAGATATACAGGAGGAAGGAAAAATGATATTTTTATTTAATAAAAGAGTAAACTATTAAAATAATATCCAAAAATTTATACAATGACAAAAATAATTTTTAAAATTATGAATGACAAATAAGTCTTTAAATGATTTGAATTTGCGACAATAATAAATATTATATTTTTATAACTAACAAAAAAAATTTTTGTATTTAGCAAATGACTTACCCATTTGATCTAAATTTTTGTGATGACATTTGATAGCTATTTAGAAGGGCGCACACAAATATTTTGAGTAAAATTTAATTTCTAATTTTGTTTTTTCAAAAAGAATGAGCATTTACAATAACCATTTTAAAAAAAATTCACTTGACATGAAATTAATAAGGATGAAAATATGTTATTTTTTAATAATACTTATAAAAAATTATTCACATCAAAATATAATTTTTAAAGTTTTTTTTAAAATATATATTTAACATCTAATTATTTTGGTTGCATTTTTAAATTTTTTCATGGTTTATTTATCATTTGTATCTTTTGAAATTATTTTTGTTAAAGATATAAATTTTCGAATATCATGTTGAGAATGTACCTGTACTACAAGAAAAATACTGAACACCGTTGGATTTATTGTCAGAGGTTAGCAGCGGATTTACCAGCGGATTTGGCAATAAAGTCGTCGGGTAAAAAAGTTACCGTCATATTCGATTTTCCTATAGTAAATTTGTCGAAAATAATTGAAGAAAAAAAGCAGAAAATTGGCGCTACCATTACCATCAGATTTAGGAGAAGAAAAATCTGACGGTAAGACAATTAAATGAAAAAGCACCATTTTTGTCACATGTTATGCATTACCGGCGGATTTTTTCAACGGTAAATCTGCCGGTAAAATTAACCCTATATTCGAATTTGCGAACCTCTCCTCTCCATTTGTGCAACATCAGCAACCTCATTTCTCTCTCCTTTTTCTTTCTCTCTTGCCATTAGCCCCATCGTCACCATTCGCCACTGTCACCGTCACTCACTCTCATCGTTGGTCATTGTCACTCAGTTACTATCGCTACCTCAATGTTGTCGCGTCGTCCTACACCACACTCATTCAACAGCGTCGGTGCCTCCTGCTGCACGTTTGTTCATCACCGTCGCAGCCTCCTCCAATCGGTCTTCCCTCGTCGTCGCTGCGTCCAAGAAAGTCGTCAACACTGATGTGTGAGCATATTTTAGATATAAATTTATTGAGTTCTATGGAAATTTTAGTGTTTGAAGTCTATTTGGATGCTACTTTGAGTCATTCTATTGTTCTGAATGTTTCCGGTGAAGTTTGGACTAGTTTGACAGAATCTGAGCAGAAGAAAAGAGAAGAATTCTGATTCTGTTGAGTTGGCACTAAATGCTGCATCTGGCGTTTAATGCCCAAGTGCTTTGAAATACGTGTAGCCATTCTGCCAAGCTGGCGCTAAACGCAGACTTGGGCATTTAGTGCCAGGAAGACAGAAACAATTAGAAGCTTACTACCTCTTGGGTTACTAAACGCCGATTCTGGAATTTAGCGCCAATAGCACGGATCCAACTTTAATGATAAGAACCTCATTAGCTAGATTTTGATTTTATTATTGTATTTTATCTTTGTTTTGGTTATTCTTAATTACAAACACAATCTTTTAAGTTTAGACTTTATTATTTTATTTTATTTTAAATCAAGTTAGGTTAGATATAAAAGGAAAAAGAATTAGCCCTTCGGGCTCTCTTTTCTCTTCTATCTCATTCTAGTTTTCACACACTTTTTAATCCTAGTTTTCTCTCTGAACCATGAGCAATTAAACCTCATGTGTTAAGGTTAGGAGCTCTGTTTATTCTATGGATTAATACTATTGCTATTCTATTTTAATTACTGTGTTGATTAAATTCAAGGATTTGCTTTCGTTCTCCACCTTACGGATTAGGGTATATTGGAAGATAACCCTGGTTCTACTTGAGTTCTTGTTAAATCTTGAAAAAGTAATTTACTTGGACAATAGTTTGAAAGTAATTCCTCCTAAATTGCTAATTGCCTGGACTTAATGAGATACATGATATATAATCCTCTTATATTTGGATAATTAGGGTTTTTGTGGTTAATAAACTAGAACTGAACTTAACACTTTAATCTATATTAAGTGACCAAAGAATTGGCAGTTGATTAGGTTAAAGGAGATTAAATCACTAAGGAATTAGGGTTTAGTCAATCACAGTTTACCATGAATTGAATCTTGCATGATTAAAATAGTTGGTAAGAATTATAAATCCGGAAAATAAATATCTCTGAAACCTTAACCATTCTCTCATACATTTCTCACACCAATTTCACTGTTTTACTTCCTGAACTCATGGTTTACTGTTTAATATAATTTAAGCCTCAAAACACTCTTTTCTATTGGTTTGACTAAGTGAATCATTTTACTATTGTTTCTTGGTCCATTAGTTCTCATGGGATCAACCCTCACTCACCTGACGTATTACTTGGTACGACTCGGTGCACTTGCCGGTTCAGTTGTGATTTTGAAACACCACACCAAACACCAGCAGTAGCACCGTCTCCAGCTCTAGCAGCATTGTCACTACCAGATCATTCTTTCCTTTTGTTGTCACCACCTCTCATTTGTCGCTATCTTCTGTACTAAGTCCCTTTCTCTGATTTGTTTCTTTTAATTTTTTTCAACATTTGGGGATTTAGAATTTGTTTAGTTGTTTGAAGTTTTTTTTGAAATTGCTAATCTTCTAAGTTTGTATTTATTTTTGTTCATTTTTTTAATTTAATTTAATTTGTGTGTGGTTGTGCAAGAATTCATGGTAAAACAAGTAAAGGTTCAGTTTTTGTGATTTTTTGCGGGGATCAAGAAAAATCAGCTTCGCAAAAACAAGTAAAATTTCAGTTTACTATTTTAATTTCTGTGCTTGTTTGTATATTTTTTCAGTTTTGTGAAGTTTATTTCCATTTTGAACATAAGAAAAAATATCTTTTTTTTTGGATAAAAATGTTTTGAGAGATTGGAAGCAAATCAAAGAAGAGTCTTTCTATTGGAAAAATGTGTTTGAAAATTGTAAAGTTTTGAAAAATAAACGAGAATTTTTATGTAGATATATTTTATTTTCAGGGTCTATTGTTTTGTCTAGAAGCTGCCTCTTTGTTGCTTCATAACTTCTGCATTTATTATATTGATGCTCCCTACAATTAGGTCAGTATTAATAGAAAATTTTTACTTTTTAATGTTCTTCAATTATCAATTTTTATCTGAATTTTGATGCATTTTTACTTCCATGAAATATTAATTTATTATAAACTATTTTCATAGCTTTGGTATATACTTGCGTTCCTTATATTCTTTAAACAAACAAACAAAAAAGTCATGAATGCTCTCCACACAATTGCTCATAGAGTCTAATAGACTCTTTCTCATTTGCTTAAGAGTTATTGCAATTGGGAGTCAATGTGATTTCATTGGACGAGCCATTGTTCTGTGTGGAAGACCTTGTAGACCAAGTTACGTTGAAGAAGTTCTTGAATTATTTGGGTATGTAGACCATCATTTATTTGTATTTTGTCTTAGCATAAAGATTTAGTTACTTACAATGGACCTTGAGAACATATTCTTTCATTATTTTCACTGCAAGAATATCTTAACAATTGTTGTCATGCACTAAAACTAGTAAAGAAATACATCTATAGCATCTTAATGTAAAGAAATTTAGTATAAAATTATAAAATTTTAAATTTTGTTAGTTTAAAAATTATTAAATTTAAAGTTATATATAGTGAATTTTTAAACAAATTTAAAAAAAATTAAAATTTAAGTTTATTGTCGGATTTACCGTTGGTAACTTTTAATTTAATTATTAATAATAATAAATAATATATTATCATCAGATTTATGAGAAAAAAATTCGACGATAATAAGTTCTAAAATTTTTCCAATTAAAAATTTATATTCGCTGCTAAATTTGTCGGTGATTAACGACAGACAAAAACTCTATCGATAAATAGTTACCAGCGAGATTTATACCGTCAGATTTATTTCGCCGCTAAATTCGACGATAAATCCGATAGTATTCGATGACTTTTTTTTAATTAAATGAAGAATTAATGCAAATATTGCATTGTTTATTTTATACATAAAGTTTTTTGAAAAAATAAAGTTTTTTGAAACAATTTTGTTACGTGTGTTCTAAAAATCAGCCAATAAATTAGTCATTAAGATAAAATAATTTTAAAAATACGAAATTCTTATATAGTACGTATGGATATTTTGTTGAATTATCGTATTCGTGTGTTAGATATATTTTGGACATGATACTCATCGACACTTGTCTGATATGTGTATCTTCTGTGTCTAATAACTGCATCTTAATAAAAAATAAAAAATTCTTCTCCAGACACACTTGAATACACTTAAATACCATTACATGTCAGCATGTCTAGTCTTATTTTTAACATGTATTCTTAAAATAAATTTAGAAATAGAATATATTTTTAATTATTAAAACAAAAAATATTTTAAATATTGTATATAATTAAAAAGACATTAAAAATAGTTAAAAAGTTAATAAATATTAATAAAATATCATTATAATTTATCTAAAAGATATTTTATATTTTATGTATATACTTTATTCACGTATCTTATAATAATTAAAATTCGTGTATTCGCATGTCATGTGTTGTGTCATGTTCCGTGTCTGTGTCCGTGTTTATGCATCATAGCAAAATATATTTTGAAAATAAATTAAATAATATATATATTTATACACAAATACATAATAACTGATTTAGTACTGGTTTTTCGTGTGTAGTATTTTTGGCTCTCTTTCAAATGAATTGTTTATTTGTAGTTAAAATATAATTATTAAGATAATTATTAGATTTTATTAAAAATATAAAATTTTATTAAAGATATAAACAATAAAAAATAAAAATATCTCTAATATTATTTTCTCTCTCCAATAATATCTATTAATCTCTAACATTTTTCTAATTAATAATAAATGGCATTAATGATAGAAATTAATTAATGTTTTCTTAAAATTAAAAAATAATAGCAAATTTGTAAAAAAAATAAATATTGAAAGAGATATATAATTTAAAAAGGAATTAATGAGTAATATTTTTATTCGTTATGTAAATTCTCTTTCTCTTTTATATATAAATGTAAAAGAAACATGCACAAGAACCCACATTTCTTAGTAGACAAATATAAGATAAGAACCTCTTGAAGAGTGATAGTGAATTTCTCACTACTCAGCAAGCATGGCCAACCACTTATCGCAATACGCCGTTCTCCTTCTCCTCATTACATCAAGTAAGTTTTTAACTCCGATCCTTCTCTTCCAATAAGTGTATGTATGTGTTTTTCGCTTCTAATTGTTTTGGTAGAATCACATATATTCTTTGATCGAAGACCATGCTATTTGAATCTTAAAAATTTTATACATTATACTAAACCAGACTTTCACTTAAAACTAGTACTAAAAGGAAGAAAAATATTTGTCATTTTAACTAATTATGTTTTAATTAGTGTTTGTTCCTCATTATTGTTAAAGAATTAATTTACTTATTAATTTTTGTATATAATTGAAAAATATTTAAAAAAAATTCATTGTATTTAGAGTAAAAAAACGGATCTTATTCTCATAATTTAAATGAGTTAATTTGTTAGACATTTATTTATTTATTTATTCTTTTGAGTGGTAATTATTTTTCAAAAGCGTTGAACATTTGAATATAAAACAGTAAAAATAGAAACACATAATTTAAAAACGTTAATGTTTGATTGAGAACAATAATTAATGATATTAGCTACAAGATTAAATTATGTTTTTTAAAAATTGGTGATAATTTAATTATTTAATTTAAGCTTAAATAGCAAGAAGCTACTATGTCAACAAGTTATATATTTTTTGTGTTAGCTTTCTCTCCTATATATTTGTTGTGATGTATGTATATGTTCACTAACTGGTGTATAACTGCAATTTTTATTCTAGCTAGCTATACCCATGCATGATATTAGTTTATCAATGGAAATTGAATATGGACAAGCATTTAATACTAAAAGTTCAAAATTTTGAAGCATATGAATAATGTTGCCTTGTGACATGTATACACATACATATATAGGTTCTCTTATGATCATGGTGGCAAGTAGTGAAGTGTGCAACAAGGACGGTGGTGGTGTTGGGGATGATAATTGCTCATCATTGCAACAGAAAAAATGTCAAGGGCAGACACTTTTGCCAGGAGCAGAGTGTGTTGACCAATGGTGTAACATTATGTGTGATGTTAAGTACCCTCACCGGGGAGCTTCTGGAAAATGCTCTGGCTTCTATAGGCGTCCAACTGGCCCTGTCTGCATTTGCACCTTCAACTGTTTGTGATGATGAAATAGTGTGTTGATCAAAAGCTTACATGAATTACAAACTAATATATGAGTTTGATCATTTTTAAACCTAGACAATTAAAGTTTAATATTGTGTTATTGATTGTTAATGAAAGTTTTGATTATAACAATAATAATCTATGAGAAGCCTCCCAATAATAATCAAACTTAAGACTCAGTTTTTTTTTCATAGTATCCCAATAAATCAAAGGCTATTTCACTGTAAATCTGAGTTTTATATAAAGTTTAATTTGTCTATTGCTACAAGAATATGGTCGATTAGCTACTACAAAAAGAGTCATAAAATCATCGCTAATCTGACGCAAAATATAATTTGTGACGGATTAGCTACCACCTAACAACTAATGTTTTTCTCGCTAATTACAAGCCCAGTTCAGTGAGGCAAACACAACGGTCGCTAATTCATTGGAAACTTTTTTAGCTACTGAATAGATAGTCGCAAATCCATCACTAAAGTAAAAGCTAATTCCATAGAAAAAATAGACTAAACGGTAGTCGCTAATTAGCGACAAACTCTACTGCAGCAGACTTATCGCTAAATGCAAGCTAACTTCGTAGAAAAAATAGAATGCTTAGTTGATGCTAATTAGTGAGGAATTTTTCCGAACCTAACTCGTCGCAAGTTGTCCGCTAATATGATCGCAAATCTGTCACATTTTGTAACAAATCTATAGCTAATCTTTGAAAATTCGTAATCAAATTTGTAAGAATTTTCTCGCTAAACCAAAGCTATTGAAATGAGAAAGTGAAGTTATGAAATAGTTGATAATTTTCTAGGAAATAATATGTAGTCAATTAGTTACAATACTATTGCAAAATATCATCACAAATTCCTTTTAAACTAGTAACAAATCGTTAGGTATCTCACAAAGGTTTCAGTCGCAATGGAGTCTTTAATTTGTCACCATCATCAACCACGAGTATGTTGCTATACTAAAATAAACCTCATATTATTTTTTTATTTTAGTCATTGAACTAAAAAAATTATATCATATACAGAATAAATTAGTTCATCAAAATTATACATGTTTAAAAAAGTTCAAACTACGTTTCAAGAAATTAGGTATTGAAGTTTAACCTGATAATAACCAAGTCTTTGAGCTTGATCAAATGCCTACTCTATCTTTTCAATAGCTCTAATAAATAACATGGTTTAATTAGTAAACTAACAAAGAAAAAGACTCACTTACAATATCATGTAAAAGTAAGTATTCACTCACTTCTTTAGAGATGTTTCAATCTGGCTACACAAAGGTGTTCTTGCTTTTATAAAATTCATTAAACATTACACATCTTGGTTCCTCATTGCACATTGAAAATTTTAAACAAATAAAAAATACAAACAACACCTAATACTTGACATATCAATTGCACAAAAAATATGTCCACCAATTTCACCTTCAGTTTTACCAATATTGTCACTTATACTGTGATCAAATTGCAAAAATATCACAGAAAAATATCAGTAAATAATAGCATATCAGTGAATCAAAATCAAAAACAGAATAGCAATAAATTATTTAACCAACAATAAATTACAAGCAAAAAAAAGCAATCATCAGAACAGTAGCGAAGACAAAAAAATCAAAATCAAAAACAAAAAATAATAGAACCAAAAAATTAAAATCAATAACTAGCGAATTCAAAATAAAAATAACAGTAGAAGTAGCCAACCGTGAAGAACAACAAATTTAAAAATCAAGAATAAACAATAGCAAGAAGCCTAGAACAACAAATAAATAGCAGTGAAGAACAACAAACCATAGCAAGATCAAAGAAAATTAAGAACAGAACGAAATCAATTGTCTTGAATTAATTAATTAATTGATTGATTAATTAATAAAGACCCAATAATCAAATTAAAGTCAAAATCAAATGAAATCACCATACCCCTAATAATAATCAAGCTAAGTAAGGTAAAAAAAAAGTAGCTAATTTCCGTTTAAAATTACAAACCTTGCTACATCGCAGGCAAATAGAACTTCTGGAGTCTGCCTTGTTTCTAGAGTCATCTTAGCGAGATTAAGGAGTAGTTCTGTAGGTTCAACCTAGGATAACTTGCTTATTTTCTTAGGCTTTTCTATTGCCAATGAAACATTAAAGATAAAAGCATAACAAGGACAACTTACTTTAAACCAGTATGCTTATCCAATTTAAGGAGAGCATAATAGCCTCGAAACTCTTTTTCGGTAGGCACAAGTATTCCTTTCCTTCTGTGATCATCATACATCTGAAACAATTCAACCGAAGTTCTGTTCATCTATTCAATATTAAAGTGAGCATCAAAACCCTCAGAAATCCTTCTCCTTTTGTGTATTCACATAATTTATGCATTGCAATGATGTGTAGTTTGATCTGAAACAACAAACATCAACAGCCTCATGATTTTTAAACTTTTAACCATCACTAGATATTGTTCTTACAAACATCACCAAGCAGATGCAGGTTCTTAATAAAAGGCATCAGAATCTTCAGAAAATTATTTTACCAACAAATAAATATAAAACTATTGTATCTATAAGTATCCACAATATATATTTCTATTCAGCCTTAATCAATATAGCATATAAGGAACTTGCAGAAAAAATAGATATCATTTCCACTTTAATTCAAGAATAATCAAGTTTTATTATACTTTTGTTAAAAATAAAAGAGTACCATCTATTCAAGCATAGTAATAGCCCCTTGATAGAAAAGTACTGCATTCTCAGGTGCATTCTAATTGCTCTCATCCTATTCCACAATAATTTATATCCTCTAAGAAACCTCTCAACATAGGGCTGATCTAACAGAAAAAGTAGATAATCAATTGTCTTCTGCAGTATGGGCATTGGTCGAATCAAGCTTGCTTGCTTCTCTGCTATCCTAATATACTGCCATGAAACATGATAAGTGTTACTAATGAGAAGTGATAATAGTATTTATGAAAAAAAAAGTAAAGTTTACTATTAATATGACAATCACCTTAACTGCAAGAAGTATGCTAGTTATATTTCTACCCCTATCCAAGCATTCATACTGGTCAAGATCCCCTTTCCTTTCACGCTCTCACCTTTGAGACTCTAAAATACAGAAATCTCAAGTATTTCTATACAAAGATCAAGTTCTTTATGAAATAAATTTGTTTAAACTTTAGACATATCTTTGAGTGGGTGTGTGTGTGTGTATATATATATATATATATATATATAAAAGACAAGGAAGGGAATTAAATTTATGTCAAGTATACTTGCAGTACACGCAGAATTCACAGAACCAGCCAAATAAATAAAACCAATTTGAATTGAATCATCTAATTGTTGTGATTTCTTTGTATTTTACAGAACATTGACAACCAATATGAAAATTATGCACAAACCTTCCATAACCACCAAATCCCCAGCTACACAAATGGATCATCTTAAGTTATAACTTGTTTTACAAAGCTAAGATACTGAACTAAGAAAGTAAAGAATTACTCATAAGTAGACAAAGCCATTCTTATCCACTGCCACTAAACATACTTTTTGGGGATAAACTCATGCAGGTAGACCAATCCTTTTGCAGTTCCTTTCACAATTTTCAATCGATAAGACCAAGATATATAGTACTTAGAATGTAACTAGTCCAGGCTTCCCTGAAGTAATCAAATGTAACCAAATAGCCAAATAAAAAATGTGTCAAACCATAAGTAATCAAATGTGTCATCAAATGTAACCAAAAAGCCAAATGAACAATGTGTCACACAATAAGTAATTGCAAATTGGTATTGCAAAAAATAATAAAAAGGTTTGTCCATAATGAAACTTACCATGAATTGCAGCAGCGAGGCTTCCATTTGGTATATAATCATATATGAGAAGCTTCTCATCAACAGACCAGTAATAAGCTCCAAGAGTTACAATGTTTAGATGTCTCAACTTTCCTATTGCCTCTACTTCAGTTTGGAACTCTTTGAACCTTTGAGAACCTCCCTCCCCCAATCTTCTCACCATCAATGCAAGCTCATCTTCAAGCACCAATTTGTACATAATTCCAATTCCACTCTTCCCAAGAACAAAAGCTGATGCCTTAAGAAGTTCATCCAAATCAAATGCCACTTGGCTATCTAACGGAACAAGATCATATTGCTCAACATGATTAAACAGGGCCTCAGATTTGTCCTTTTGGAAGTAGAAACACTCTTTATTACTTCCTTTCCTCCCCTTGCTAACACCAATAACATTCTGATCATGATTAAAATCACAAACTCTTGAATAGAAATAAGAGAACAGAAGACCTAAAAGGAAAATTCCAATCACATCACCCACAACAGTGCCAACCACAGCACCCTTAGTTAACCCTTTAGTTTTCTCACTCTTCCTAGAACTATTACCATTATCCTGAGATGAGTCATTATGAGGCATGAACGGGAATGAGGAAGGTGAACTAGCACCTAGAGTATCAGGGGCACATGAATTCTTCAAAGGAGGGCCACACAGACCAGGATTGCCAATAAAAGCAGTTGGTCCTCTATTCACTAAAGCACCATTTTGTGGTATTGGACCATTCAATGCATAACTAAATCCATTGAACAAGGTCCATTTCTGAGTTACCAACTTGCACAATCGATAACCTTCCGCTGATAATCTCCAACAAGATCACACCGGGGAGGACGACAAAGACAGAGAGGCGCTACGAGGAAGAGAGGGGAAGAGGAAAGGGTCGTTGAATGCAAGCCAGGGTTGGTGCTGTCCGGCAGCCCTGATAGCAGAGCAGCGGGAGCACGATAGGGGACGCTGAGTCTCTGACTGTGGGTGTGGGAGACTCAATTTCGGCATAGGAATAATTGTGGAGACAATATTAATGAGGGTTAGGTTAGGTCATTTGAGGAGATAATGACGGTGGCTATACTGATAAAAGGAAATTATTATAGAGATAATGAAACTTTCCATTTTTAATTTAAGGTAGAAAGAGCGCTTATGCACAATTTTTGATTTGAAGTATTGGAAAAGGCGCTTATTCGTGCGTTTTTAATTTTGAAATTAAACGCTTTTTAAATTAATATAATTTATCTTATTTTTTGAGTTACTAATTTTTTTTCTTTTGTTTTTAAATTTTCATTGTGATTTTTTTAAAAAAAATTAATTTTAAAAAATATTTTATAAAATAGATAAGATTTTTTAATAAACATGAAAATCTTAATTCACTATTTTTCTAGTTAATCGAGCTAAGTCCATAATTATTAGAATCGAACCAGCAATCAACTCAATCAAATTACTGGATCACTGGGTCAGTCTGGTTCAACCAGTAGATCATAGGTCAAACCGTTTAACCCGGTAATAATTTAATAAATATATAAAATTATAATAAAATTAAAATTTAAATATTAAAAATAAAAATTCAATGATGATAACATTTTATATTATTTAAATTTGATTTAATTAAATTATATGTAAATTATGATATAATCCATTTTTTATATAATACATAAAATAATGAGCAAATATAATAAAAAAAATCTACTAATGTCACATATAAAATAATACGGTATATATAATTATAAGCATTATATCTATTGAAGATTCACTTGTCACAGTAAGATGGAGGCTTTTACTCACTCTCAAGTTCAAGGATCGAACCTTAGAGATCCACTTTTTGAAGGGGATTCAAATAGATGCTTTTACGGTGATCCACACCCCACTGGTCTAGGTGTGGAGCACACGAGTCAAGGAGGAAGTGCGGGTCAACTGCCTAAACCGAGTCAGGTTCGTGATAAAACCATCCTGTTTTTAACTGTTTGATCGCTGTTGACCGAGTCAATTGCAAGTCCCGTCTTAATAATGAACCGAATCGGATAGGAAATTAGTTCACTGCTTTTCTTGGTCGAATCAGTCGGTCCAGTCCAGTTCTGATAACTATGGCTAAGTTGTTTAGACTTGTATTTTATGAGTTTGATTTTAGAGTCAAATATCCATCTTTTACTCATTCTTAGGTTCAAGGATTGAACCTTAGAGATGCTACTTTTTGAAGGGAATTCAAATAGATGCTCCTACAGTGATCCACACCCTACTGGTCTACGTGTGAAGTGCCCGAGTCAAGGAGGAAGTGCGGGTCAACCGCCTAAACTGATTTTGATTCGCGACAAAACCACCCGGTTTTCAAGGGTTTGACCGTCGTGACCGAGTAAATTGCAAGTCCAGTCTTAATAATGAACCAAATTGGATAGGACATTGGTTCTAATAACTATGGGTAAGTTATTTAGACATGCATTTTTACGACTTTGATTTTAGAGTCAAATATCCATCTATTGTCGTCAAGTAAACAGAGCTAGTCTGACGGATTTGGCTCATTTTGACGATCCTAATTAATTCAAGAGTTAGCTCAAATTAATCTTTATTGAATGAATTCCAAAATGATTCTAATTAATAATAAAACTTGTAAGATCATATACAAATAAATTTTCATATATAACAATTTAATTATCTTATCTATTATATATTTTTTCAGTATATTTTGTGATTGAAAATATCAACATTATGCTCTTATTTTCTAAAAATATTGAATTTTAAAATTTGTCTTTAAAATATATGAATTTTAAATTTCAATTCAAGTTAACAGCAAACTTTCTATTAAAAATAATGACAAATTTGTGATCTAATAGGGGAAAAAACCTTTTTAAGAAAAAACTTATGATTTGAGTTTATAAAATTTTTGAGAATTGATATCTATAAACCCTGCAAAATTAGCGAATAATTAATCAATAAATTAATTTTTAATAAAAGAAATTAGAAATATGAATTTTATTATAAAATAAGATAGAACTAATTAAAATAAGAATTTTGACACTAATTACAAAGAATTTGGCCCAAGATTGGGCCGAACGGGCCAAACCGAACAAACCGAGCCCGAATTGGGCCTAAGGCCCAACGCAAGCCACCTATACCCATGAGCTTCAGCTCATTTCTCTTCCATTCACACATGAAACATGCTGGAAACAGTTTTGGGGAGGAAGAAACAAGAACACCAAACCTCACTTAATCTTCAAATCCTAATAACTTTTGATCCGGAGCTCCGATCGCTGCACCGTTTGTGGCCATGCGACCACAGCGTCGAGCTCTACAAAGCCCAATAAATCACTTTCTCAGTTGCAATTTTCTCTTCTAAAATCCAAAAATAGTATGGTCTTGTGTATTGAGATTTATGGTTAATTTGATGTTTTAGGATCAAATTGACTTGAGGAATTAGTGGGTCTTGGCTTAGTTGAGACACATATAAGGTAAGAATCCTCAATCTTAGCGAACCCCTTAGTTAATTGTAGCTTTGGTTGTAAAGTTTGGTATACATATGTGATGTTATATATTAGGTGATATATGTATAAGAATTGAAGCATATTTGTGGAAATTGGAGGCTTGGAAATTAGTATTGGTTGCTGGATTTTTGGTATGAGGTCTTGCAATCTTTCCTAGTGGATTGTCTTGGGTGATACGAAAAAATCGGCCAAGGTATGGCTTATGTTTCTCGTATTTAATATATAATGTCCTGTGAAAATTTAGGCTAGATGACCATAGGATAAGAATGAATGCATGTGTATGTTGAATTGCTTATTGCCTTGATGATAATTGTGAACTAGGTTGGGGCTTGGTTGTTATTGGATATTGGGTATGGAAATAGAATGTTAAATGATGCTTTAATGAATATTGACTAGTTGATAGTAATGAATTTGTATAGATAATGGATTATTGATGATCTTGTCGATATAAGTGTGAAGTTCATGTACTAGAGTTATTTAAAATTGGAATTTGATGGGTGGTGGAAGGATGTGGAGTGATGTTGCTGTGATATTGTATGTGTGGGTGCTAAATTTGAGTATTGTAAGTTGATTTTGAATGGTGACTTATGAAAATAGAGGCTGAATATTTTTGTAAAAAAATTGGATTTTTTACTGAGCTTCGGCAAGCCATAACTTGGCTTTCGGACTCCCAAATTATTTCAAACTTGTTTCATATGAAAATTGGATCCGTGAAGTTTACGCCGTTTGAAGAATGGATGAAAAATGATTTAAAATTAAAAAGTTATGTGCGTCGAAAGTTTAGGGTTCAAAACTAAAATTCTGCAGACTTTCAGACTAAGCCAATTTTTTTGATAAAACCTCCTTGCATGCGTACGCATACCCTTCATACGCGAAGGGTCGTTTCTATTTGGCATGTATGCATACGCGGACATGTGTATGCGTATACATACTTCCCAAAAAAGGGATCTATGTGTACGTGAGCATAGGGCATACGCGAGCGTGTGATTCTATCCAGTGTACATGCGTACGCAAACAGATGTATGCGTACGCATCTTGGGCTAAAAAGAGGACCTAGGCGTACGCATACCATGACATGCGTACGCATAGCCCTGTTTTTTGGCAAATGAATATTTTATGTTTTAGACCCAATTTTGAACCTCTAAACCTCTATTTTCATCCTTTTAACCATATATCTTAGTATTAGCCTAGCAATAAAAAGAAGTTAGGAAATGGTGGTAACTTGGAGATGAAGAAATCTCGAAGAGATGAAATAGGCATAAGGAGATAGGGCACATATATATATACTACTTAAATTATGAAACTGGCTAAAGAAGAGAATAAATGTTACATCTGAGTACTCTTTCTCGAAAGTGCGACCCCAGGAGATGGTGGAAGGTGAGGATCCCCTTCCTTATTCCTCCTGGTATTATAAAATCACCCCCAGCAAGATGATGAGAGGTTAGGATCTCCTCTTTTGTTCCTCCTGGGCATATGAGAATGTACCTCTTGGGTAGATGCAAGTGTTATGGTTTCGTCCCACTTGTTCCAGGTTGGTTAGTATATAGAGGCTCCTCAGGTAGACGCATGGGTTGTGGTTTTAACCCCCACTTACTCCAGGTTATGATAAACTATGTATAAAGATGCAAACATATGAGGTATAAGTGACTTTAAAGCCATAATGAATGATTATGAAATGTTAATGAATGAATGTGAAATGATTATCTGAGATACGAGTTTTCCTAGGTAAAGTACCGTGGCTTGCCACCACGTGTTCCAGGTTGAGACTCGATACTCTGTTGACCCTACGTCATAAGAGATGACCGGGCACTTATAAATTCTGGGGAAGGTTAACCCCCATTGAGTAAAGTTTTATATATTTATGAATTATGAATGAGAAGAGAAAAAGCTATGCATAGACTCATGGGGATGCGCAACGGGGGACAGTCCAGGGTTTAGCTGCCGGACTTGTTGGGTTAGCTTGATAACCGACAGATGAGACTCATCAGCCATAGGACAGGTATACATCATGTGCATCTTGTTTGCTTGCTTGTTTGTGCATTAATTGGGCATGCCTAAGTGAACTTACTATGTTAATTGTTATATTCGCTAATTGCAGTACTTGTATACTAGCTATGTTTGCCTTTGCTTGCTTGTTTGTGTGTGGGGTATCACTGGTGTTGGAAGATTAGAGGAATGGCTGAACTTAGGAAGTTTAGTCAAGTTTAAGGTTTGTTTTAGTTAGAATCTTAGAAGACCACCCATCTATGGTTTCTGTTTTAGTTTTTTAAGTTTTATAATTTGAGTGTCGGCGTTCTAGGATTGCCTCTGGCATTTCCAGGGACTTATATCTTATGTACGTGGAACCTTTGCCATGCTGAGAACCCTCGGTTCTCATTCCATACGGATATTTGTGGTTTTCAGATGCAGGACAAGCGGCACCTCATTGAGGCATGCTGGAATCTTCTGATAGCGGAGATCCTTGTCTTTGGGGCTTTATCTTATATATATATATATATATATATATATATATATATATATATATATATATATATGTATATATGTAGATACTTTTATCTCCAGTGCTTATGTATTTAATGTATTAGCTTCCTTTTAGAGGCTATTTTGGAGAAATAAGTTCTGTAACTTCGTATTTTGTGTTTATATTGGGTTCTCCTATATATACTTATGTGCTCAGGCCATTTTATCTTCGCAATTCGAGTCTTGAGTCTTGATATTTGTACCTTGAAACTCTCTTTGGTTATTTCTATGTTAGTTCCTCTTATCTTTTCCGTTTATCGTGTATGTGTCATGAGTGTTGCGCTTTTCTGTTTAATGCTTTGATTTCAACTTTCTTTCAAAGGCTCTTAGATAAACCTTCTTTTCTACTATATTATGTATATTTATATTTTATTTTTAGAAGTCGTAGTGCCTCGCCACCTCTGTTTTACATTCTAGGTGTAAAGCTCTGTGTGGTAGGGTGTTACAATATCTGGCTAGAATATTGTAAATTATTAGTTATTAAAAATTAGCTAGCTAATTATTAATCACGACTTTGGGACTTTAATTATTCTCTCATTTAAAATAGCTTTACATTAGTGACAAAATTGTGACAAATCACATTAGCATGTTTGGCAAATTTGCTTCAAACTTTTCATGAATTTTTCATGGATTTATATAGAGGTTAGTGATTAGTAGCAACATGAAATAAGGACAAAATAAGGACTAACGTGTTTTCTCATAAATTAGTAGCAACATGAAATAAGTGAGGAAAGTCTATCAGTTGTTAAGCGGTCGCTAATTCTTCACTAAATAAGCTATTGATTAGTGACTCAATTGCGACCAGTTACTTCTAACATTTTCTCGATTAGCTTTGGATTTGTTATAACTCTGCGACGGATTTCCAACGAGATTAGCGAGTAATTTGCTACAAAATTGGTAGAATATAGCTTTTGCCTTGCGACAATATTGTTGTTGCCAAGTCGCTCGCTAAATTAAACTTGTGACAACTTAGCGACAAATGTATTTCGCTTGCTAATAAGCGACTTGAAATCAGCGAACAAAGTGTGTCAGTTGTTAAATACTCACAAATTTCTTGCTAATTAGGTCCTAGGCACTCAATATCTGTATTTTCCCTTTAGCGACTAATTAGCAAGGAACATTTCCCTAGCTGAATGATTTATCCGTTGCGACGGATTAGCGACGACTGTTTTCTGTCGCTACCCTATGTTTGAATTTTTACAATATTATGCGATAAATTAGCGAGAAACTAGTTGCTCGCTAAAAATAAAAACTTTGGTGACAAATTAACTAGGAATTTGTCCATCGCAAAATGCATTTCAAGTCTTTGTGACAGATTAGCTAGTAACATTGTTCCTCACTAATTAGCCTTTTCGCACACAATTTATTTAGCGACGAACTAGTGTGTGAATTGTTTCTCGTTAATTGTATATCAAACACTTGCGACGGAATAGTGACAATAATATCCCCCGCTACTTTTCTTTTATTCGATTGAACCTCTAAGTGACTGATTTGCTAGAACACTGTCACTCGCTAATTAATTTGTGACAAATTAGGAAGGAAATTTTTTCTGCTCTTTTTTTAGCTACGAAAGTCAATTTGCGAGAAACAAACTTACTTGTAAATCTCTCGCTAATCAGTCGCTTTTCTCAAGTTCGGATATTTTGTGACCACTCATTAATTTTGTCGTTAGTGCGTCACTAATTTCTCGCAAGTTAGTGACGGATTAGTGACAAAAAATATTTTTCGCAAAAATTCATCGCTCATTTGTCAAATTCTTGTAGTATTGCTGGTTAATGAATTATTATATATATAAAACATAATTAAAATCTCTTGACACCTATATAAACGTATGAAAAAGCTAATTATTTTATCTATTTAATTATCTAATAAAAGATATTGAAATGACTAATTTGATTATGAAAAAATCTGACTTTTTTTAGTTTATCTTTTATGAATTTGATTTTTTTAAATTGATTTTTTTGCATCCTTTAAATTTTTTTTTAATTTCAATTTGTTTGGCTGGAGATTGAACAAAAAATAAGCATGGCTGGGGATTGAAGGAAAAATAGTAAGAGGATAATGGGGTAGAATGAAAAATAATGAGGGAATAGTAGGGTAGAGTGAGAAGTAGAAAATATATTTTTTTTTTCAAATAAAAAGAGTAATATGAACCTTTTAATAAAGTTTTATGTGTCTTGCTTATTATATTTATTTTATCAAACATAATACATAAATACAAACATTTTATGTTTATGTTTTTAGTGTTTATATATTAATGCCTATTTTGTAAGGTCAATGTTAACTAATTAAGTAACATATTACGTATCAGTAATTTGTGCGCACCAATTTATAATTTATTTGCGTATTACAATACATGAATATACTTTTTATATAATATATTTTATACGTAATGTTGTATTGCATATTTGTTGTTGTATTGGAATATATTGTACTAGCAGAAGATCGGTGCAACGTACGGGTTGAAAATTTCTATTCCTTCTTTTGGATTTGTTTTTTCAGTGTTCTTGGATTGTCACTTTTTACGTTAATAAAAAGTACTTTTGTTATTCAATTCTTAACTAAATGTAACAGATTTATTTACTCTATCACCACTCAATACATAAGTATTTTTTCTAACTCTTCATTGTTTGCATAAGTTTCATTACTTTTCAAAACATTAATTTTGATGAGCACATCTTAGAATTGGCTATAGAAATCCTGTCTCAGAACGTTGTATCTTGTTCAACTTCATAAATTATGCAACAACAAATACAACTTAAAAATATAAACAACACAATTAAGAAGATAAACATAAATAAGAACCAATACCAATATAATTAAAGAAAATTTCATACACATACGCAAGTCGCTAATTTATTGACCTAAGATCTCAAATTCAAGTAATTCTCCTAACACAACCAACTCCATCAATTTCAGTAACTCCACCGCAACCAACACTTTGAAATCAGTGTACTCGGATACTGATATAAAAAGGAAAAAAGAATAGTTAATTCATATATACAGGAAAGATATCCAAAAAAATTCTAATAAATTACTAATGATCATATATAGTTGATATAAGACCAAAGGAAAAGGACAAAATATTTACCTTAATTCTTTGGGAGAACTGCTTCTCCCAAACCACCTGTTAGAAATGCATGCATCAATTCTGCAAGTCATATACTAAAAATTCTTAGTTAGCACATAAACTCCACTCTTTACTAATAAAGTTACAACTGAAATCGTAGGTTACTCAAATAAAAGGAAACATCTGAATTTAGAAGTTCAACAAGTAAAATGTTAACAGAATGTCTAAGTCCAGCCAACTTACAACAACCCAATTAAAGAAAACTACAACACCATATCTTTAACACAAAGAAACTAAGTCACACATTGTAACTGAACATTCTAGGCAAATCACGTTAGCAACAGATGAATTTAATCCTATATATTCATAGATGATGATGCCTCCTCATTATCATTCTAAGTTTCATCTATACTCCTAGAAAAGGCATCTTCAAGTTTTTGCTTTGTAGATCTTGGTACATCACGGTATGGGGATGCCAATCTCTTGTTGCAAACTGTAACACACTAACTATCAAAATGTCACGCTTCCGGCTGCGCCACTCTGATAGCTCGAGTATTACCACGACTCTTATAATATTTAAGACTAAAATATGAGCCTGTTTAAAACTTAAAACCGCATAACCTTTCGATAACTCTTTTTTGTGAAAACCTAAACATACATGTACATGCAAAATTAGATACAACCTTAAGATACACACACACACACACACACACACACACACACACACACACACACACTAATTTACAAATATACATATCATAATTTTCTATCCCTCTTACAAACATAATAAAGATAAAGGCAAGGGAAAACAATAGCTACGGTAATACAAAAGGACCGACTAAACAGAAAATAAACATAACTCTCCTGAAGCTTCGTCTTCCATATCCTGAAAAGGAATAACCTGTAGGGGAGTGAGAACGTCGTCCTCGCTTGTTCTCACTATAGGATTACAGAAATTGCTATAACAAGATACATAAAGATAAAATCATTCTTAGAGTTCAGTGATCATTGCTCGTCTTATGAGTCTTTCCAAAAAACATAGGTTCACATTCGTAATCCAGAAAATTCCCTTTTTGAAAACATGCTAAATTTCTCAAATATTCTAAAACAAAACCTTTTCCCTTTCTTAAAGAAAATGTCTAAAAAGTTTTTCCTAGACCGCAACCATGAAAGCAGTTACCTACGTGGTATAAATGATCATCCCGTTCCAAGCATAGGTTCATTAAGTCTATACTGAACCGATCAGATACTTTATACAGAACTAGGACTCAATATATCAATCACGGCCTCAAGCCCATTCAATCCAACACGGCCCCCAGCCCAAACAGCTCAATCAGTAACCAACTCATCACAAACCAATCAATTCAAACACAATCATAATTAATGTGGTTCAAGCACAATCAAGAGCAATTACAACAAGTATAACAGTTAGCAGTTAACATAAGTATTCACATAGGCAAACCAAATACAATATGTACACCCAAATAATATCACATAGATGCAAATGATGAATGCCTGTCCTACTGGCTATGATATAACATTGTCGGTTCAATTGCCAACCCGACACATTCCCATGGGAATGTTGCCCTTCGGTCACGTATAAATGGGAACCCTCTGGGATAACGTGCCCGCCACACGGTCCAGGATGTTAGTGCCTGCACACTCCTGTGATCCGAAAAGATGTGAGCGGAATACTTTGCCTCCGACCTCACATCTACACGTAAGCGGGATTAACCACCGTCCTTACGCGGGCACCGCAACCTCGACAAGCGGGATTAACCACCGTCCTTGCCAGGCGCAAGCGACTTTTCAACAATCTCGTCATTTATCAAATCTCTCAGCATAAGCGGGACGAACCCGGCCCTTATGCCTACCAACCAATAACTCATCAATCTTGATGATATCCACAATCAATCAGGCTCAATAACTGATTTCAAATTCATTCTTGGCCCATTTTCTTTTAAATAACAAACGTATTCAATTCACATCTTGCCAAGAATTACTTTTCAAAATGGAGCCACTTTCCACCTCTTTCCAACACTTCCAAACAATCACAAAACCAGGCCAAACTCAAAATCTCTTTTGAAAGACTCAAAATCATTCATTTCTAAATCAGGATTTGGTCATAAAATTTCTTAGTAGAGTCTCAAGACTTTAGGGGAGATTAACCTAACTCATTCCCTAAATTCATTGAAAACTTCCGAAACCTTAACTTCTTGTTTTAACTAAATAAAATTGAATTTAAACCAAAACCAAGTCATGTGTCTAAATATTCTGAACCAATTTCAAAACCAATTTACTTAAACCAAAACCAAATCATTTAAATCGAAACCAATTTCAATTTCATTCTTAAATCCTTTTCCAAAGGCTCGGGAATTGTTTCAGTTTTACTAAGTCAAAGTTTCCTAAAATACTTCAAACTTTTCTTAAAACGTCGTAAAGTGAAATTAGTTAATCAAAATCCAAGTTCCTTTTAAATCCATTAAAACTTCTTCAAATTTACTTATTTAATCAACTTCCAAAACATAATTATTTTCATCTTCAAATTGACTTTAAAACCTAATCCTTTTCAAACATAGTTTATATTCAAAGTATAAAGATTTTCTTAATAAAAGAGTTCAAACATATTTCATATATCCGTAATTCAATTCAAAGCATAATTCATTCTCTTTTTAAAAAATTCGTTTTAATTAAAGTCTCGGATTTCATAGAAATTTCGGCAGCATCTCCCATAAAACTTGGACTTTGCCACCCTTTTCGGGTCCCAACAAAACCAATCATCAACTCTTTCCAATAGGTTTAAGACCAAATCAGTTTCCAATAAAAAAAAAACTCAACTTTCAGATTGTCAAAATCATTCAAATCGACCAATCCAGAAATCTCCAATTTATCAAAACCAAACATTGTTTCAATCAAACAGGCAACCATATTCATTCAAGATAAAATCAGACAATTCACAACACTCACATAACCACCAGAAATACATTTCGTACAACATATCCATTTATAACAATTTTCAATTTAAAATAAATTAGTTTGTATAAAAACCCCTACCTCAACTCGTTGAAACCACAACCCAAATGCGTCACGAAATCTTTTCTCTTAACCGAGTTCAACAGCAATCCACAACTCAGTCTTTGATCACTTCCACAGTTCTCAGGCAACTTAAAAGCGACATACAATGCTCAGAACACGACCTGAACTAAGAAAACGAAATAGCAGCGTTCACTGAACCGGATTGGTGGCAGCCCCGGCAGCTACCTCAAGCAGCAGCGGCTACTGGATTCCGACAACAACAACTGAAATTAACAAGCAACGACAATGAAGCTTCCGAAAACCCAAAGGAAACGAAGACCAACTTAAACCCTTACCGGCCGTGGCATTCCCGGCGGCAGCAGCGGCGGCATGGAACTTCGGTGGTGCAGCAGTAGCGCAAGCACGACAACGGCGAGGCCAGCAACGCGGCGGTGACAGCAGCTCCGCGGCGGTTCTCCCTCTCTTCTTTGCGAACGGCGACTGGCAGCAGGGAGGGTGGATGGCGGCGTCGCAAGCAATGGGACGCGGCGGCGAACTCCTTCCCATGGTGACTCCCTCGCGAGTCTTCTCTCTCTGCCCAATCTCTCTCTCTCGTTGTGCTCGCCGGTAGAGGCAAGATTGCGACGACAGAACCCAGGCGGTAGCTCTCCGCCGCAGATCTTGGCTCGCGCTCGCCTCTTCTCTATCCTCCATGGTTGGCAATGGTAGCGACGGGAAGAAGCTCGATGGCGTCCTCTTCCTTCCCGCAAGCTTTCTCCCTCAGTGCGACGGCGTGGTGACCTAGCGGCAAGACGGCGCAACGCTGGAGCGGCTCCTCCCTCTCCTGGCGACAGCAACGGTGACGGCGCTCCTCGCCGGCACCGCACCATCCCTCTTCCCCGATTCCTCACTCTCTCTCCGTTCTGACCTCCTGGCGGCATCACGACGGCGGCGACGGTGGCAGTGACGCCCACCGGTGCCACCTTCTTTCCTTCTTCCTCTCTTTCCCCTCCGGTCCTCCCCCTCTTCTCTTTTTCCCTTTCTATCTCTTCCTTTCTTCATTTTGTTTACAGCTACTGCTGCTGTTGTTAGGGTTAGGTGCACTAGTGTGCACTGGGTCAGGAGAACCGGGTAATCGGGTAGGGTTTCCAGGGTTAGGGTTGTGTGTGTTGAGTTTTAGGATTAGGGTAAAATTAGGTACAAGGGTAATTTTGTAATTTCAAATAAAAATAGGGATAATATGGTAATTGAAAATAAATTCTAATCCAACAATAATAATATATAAAATACTATTTGATCATCCATTTTGCAAATTATTTTTAATAAAATATTCAAATCCAAAAATTAGAAATAATATACTAAATTTCTTTATTTTCCAAAATAGTAGTATCAATATTTTAAAATATTAATTATTTAGTCCAAATCATATAAAAATCCTTATTATTTCACAACTACCAACTTTACAATTTAAATATATAAAATAACTCAATAATTGTAAAATTAGATAAAATCTTAATTTAAATAGCCCAAACTCATAATTTTGGATTTCTAGAACTTTAAGTCATAAATAGAAAAGTAATCCATAATTATAGAGTTTGGATGAAAACCTTAATTTATTTCAAATCCAATTTATCAAAACTACCTTTAATTACCTTCAATAAGATAATTTATGAAATTAAAACTGTAAATAAATATATGGTTTGAGATTAGTTCAAAATAGGACTTTTCAAAAGTCTTGAGTCTTACATTCCACCCACCTTATAAGAATTTTCGTCCTCGAAAATTGAAGTAATTTCATAAGAGAATAGATAGGCTTAGCACTCTACTTTTTAAATACTTTTTAAGAAAGTAAGAAATCATAACACATATATATAAAATTTTAAATACCGGATAACTATAAGATTTAAATACAAGGGTAAGGTATAGTGTAAGGTGAAAGATACAAGATAGGCTCAATGCAATAAGTTTATATGGTTTCAAAACCTTACAAAAGCTTGAAGAAACAATATAGGGTGCAAGTCAAGATAGGCGGTCACAAAGCGAAACTATAGTTTGCATGGCAAAAAGGCTACAAAGCATGTTGGTATCTAACAACAGATATAGCTTTCACTCACAGATCTCGTACCCCTTTCTAAGCATCAACTTCCTAACTCCATCAATCACTTCTCAACCCCATAAACCAGTCACAAGCCCAACATCCGCAAATTCTTCCACAAGAAACAAAACTCTCACAACTTCTCATAACGTTGCACACTTACTGCTTCACCTTCCGTATCCACAAACAGGTCTTAAAGAACTAACGCATCGCATTACTATACCTAAAGATCGCACGTGACATCAAAATAATTCTCGAGTTTACTCAGAAAGATAAAAGACTTTGAAAAAAAAAAAGGACAAACAACAAGGATAATCTCCACAGATGTACAATCAATGAAGAGCATTGGAAAGAAATTCAGTTTAACAACCTCAAGGATGACTCCTGAATCAGAGATAACTGATAGGAACACAAAAAGGATAAGCAAGGCAGTAGTTTGGAACTAAATCAAGCTGAGTTAACAAGTATAAAATCATAGAAGAAGGTTGACTAAAGCTAGTGATGACACTCTCAAGGTTTAAAATTTATGATTAAGTACACATAATACATTTGAATATAAAGAATGAAAAACTGAAAGAAGATCACCTCATGTGCTAAAAGAAAGGTATGTAACTCGCATTTCACAAAAGGGTGACATAAATATATATATCAAAACTGTAATATGGTTAAAAGAAAACTAAATTACATTTTATCCAAATAGTTTCCAAGTAAAAGACAGAATATGTGAGGTTTGAAAAATGAAAGTCAATTGGGTTAAGGCCAAAACAATTTTTTCGAAAATTCTGAAAGACATTTAGGTACTCAATCAAATAAAGGTATACACTGAAAACGCGACAAGGTTGTAAGAAATCAAATGTTTGTTCAAGAGCTCTCAAAGTTTAAGTCCAAACAAGCGTGTATAAAATGTTATAGCAGATATGGAACAAGTTAAACTCTATTTAGAAAAGGAAACTTCGAGGTAAAAATTTGCTTATCAGTCGGTTTCAAAACTTTATTTAAAATAGTGCATGCCAACTTCAAAACAACTTTGTCAATTTAAAGAATAACTATGGATGCAATTTAAGCAAGAAGAATTCATTTAGATTTCTTAAGAGAATCCAAAACTTGTTTCAAAGGTTCACATCAAAACTCTAGGAATACACTTGAAATTTCCATCACATAAGAACATTCAAGAATATTTAAGATATACTTAAAAAGAAATCCGACCAAACAAGAAAGGATCTTAAATCAAGGAAGTTAAAAGAAGGTCCACAAAGCATGGGATACTAAACAAGCTTTCCATTGGTCGAAAAGAATGCAAAACTCGTCAGGAAAAACAACTCAATCAACAGTGAATTTTCAAGAAAGAACCTTTGACTAAAGAAGGACAATTAGGAGGACAAACAACACACTAGATAGAAACAAATTCAAGCTGACTTAGAGGAGTAGGAAATTCAAAAGAGAAGGAAAATTGAGACTACTGGTGGTGTTCATAAAAGAAAAATATTACTTAATAATAAAATCAAGTATCACAACCATAGAAACAAAAGTTCAAAGAATTATCCTATACTTGAGAGGAAAGGTAGGAACCCAATATTTTCAAAAGAACAACAAATGCGTAAATAGTGTATCATGCTAAATTAAAGTCAATTTGTCAAACGAAAACTAACTGGAATAAAAGTGAAAAGCCTTTCCTTTAAGAATTTAAACATACCTAAGTACATAATCAAATAAAGTTATGTATCGGAACCATAATAAAATTATTTTTAAAAAGTTAAATTGTACTTAAAGTAAGTGTAGTTCCACAAACCAGTAAAAGAACATACGAGATATTAAAAATAAATAGTTTTTTAAATTGCCTAAGGAATTTTCAAAGTTTTATATAGATAGGTGTATATCAAATCAAAAGCAATTTTATAAAAGTTTGAAAATTAGTTATAAATATAGTCAATTAAAAGAAAAACTGAATCACCATTTCTTTAAACAAGACTAGGAGTAAGGACATAAAAAGGCAGACTGCATCAAGACAAGTTCAAAGTCATGTCAAAAAATTACATGGGTCAAGAAAAAGTTCAAACAGAGAAGGACAGATACACCAAGAAATTCAAACCGACATATGCAATTTGGGATCAAAGAAGAATGCATATGAACAGAAAAATAGGATTGAAAACAAAATGTTTCCCAAAAGAAATGGCAACAAGAACATCAAGATAGGTCAATAAACAATAAGTCACAAGACATCCAACAGAATCCAAAGAACATAACTGAGTAACCTCGATAAATAGTTTCTAATGTTCCCAAAACCCGCGATTTACCTTACTCAAAACTCGGATATCATCTATGATAACCCATCAGTGCTTTCATATACATAATTCACTAGTATTAAGCCGGCCAAACTTAATATCAGGAATCACGCAACGCAAGAATAATGGCATTAATCAATAGACCGTCATGTGCATAAAGCACTAATTCTCGTCATTCAACAAGACCTAAAATATGACAAACGCTCAGAGTATGCAATTGAAGCATAGTCAGTTCATTCCTCAGGCTCTACAGGAAAGACTGCTCTGATACCACAAATGTAACACCCTAACTATCAAAATGTCACGCTTCCGGCTACGCCACTCTGATAGCTCGAGTATTACCACGACTCTTATAATATTTAAGACTAAAATATGAGCCTGTTTAAAACTTAAAACCGCATAACCTTTCGATAACTCTTTTTTGTGAAAACCTAAACATACATGTACATGCAAAATCAGATACAACCTTAAGATATATACACACACACACACACACACACACACACACACACTAATTTACAAATATACATATCATAATTTTCTATCCCTCTTACAAACATAATAAAGATAAAGGCGAGGGAAAACAATAGCTACGGTAATACAAAAGGACCGACTAAACAGAAAATAAACATAACTCTTCTGAAGCTTCGTCTTCCATATCCTGAAAAGGAATAACTTGTAGGGGAGTGAGAACGTCGTCCTCGCTTGTTCTCACTATAGGATTACAAAAATTGCTATAACAAGATACATAAAGATAAAATCATTCTTAGAGTTCAGTGATCATTGCTCATCTTATGAGTCTTTCCAAAAACCATAGCTTCACATTCGTAATCCAGAAAATTCCCTTTTTGAAAACTTGCTAAATTTCTCAAATATTCTAAAACAAAACCTTTTTCCTTTCTTAAAGAAAATGTCTGAAAAGTTTTTCCTAGACCGCAACCATGAAAGCAGTTACCTACACGGTATAAATGATCATCCCGTTCCAAGCATAGGTTCATTAAGTCTATACTGAACCGATCAGATACTTTATACAGAACTAGGACTCAATATATCAATCACGGCCTCAAGCCCATTCAATCCAACATGGCCCCCGGCCCAAACAGCTCAATCAGCAACCAACTCATCACAAACCAATCAATTCAAACACAATCATAATTAATGTGGTTCAAGCACAATCAAGAGCAATTACAACAAGTATAACAGTTAACAGTTAACATAAGTATTCACATAGGCAAATCAAATACAATATGCACACCCAAACAATATCACATAGATGCAAATGATGAATGCCTGTCCTACTGGCTGTGATATCACATTGTCGGTTCAATTGCCAACCCGACACATTCCCATGGGAACGTTGCCCTTCGGTCACGTATAATTGGGAACCCTCTGGGATAACGTGCCCACCACACGGTCCAGGATGTTAGTGCCTGCACACTCCTGTGATCCGAAAGGATGTGAGCGGGATACTTTGCCTCCGACCTCACATCTACACGTAAGCGGCATTAACCACCGTCCTTACGCGGGCACCGCAACCTCGACAAGCGGGATTAACCACCGTCCTTGCCAGGCGCAAGTGACTTATCAACAATCTCGTCATTTATCAAATCTCTCAGCATAAGCGGGACGAACCCGGCCCTTATGCCTACCAACCAATAACTCATCAATCTTGATGATATCCACAATCAATCAGGCTCAATAACTGATTTCAAATTCATTATTGGCCCATTTTCTTTTAAATAACAAACGTATTCAATTCACATCTTGCCAAGAATTACTTTTCAAAATGGAACCACTTTCCACCTCTTTCCAACACTTCCAAACAATCACAAAACCAGGCCAAACTCAAAATCTCTTTTGAAAGACTCAAAATCATTCATTTCTAAATCAGGATTTGGTCATAAAATTCCTTAGCAGAGTCTCAAGACTTTAGGGGAGATTAACCTAACTCATTCCCTAAATTCATTGAAAACTTCCGAAACCTTAACTTCTTATTTTAACTAAATAAAATTGAATTTAAACCAAAACCAAGTCATGTGTCTAAATATTCTGAACCAATTTCAAAACCAATTTACTTAAACCAAAACCAAATCATTTAAATCGAAACCAATTTCAGTTTCATTCTTAAATCCTTTTCCAAAGGCTCGGGAATTGTTTCAGTTTTACTAAGTCAAAGTTTCCTAAAATACTTCAAACTTTTCTTAAAATGTCGTAAAGTGAAATTAGTTAATCAAAATCCAAGTTCCTTTTAAATCCATTAAAACTTCTTCAAATTTACTTATTTAATCAACTTCCAAAACATAATTATTTTCATCTTCAAATTGACTTTAAAACCTAATCCTTTTCAAACATAGTTTACATTCAAAGTATAAAGATTTTCTTAATAAAAGAGTTCAAACATATTTCATATATCCGTAATTCAATTCAAAGCATAATTCATTCTCTTTTTAAAAAATTCGTTTTAATTAAAGTCTCGGATTTCATAGAAATTTCGGCAGCATCTCCCATAAAACTTGGACTTTGCCACCCTTTTCGGGTCCCAACAAAACCAATCATCAACTCTTTCCAATAGGTTTAAGACCAAATCAGTTTCCAATAAAAAAAAACTCAACTTTTAGATTGTCAAAATCATTCAAATCGACCAATCCAGAAATCTCCAATTTATCAAAACCAAACATTGTTTCAATCAAACAGGCAACCATATTCATTCAAGATAAAATCAGAAAATTCACAAGACTCACATAACCACCAGAAATACATTTCGTACAACATATCCATTTATAACAATTTCCAATTTAAAATAAATTAGTTTATATAAAAACCCCTACCTCAACTCGTTGAAACCACAACCCAAATGCGTCACGAAATCTTTTCTCTTAACCGAGTTCAACAGCAATCCACAACTCAGTCTTTGATCACTTCCACAGTTCTCAGGCAACTTAAAAGCGACATACAATGCTCAGAACACAACCCGAACTAAGAAAACGAAATAGCAGCATTCACTGAACTGGATTGGCGGCAGCCCCGGCAGCCACCTCAAGCAGCACCGGCTACTGGATTCCGACAACAACAACTGAAATTAACATGCAACGACAATGAAGCTTCCGGAAACCCAAAGGAAACGAAGACCAACTTAAACCCTTACCGGCCGTGGCGTTCCCGGCGACAGCAGCGGCGGCATGGAACTCTGGTGGCGCAGAAGTAGCGCAAGCATGACAACGGCGAGGCCAGCAACGCGGCGGTGACAGCAGCTCCGCGGCGGTTCTCCCTCTCTTCTTTGCGAACGGCGACTGGCAGCAGGGAGGGTGGATGGTGGCGGCGCAAGCAATGGGATGCGGCGGCGAACTCCTTCCCGTGGTGACTCCCTTGCGAGTCTTCTCTCTCTGCCCAATCTCTCTCTCTCGTTGTGCTCGCCGGCAGAGGCAAGATGGCGACGACAGAACCCAGGCGGTAGCTCTCCGGCGCGGATCTTGGCTCGCGCTTGCCTCTTCTCTATCCTCCATGGTTGGCGATGGTGGCGACGGGAAGAAGCTCGATGGCGTCCTCTTCCTTCCCGCAAGCTTTCTCCCTCAGCACGACGGCGTGGTGACCTAGCGGCAAGACGGCGCAACTCTGGAGCGGCTCCTCCCTCTCTTGGCGACAGCAACGGCGACGGCGCTCCTCGCCGGCACCGCACCATCCCTCTTCCCCGATTCCTCACTCTCTCTCCGTTCTGACCTCCTGGCGGCATCACGACGGCAGCGACGGTGGCAGTGACGCCCACCGGCGCCACCTCCTTTCCTTCTTCCTCTCTTTCCCCTCCGGTCCTCCCCCTCTTCTCTTTTTCCCTTTCTATCTCTTCCTTTCTTCATTTTGTTTACAGCTACTGCTGCTGTTGTTAGGGTTAGGTGCACTAGTGTGCACTGGGTCAGGGGAACCGGGTAATCGGGTAGGGTTTCCAGGGTTAGGGTTGTGTGTGTTGAGTTTTAGGATTAGGGTAAAATTAGGTACAAGGGTAATTTTTTAATTTCAAATAAAAATAGGGATAATATGGTAATTGAAAATAAATTCTAATCCAACAATAATAATATATAAAATACTATTTGATCATCCATTTTGTAAATTATTTTTAATAAATATTCAAATCCAAAAATTAGAAATAATATACTAAATTTCTTTATTTTCCAAAATAGTAGTATCAATATTTTAAAATATTAATTATTTAGTCCAAATCATATAAAAATCCTTATTATTTCACAACTACCAACTTTACAATTTAAATATATAAAATAACTCAATAATTGTAAAATTAGATAAAATCTTAATTTAAATAGCCCAAACTCATAATTTTTGGATTTCTAGAACTTTAAGTCGTAAATAGAAAAGTAATCCATAATTATAGAGTTTGGATGAAAACCTTAATTTATTTCAAATCCAATTAATCAAAACTACCTTTAATTACCTTCAATAAGATAATTTATGAAATTAAAACTGTAAATAAATATATGGTTTGAGATTAGTTCAAAATAGGAACGAGTTAACTGTAACTGTCAAACATAAGATAACAGAAGTAGTAATAGAGTGCCAAAGATACAAAATAACAAGCTCCTAACTCAGCCTGCGAAGTCAAGACTGGCCGGAGAATATTTACACATATATACATACATATCCCAAACCCAAAAGTACATACACACAATCCTGCCTCTCCATAAACCTCTAAGAGGATAAAAAAGAACAAGTTATGCGGAGAGAAAGCTATGTACATATATATACATCACTGTACAACAAAACTATACAACAACACTATCCAGTAACCCCTCCGCTTTAAGAGTCCAGACGCCTAACGAGATGGCTCCTGACCTGCATCTGAAAATCAACAACATAGTATGGAATGAGAACCGGAGGTTCTCAGTATGGTAAAGGTGGCACACACATAATATATAAGGTCCTAGGAATGCCAGAGGCAATCCTAGAACACCGACACTCAGAGTGTAGAGCTTAAAGTATTAAACAGAAGCCATAAAAGGTGGTTTCCTAAAAATATTTAATTATAACTTAACCTTAAATCTAAGTCCTATGCTGCTATTCCTCCATACCTCCAACTCCATCATGCATTTTCATAGACAAATAGACAGATAAAGGCAAACACAAGAAGGTTACAACTACTGCAGATAACAAATACACATTTAGCATGGCAAATACAGGTAGGCACACCCAATTAGAGCACAAGCAAGAAATTCAAGTAATATGCATATGATGCATGCCTGTCCTATGGCTGATGAGGCTCATCTGTCGGTTATCCAGCCAACCCGACAAGTCTGAATTGTCCTTAGACTGTCCCCCGACGTGCATCCCCAAGAGTCTATGCATAGATTTTTCTCAAATAATCAATATTGCTCAATGGGGGTAACATTCCCGGGAATTTATATAGTGCCCGGTCACACTTACGTCGTAGGGTCAACAGAGTATCGAGTTTTCAACCTGGTACACATGGTGGCAAGCCACGACACTTAATCCAGGGAATCTCGTATCTCAGATTATTCAAATTCATAAGCCACATAAATAATTCAATTATAATTCCTCAACATCCACATCATTCTCAATTGCATCTCATTCATCATCATACATTAAACATATTCAATCCTTATCCTTCATTATCACACCTCCCATTCCGTCCATCAATAGTTTCTATTCAAAACATAATTCATTCTTTTCTAAGAATCAAACTTCAAACTTAAAACATACTCACTTTCTTAATAACTCAAAATCAAACTATATAACATTTAAATCTAAATCTCTTTCAAATAATCATCTAAATAAAATCTCTAATTTTTTTATAAAATTTCGGCAGCATCTCCTCTAAAACTCGGACTTTGCCACCCTTTTCGGGTCCAAACCTGCTTTCTTTTCAATTCAACATACCCTTCCTCATCATCATAACAATCACCACAATAAATCTACTTCAAATCAACAATTAAACTCATACAATATTCAAATCCAACAACCAAAATTCAACTAAGAATCATAGTTCACAAATCCTAGGCTTTTAACACAAATACCTCAAATCAATAATTCACCAAATCGTTAGTTAATAACTAATTATCCAATAAACTTCAACCAAATATATATATTCATCGACAAATTACTAAACATTAAGCATACACCTGCATTCCAACTTATCCTATGGTCATCTAGCCTAAGTTTTCACAGAACATTATATATTAAATGCAAGAAACCTAAACCATACCTCAGCCGATTCCCACGTAACGACCAAAGCTATTTATTCAAAACCAAGACATCCCCTCAAAACTCAACTAATCCGCTTTCTCCAAGTTCCAGTATTCACAATTTCAAGCTCCAATTATTTATTTTCAACCTAATACACATTCATAACACATATGTACCCAATTTAATACTCAAAGCTCAAATTTAATGAAAATAAAATAGAATTATCGTATCCTCACCTTACCCAAGCTTCACATAAGCAAGAGTGAACGTTTCTCTCAAGCTAATTGGATCCTAAAACATCAGAAATCAAAGAAATTCAATATTCCCACTTAAAATTCGAAAATTGGGGGAAGATGAAGCTGAGAGTGAAATAGCAAGTTACCTATGAAATTGTTCCGGTAGAAATGTAGAGCTCGACGCGGTGAACGCGTGGCCGCAAATGGTGCGGCGATCGGAGCTCGAACGGAGGAGTTACGGGAGTTGGAAATTTACGTGAGGGTTTACGGGAATGTTTCGTTCTTCATTTCCCTGGAAGCTTTCAGCTTCGTTTACGTTGAAATGAGGGGGATGAAGGCTTGGGTTCACTTAAAAGGGCTGGTCCGGTTGGACCGATAGCCCGGTTCGGGTCCGGTTCAACCGGTTCGGTCTGTTCGGTCCAATTTTGGACCATTTTTTTCGAAATTAGTGTCAAAATTTTCGTTTCGATGAGCTCTATCCTAATTTAATATAATATTCACATTTCTAATCCTCCTTATTAAAAACTATTTTATTAACTAATTATCTACTAATTTAACCAGGGTTTACACCCTCTGTTTCACTTTATTGGGTAAGTGATATGTTTTTATGAATTATTGTATTTTATATATATGGGATAACCGCCCAAGCAGTTGGAAAATTAAACTGCATTTAGAATTGCTTCCTCCAGTGTCTTCTAAAGGGTACAAAAACCAACCATTGATGTAATCATATTAAAATTTAAGTGAGAATAAATTATTATTTTTGTCTCTTAAATAGTTTAATTCTTTTGATAAAATAAATTTTAAAAGAATAATATATTAGTTTTCTAATTAAAATTGTAATAAACTATTATTTGTCCCTCAAATAGTTTAATTCATTTGATAAAATTGCTTTTTAAAAAAATGATATATTAGTTTTCTAATTTAAATTGTACCGGTTTACAAAAAAATGCACTATCTTCTAATAACTAACAAATGTAACACCCTAACTACCGAAGCTCATGCTTCCGGCTGCGCGACTCTGATAGCTCGGACATTACGACGACACTTATACTATTTAATACTAAAATATGAGCCTGTTTAAAACTTTAAACCATAATACCGCTCCCAAAAATACTTTCGTTCGATAACGTACATCCATAAACACCATACAACTTACAGAAACACATAAAGAGTACATCCATATATATATATATATATATATATATATATATATATATATAAATATATACATACATATATATAAATAATATTACAAACATTATCCAATACAATTCCTATCCCTCTTACAGAATATCTCAAGATAAAGGCGATGGTACAAATAATAATCTAAAGCAATACAGAGCATCTCAACAACTAAATAAACTTCTCGTGACTTCTGCGCCCATATCCTGAAAGGGAAAAAATGTAGGGGGTGAGAACATCATCCTCGAAAGGGTTCTCAGTAGAGGGTTTTTGGGAATTACTGTAATAAGATACGTGAAGGTAAACCGTACCAGTGATTAATAACCGTCTTATGCCTCTTTTCAAAAACAACGATTTACAATAAAAGAGGAATCAGAAATCTTTTCTGAAAGAGGAACAGTTCAATTCTCAAAAACTCAAAAGCCTTTCAAAACGGTTTATCTATGCTGAACCAAAATAGCCTTTCATATTTTATTCCAAACCAGAAGCACAAAACCGAAATCAACCATCGGTTCATCTCATTCCAACCACGGCCCTAGGCCCAAACAATCCAACCATCAACCAATCACCACAGTCCAACAGAGTCCCAGTAGCAAACACAAATAGGAAGATGCAAGCACAAACGAACATTTATTGCAAGTAGAACAATTAGCAATTAATCACATAGGCAAACCAAGTATAATATGCACACCCAAACAATGTCACATAGATGCGTATGATGCATGCCTGTCCTAGTGGCTGATGATATCATCTGTCAGTTATATAGCCAACCCGACACGTCCTGGTAGCTAACCATGGACAGAAACACCCATCGCGGAGCAAGTAGGTTTGAGCTACAACCCCATTGCTACTACCTGCTCAACCCAGAGCCAGTGGAATAACCACTACTGTGGCTACTACCCAGGTGAGTGTTTAAAAGCTTAACCTGGAGCGAGTGGAATCACCATTACTACCGCTACTACCCAGGCATCACAGTCTCTAACCTGGAGCAAGTGGGACGAACCACAACCCTTGCTACTACCCAGGTATCTCAAGCATATATTCATTCAGTCCCAGCCATGGAACAACATCTATCTCAGCCATCCGGCTTAAATTCATAATTCATAGTTAGTCATACGACCCATAACTCATTCGGCAATCAGCCATAAATTAGTATCATACACAGCCATTCCGGCTCGCGGTTCAATCCAGAACCAGCCAATATTCATAATCATACACAGCCATTCCGGCCCATCACAAAACAGCACTTCCACCATCCACCATCATCAAATTCATAAAACCGGCATTTAAGCCATAAATCACTTTTTCTCAAATCGTTTCACTTTGAAATCAAGTTTCAACTCTTTTCAGCCTTGGCTTTAGAAATCTCGTTTCTCAAATCATCTCAGGCTCATAAGCCAAATTTACTCAAAGTGAGTTCCCTTTTTAAAACAAAGCCACTCTCGGCATTCTCTTTCCAAAACTTCCAAAACCATGGCAAGTTAAGGATTTATTTCAAAGTATTCAAAATCACCCATACAACAATGGGATTTTATAACAAAATTTTCTCGGCAGAGTCCCAAGTCTTTAGGGAAGGTCAACCTATATCAATTCCTTAAAATTCATTGAAACTATTAAAATCATGGATTCTCGGTTCAAGTAAATAAAACTGAATTTATTATGAAACCGACCATACAAAATCACAAGTTCCAACCCGGTCCAAAAATCAACTCATTTGAAAAGGAACCGGTTCATTTGAATCAAACCACTTTCAGGTTTCTTTTTGGAACCCATTTTTCTAACTCTTCCAAAATGCCTCAAACTTAATTACTCAATCAAAAGTTTAGATTCCTTTAAAATCACTAAAAGCTCCTTTTTATATTGAAATCAATATTAAAGCATCATTCTTTCCTTCAGTGATTCAAACGGTAAAAATAGTTCATTTCTAAATAAGTCAAACTCAAGACATAAAGTTCACTAAATAAATTAAGCTTGAAAATATACACATTCTCTTAATAAATCAAATAATACAACTTCTCAAATTCAATCCTTTTTAAATAACTTTTTAAACAAGACTAGGATTTTGTAGAAATTTCTGCAGCACCTCCCCTAAAACTTGGACTTTGTCACCGGGCTCGGGTCCCAACTAAACCGTTTCTCATTCCTTTTCAACAGCTCAAAACCAGAAATCAATTCAAAGCAAGCTAAATCCAACAATCACCTCAGTGGCATATCTCAAGAAAACCATTTCAAAATCAACTTAATATCAACCGATTTAACTCATTTCCAAAGCTTTAAAGAATCGGTTCAGCAATAAATCATTTATCAAAACCAAATCAATTAAAGCAACTCAGGCTGAATTTCAAGAGTATTCTATCTTTCACATCATCAAAATAATCAACTCAATTCAAATCAATCCTCAACAGATTAAACTCATATTTCAAATATTTAAAGAATCAGCTTCAAAACATTACATTTAACAAAGCCGCACAACAACTCAGCCAAACCAACATCCATAAACATTCGAGTCAATCAAATAATACATAAGGCCGATACAATCACCAAATACACATTTTCTCACATCAGTATCCATATGTAATAATTCCAACATGTAAAAATATAGTTTTTGGAAAGCGCCCCTACCTCAAAACGCAATTCCATAACCCAAACGTCTCACAGAGTCCTTTTTGCCTCAACCCAAACTGACGGCAACCAAAACCTTAGCTCCCAGTCACGTTCGCAATAACCATAGCAATACTAATCACAATATACAATAATTAGGACTCGACCCCATGTTATCAAAACTCATATTCATTAACCGAACACAACAGAATACTAACGCGAGGTTTTCCGAAACATAAATACTTACTGAACTAGCAAAACGAAGCAGCCATGAACTCCGAGCATGACACGCAAGCATCGATACACAACCCTATGATGGACAACACCACGACGCCTCAGCATAAGTTTACAGAGCAGCGACAAAAAGCCTTTCGACTCAGAAATTCTTACCAAAATAGAGGACTCGGTGGCTGTTTTCGGCGACAGAGGCGGCGGAGGCCAGGTGCGGCGACACCCAGTGGCTCATTTTCCCTTCACGCGACTCAGATGACCGCTACAGCGACAAGCCATTACTATGGTATTCTTGGAATTCAAAAGAAACAGAATCCATTAACAAGACCTTACCGGCAGTGTTCTTCCGGCGATGGCGGTGTGGTTTCTCAGCAACCCATCCCCAGTGGCAGCCATAGACCGACAGTGACAAGATTCCTCTCCTCCATCACGTTCTGTTCCTCGCGCGCTGCGTCTCTCCCTCTCGCCTGCGACACCAACTCCTCCTCGACAGCAACAAGCTCGCGCCGACGAGCGTGAATGACGGCGCAGGCACGACGCGGCGTTCCTTCTCTCTCAGATCTCCCCTCTGGCCGCGACGCTGACAACGGACTCCAAGGCAGCGGCAGGAACCTCGAAGGCGTGCGGTTTCCCCAGCGACGGCAGTGAGACGCCGAAGATGACGGGCCGAATGACGGTTGGAAGACGGCGCAGGTGAAGCCCCTTCTCTCCGATGCCTCTTCTTTGCGACAGGGTTGGTGGCACGGCGGCAGTGGCTGCTTGCCGGTGCCATACCTCCCGTCTTCCCTCTCCTTCCCGTCTTCCTCCTAACCCTTTTCTTTCTTTCCGTTTCATTTGATGGCAGCAACTGCTGCTGCTGCGCATTGAATTGGAGGAAGGGGAAAGTGTGTCACTGCTGCTGGGTTTAGGGAAACCGGGTAGTGGGTTAGGATTTTTGAATAAAATTAGGCTTAAGGGCATTATGGTAATTTCACTTTAAAATAGGGATAATATAGTAGTTAGAAATAAATTCCAATCCAACAATAATAATGTATAGAAATACTATTTGCTCATCAATTTTACCAATTATTTTCAATAAAATGTCCCCACCAAATAATTAGAAATAATATACTTATTTTCTTCATTTTTCCAAAATAGCAATAGTAATATTTTAAAATATTACTTATCTAATCCAAATCGTATAAAATCCTTATTATTTCATAACTATCAGCTTTATAATTCAAATATAGGAAATAATCCAATAATTATAAAATTGGATAATAATCATAACTTATCTCAAATTCAATAAATCGAAACTTGCCTTAATTACCCTTAATAAAATAATTTCTGAAATTAAGGCTATAAATAACCATATGATTTGAGACTTGATCATAAAAAGACTTTTCAAAGATTCTGGGTCTTACAACAAATAATTTATATATTCATTCCAATTTTTCTTAAAAACATTATTCGAAGTTTGATCCTTAAATTTTTTTATTATTTTTTTAATTGATTGCCATTGGCAAAAGAAAAAAAAATGGTTAGCATAAAATTACTAATTATAAAAGATAGAAAACTTTATTTTTAAATAAATTTACAAAAAATCGCTTCAAAATATGAGTGAATTATTTTTTTTTAACCATGAAAACAAATTTGTTCCTCTCACACTAATTTAGAAATAACGTAACACACTCCAATTTCTAAGGAAAGTTGTTTAACTTCATAATTTATGTGACACAAAATACAATATAAAATGATAAACTACGTAGTCTAGAACATAAAGCTTGGTTAGCAGTTGGAATTTTTATACAATTTGTTGAACTCAACTACTTTTAAGAAAGTGCACACAAATCGATTAAGTTAAAATCACAATTGTTCAATTATTTTGAAAAACTTTTAGGATTTTCTAACTCCAGGTTAAATATCCAAAATATACACCCAAACTTTTGACAAAAAACAAAAAAGAACATTCAAACCTTTTAATGAGAAAATATAAAAAACTGAAATTTTAGACTATGTCTTTTCACTAAATAGGCAATATCCAATTCAAGTGACTAATTGAAGAAGCTGAATTTTCATTAAACTGATTTGAACACACAGACTACACTTTTACGCTATTCGAATTACTTTAGCATTTTTACCCTAGAATAAAATCCACAAACAACACAGGAAAGCTGAGAATAAAGAACGAAATAAAAGTTCTGCATCTTCGAACCGAACATAAAAGGTAGAAATAATATACCAAAACTCAGAACAAATTATATAGAAAATTTAGACTTTATAACTTTTACTTGAGAAACTATAAAGCATGTCATTGCACTAAATGAGTATGTCATTTCCAAAAATCACTAAATGAGAACTACTACAGCATGTGAGATAAGAAACTAAATAAAGATACATAGAATACCAAATATAAAATTGAAAGAGAATCAGAAATTAAGCAAATAATGAGACTAAGTAGTATTAGTATTGAAGTATTCAGATGCATGTATACATGTGGTTGGATCATTTCAATTTATGGTCCCCCTAAGATCCAACTGATTAAATATGGTCAATGGCTCAAACCCATTAACTTCTCTTACTGATGCACCATTCGAGCTTAAAATGTAATTTGTATCAAAAAATTCTATCTACTTTTTTGTCACCAAATGCATTCAACCATAACTCATGAGCTGAATATAACAAAACAAATATTCGATGTCCTAATTCATATTCAAGAATCTCTCTCAATAATTTCAATGTAGTAAAAGTGTGAGATCAGAGTATATATATCAGAAATTGTACGTCTAGGATTTTTTAGTAAATTTGGGAGTCTATTTGTCTTGGATCAATGTCCTTGTAGAGGAAAAAGCATAAAGTAGTTTTTAGCAACATCTCAAGCATTGGCATATTCTAGAGTGACACACAAGTTAAACGAAAATTCAACTCAAGTAAGAACACATTAAATAAGCATTGCCCTATCCAAATAACACATTAAAACTAAACCACCATGATTGATTGTCTAGTTCTCTTGAATCCATGCCCTTGTAGAATAAAAAAAATAAAGTAGTAAATAGCAAAATTTCAATTATCAACAGATTCCAAAGACCAACACAAGTTAAACAAAGCAAGTGATCAACATATCCATCTCTTTGTATTAAATAACATGTTTGAAAGAATGACAAATGAAGAAAGTCACAGAAAAATTTCCAAGGATGGAACTGTGTACTAATGCAACAGATATATAGCATTAAATTTAGCTTTCAAATTATTCACATAGACGTTCTATCAAGCAGTATTCATGCATTAATTTACACATATAAGATTATGCATACTAAACAATTAAGAAAGAACTCATACCAATAACAACAACAAAAAAAATTTGGAATCATAAAACTATGAATTATAATTTTCCACATTTCACATAGCTTCTTCTAATGATGAAAAACCTTCTATAGAAATATCTGATTTAACTCAAAACAAAACAAAATTAAATAGCCTGAATCTGTACCAGAGAGTAAACTTGAAAAATTAAACAAAAGTCTGAAAACATATATAATAACTCTCGGATTAAAAAATGTCTCAAAACATATATAACAACTCACTGATTTATCCATGACCATAATATGAAGAAAAGCAGGTTCATCAGTCTCCTCTCTGGGATCACATAAACTCCACATCTTGATCACCCTAACGGTTATTTTCCAATGCTCCTTCCAAGGAGTGATGTTATGAAGGCATTGTTGTGAATCATTTGACACCATACAAATCTCATTTGCTGCATCCATTGCCAGAACCAGCACAAGAAATGAAAGGATATACCCAATGTTGAATAATAATTCAGAGAAGAAAGAGCATACAAAAGGAAACTCTTTTTCTAGGACCAATAAAGCAATTTGAAAAATCAGAAATAACAAATTCCAATAACATTCAAAATCAATGAAATGAAAACCCGAATACACCTACTCCAAAAGAATTTCAACTAAAGTACAGCCAGTAGATATTACAATCATCATGATCAATAGCAACCCTACGTAATAGCTATTTGAATCCATCAGTTACTTCCACATTAAAAAATGACTCATTTAGATACAAAATCACGGTAAAGAAGTAGAAGTAGTTACAATTAGCGATTTGATAGGCAACTACAAATCTAAATAGAGTACCTGTGTAGTGAATCCTACTGTGCCCTGTGATTGCTAACTGCAAACATTCATCAAATCAATGGAAAACCCTATGCATGTTCTGACAGAAGATCTTTACCATGTCACCATTATATGGGAGAGAGAAGCTCTTCATCGCCGCCATCATCGGAACCCAAGAAACGCTGCAGCAGGAAAATATATCATCTTTGAGCGACATGGAATGGAGAGCCTGGGAAGACCTGTTGAGCGACATGAAATGGAGAGCCAGCGCTCCCTCCATATAGCAGGTAGCTTTTCCAGGTCTACAAAGGAGATGTTGAGTGACATGAAACGGAGAGCCTGGGAAGGAGAAGAACGCGAATGCCATCATGTCCTATGGAAAAGACCCCTAAAATTGAAATAGGAACCAGAGTAAAAAGGGGTTTATAGGGTATGGGATAAGAAAAAGTAAAATAGGATAGCTGTGGAAAATGGGTTTATAGGGATAAGGCAAATTGGAAGGATATCGAGAATGGGTGAGGATTTCACATAATCATTTTATCTTGGAAGGTAGATTTTTCTATCACATCAACCTTTCTCTATTCAATCAAAACTTAAATTTCAATTGGAAATAAAATAAAATTTAATGATAAAACGAATTAATAATATTTTAGGTTTAAATTAAATTTCAGTATTTAAAATATTTATAAAATAAATTAAAATTTTTTAACAAATAACTTCATCTTTTATTAATATAATATAATTTTTAAATAATAAATATATTTATTTATTAAACAATATGAAATTATTTAAATACATTCAAAAATTTTAAGAGTTAATTTTTTTAAAAGTAGGTGTGCAGCAGTTTTTACGAAATAATTTTTCTTAAGAGTATTTGTTACATCTAATAATCTAAACACATCTAAAAATTTAAATAACTTAAATTTCAGTATGTGTGCACCGTTCTTTAAGAGTTAATTTTTTTATATACAAAAAACAAATAGATACGATACAATTTAAACAAAAAATATCTAAGTAACTTAGATCATAAATCTATAACATAAAACTATAAGAAAATGTTTTTGAATAAAACTTAAATTTTAAATATATTAATAAAAAATTTACAACTAACTCTTACAAAAAAATAAATTATTTACTAATGAATAAAAAAAATCATCAACTCATTAAAAAAAAATGATATTATAGAAATATATAATGAACATTTTAAAAAAATAGCTAATAGATATTATTCGGCACAAAAAAACCTAACAATAAAAGCCTCTTTAAAAAACGTATATAACAATTAAAGAGTTTTTAGCAAATAAATTTTAAGCTTAAAATAAATCAATTTTTTTTATACAGAAGAATTGTATATTTTTCTACATCTTTTGCTCCTCTATGAATTTAACAAAATTTTGAACAAAAATTAAAATATAGACCCCAAATAGAATAAAAAATAAACAGAAAAAGAATACTTCTAAAACAAACCTCAACTTTTTCAATCAATAATTCATATAGCATAGAGAAAAAACTACTTACCAAATTATATTTTTTGAAAAACTTCTTTGTAAACAACATTTGATGTGAGGTTACACATTTCATCATCTTCATTAGATAATAATATCTTCAATCCTGACCTTGTCGTCACTTTGGATATTGCAACCTACAACTGACCATGAGAAAAAACTGCTCTTCGAAGATATATACCGACCAGAGCTAATGTTTGCCCTTGACTCTTATTAATAGTCATTGCAAAACAAAGACTAACAGAAAACTGTCTACGCTGAAATTTAAACGGGATTCCAGGATCACTGGGTATTAAATTCATCCGAGGAATAAAAATTTTGTCACCAATGTTACTTCCGGACACAATTTCAGCACCAATAATGTTCTCTCCAAGATCTTGAACAATGAGTCGAGTTCCATTATACAATCCATTTGCTTGATCTATGTTTCATAACAAAATAATGGGAACACCTTTCTTCAATTTAAGAGCATGTTTTGGTATCCCAGAACATGTAATCTGGTTCAAAAACTCAATTGTCAACCAATCAGTATCAATCCCATCTTGACAATCACTGTGACAAATAGAGTCAGAACTCAAATAAACCTTCTCAGACCTAGGAAAACTATCAACAACAAAGTCATTTATCTGTTGCACAATATCAATAGTAGGAGCAAGTATAGCACATTCTTGAAAATAAGAAACATTACCATAGTTATCATGAATATTTGAATATATAGCTGAAACAATATCCTAAATAGGATTGTCAGTTGGAGGAATAAGTAAATCACTTGGAATATCAACAATTATTTCATCCTCCTTTTGATTCCCATAAGAACCTTCACCAATCTTTAAAATCCAGTATGAGAATTCCTTTATTTCATCCAAATTTGACAAAACATAGTTCTTTCCCAACCTAAGATTTTTTGTCAACCACATTACCTTACAATGCTTCCAAAGAATTGACGAATTAATTAAAGCCATAACTATTTCAGCACGAGTTCCTTTCGGAATAACTGGCAACACTTGTCTAAAATCACCACCAGGAACAATAACTTTTCCACCAAACGAAATATCACGAGCCGAAACAACATTTGAACTCATTAAGTCATGGAAAGTTCTATCAAGCGCTTCATTAGGTCATGGAAAGTTCTATCAAGCGCTTCAAATGCCAACTTGTTCGTCATGGATGCCTCATCCCATATTATTAGAGAAGCACGACGGATGAGTTCTGCTCGCTGACTATCTTTCTTAATACTACAAACAGATTCCTCATTCAGCTCAATGGGGATGCAAAACAATGAGTGCGCAGTCCTCCCATTAGGGAGCAATAAAGATGCAATACCACTAGAAGCAACATTTAAAAAAATTCTTCGTTCTGATCGAAGACGAAAAGACAACAATCTCTACAGAAATGTTTTTCCAGTTCCACCAAATCCATACACAAAAAAGAATCCAGGTCTTTTATTAGCAACTGTATCAATTATTCTCTCATAGATCAGTTTTTGCTCATCTATCAATTTATCCAAATTTACATCATGTTCTTCTCGAAGTTGATCTACATCATAATTCATCTCATTCATAATCATAGAATTTGAAAAATGGGAAACCAAATCCTGATTAGGAAAAGGCATTTGGGAAAAATCTTTCAAGCTTCTGCCATTCATTTGCAATAATTTTTCAACTTCAATCAAACAAAGAACTTCAAGTTCTTCTTCTGTCATCACGAGCTCTACGAAGTAAGTAAAAAAAAGGGCACATGAATTACAAATAAAAGGTAAACTTATCATGATATAACCATCTACAAATAAACTTACTGAATAATAATAAATAGAATAAGACTTTGAAATAATACCTTGCAATTGCAACTCCCGTCTTCTATAATATAAAATGTCATCAGCTAACAATCTCCAAGTGTCTCTCCAAACCAACTCTGGTTTGTTCATTGAATTAGATGCTAACAGTGTAACAAACAACTGACACAACTGAAAACCAGATGACAATTCTGCTGTTTTTTTAATAGCATTAATGAACTCCTGATCATCACTCAATAAACCAAGAGCATTGCACGCAGCCTTGAAAGAATCATATACAACACCATCAACAGTGCGGATGTTTTCAAAACTTTTACAACCCCTTTGAACATTGAGCAACAAACGCAGATAAAATATCTCACCCGAACCAACATGGATAAAAGTTAACCTTCCAATTGAGAACCCTCTCTGCCTTGGAACCCATTCTTGAGAATCACGCAAGTAAATAAAATAATTTGGAAATTCAGAATATAATAACTGATTACCATGCGGTAACTTAAGATTAGCTCGCATCCATGCAGTAAACATTGTATCCTTATACTTGTTCTTCTCAATAATTTCAGGAATCTTATCATGATCAATGAATAATAGATTCTGCTTTCCAGGCAAATGGAATATCAACTGCTGAATAGATGGCCATTTATGATTAATATCAAATGCAAATAGTCTCCAAGAAGATTCACAAGGCGCTAGATAGCGACAATCATAGAATTACTTAATCTCATCAACATCTTGACCACCATGTTCCTGAGTTTGTACATTTCTAATTGATGCAGTGATGCGGTCTGGCCCCTTGTTTATGTATTTAAACAAATACTTGATGACATTTGACTTGTTATAAAACTCCAAATTGATAGGGGCTCGATATTTCATAAGGAGCAAAGGATTATAAGGAACAACAAATCGATTATCCACATCCACACCATTTATTTTATAAGTAATTTCCATATTTCTCCTTCTATATATTGGATAACCATCTTTATCAAAACCTGTTGCATCAACAAATTTCTTTGGATAGAATTTAGAACAGCCACCATTTCTCATGCAAGGAGAAGAAGGTCTTAATTTACCACAAGGACCATAAATCATATATTTGGTAACAACACTATACAACTTTGGAAATCTAATTGGATCTGGTAACTCAGCTGATATAACCTCATCCATGATTTCAGTTGTTTGTAACCTACCCACATTTTGAAGCCAAACCAAAATATGTGCATGTGACAAACCCCTTTTTTGAAATTCAGTTGTATACATCCCTAAACAAAAGAAAAATTTAATTTTGCATATATAACTCATTATTAAATAAGCAGAAATAATCACATAAAACTTACCGGTATTCATAGGTCCAAAGAACTCCATCCTTCAAATCAGTCATCAAAGATTGAATTTTCAACTCAAATAACCTACATGCAAGATCAGGCCGATTAGATATAGCAATATGAGACCGTTCAGTGTATCTTTGAAACTCCAACCAACTCGGGTTGCATTTTATAGTAATAAATAAATCAGAATAACAATATTATTTGCAAATAGACATAGCATCTTGACAATTATTAAACATATATCTTCTGCTCTCAGTAAAAGAAGACGGTAACACAATCCTGGTTCTAATGGAACACGCATCAACATCTCCTCGTTCCATGGCTTCTTCAATCCCTTGCAAGATATGAGATCTTATATTCTTCTGGTCAAATCTTATATACATAAGACGCTGTGATTCAACCATACTAAACGAATCAACAATAAATTGTTGAAATAACCTTTTAGACTTGAGTATCGTCCCAAACTCATTTTCTCGTTCTTAGATTCGAAAACAAATAAATTCCCGTAGAGAAACTCTTTATCTTTTTGGTATATTTTCTCTACTTCTAACACAATGGTATGGTATATCTTCCTGGTATCCATTTTCACCATACGGGAATAGCAAAGGATATTGCAACGGCCAGTACAATGTATGTGTCTCATGAATGCGTTTTAAGTCTCCATTCCTCCACTGAACAATAATATCACGTGCAGTATCCGATCCATCAAAATCCCCAATAATAAGACCAGCAATTTCAGAAACTGTGGGCTCATTATATACTCGAGGGTCTGCTGCTCGATGTCTAAACAAATGAATGGAAAAAGCCTTAGTAGGACGTTGCTGATAGAACTTTTTCGCCATTCGAAAAGATTTTGCAACGACATTATTCTCATCAAGCATCTTTAATAAATCTTCAATTAATGTTGAATCCAAAGAACCCGTACGACTGCTAAAGCTACATATAAAAATAATTGTCAAGTAGAAACATATAAAAACTAATGGAAAACAAATATGAAAATACAACAATTGGGATTTCATCAACCATATTTAAATCATACCAAAAAACTTCCTCTCTATTTGCCAGCTCATTCTCAGTGTAAAAAATATACAACTGAGTAAATTTTCGTTGCTACCCAGGCACGGGGAGTAAACTACCAATTCTATGGTAATTCTGGCCACAGAGAATAAATTGCGACGGACCTGATCCATTACTAAGAGACGTGTCAACCCTTCCACCAATAGAAGTAAAACAAAACAAATTATTATATGCCCAAATGTTCTTAAAAAAATGTTTACTCCTTAGATCATTTCCATTCAAAAGCGAAACCAACAATTCAGGTGGCTCCTTCAACAATGGCAATTGCACTTTTCCTTTAAGGCAACACATTGAAAATACTGGTTGACTAACTTTAGATTCTCTGATAACATGTTCATCATACCAAAAGCCTGCACCACACCATGTGCAAGTGTAATTACAATCACCATGGTCCAAGTGTCCTATTTATAAAATAATGAACATCTATGTTCTATTATATGTTGAAGGAAAAAAAATTTACCGATTAACACAGAGAAGAAAGAAAAAGTATTGGAATTATTTACTAAGACCAAATACAAATCTTTCGTCTCACTTGATGCAAACAATACATGGTCATTAATATCAACAAAGCTTGTGAATACATCATTGAGGATATTATGCATAACACCTTCATCTAACAAGAAATATTTATGTAGTCATAAAAAAATAGCTTAAAGAATAAAATAATATCAATACTGATTTATTATAAACAACTATTTATAACAACATACTGAAAATACTTGCTTACACATATGTATATACCTTCATTAGTATATATTGATCCAACACAAGATAGAATACTCTGAGATAAAAAGGCCAGTTGAGCTATATAAGAAAAATATAGAAAGAAAAATAAAAAAAAATATGTGAGATACCCTAGGTAAGTAATACATCATTTGTTAAAGAAACAATAATTGACAAAAGAATCAAACTAACCATTTCTTATTCCAAGTGTATCATATTTTTTCCTCTTCATAGCCAATTTTCTTCTCTTTCTAGCATCTTTAGATGATTCACTCATAGTGTTGTTTGGTAAAGAATAACACAAGGAAAAATAACTAAATGGAATGTCCAAACCAAATAAAAAAAGAACAACCTTTGGTTTTATATGAAAGAGAAATAGACTACCCTAGTTGAATAGGGCATTTTAGCAAGTAGACCTCTTTGTCTAATAGCAATTATAGTCTACCAATTTTAATTAAAAAAAATCCTACTTTAGGAGCATGAGATGTGATGGATAAAAAAGAATATACTTTTTTAATACCTAAGCTACATTAACCATTCTAGGTAAAATGCATCCATAAAATCCATCTAACAAAAGAAATTACCAAAAGATCACTCCCAACTTGTGATGGATAAAAAAGAATGAACCTTTTTTAATACATAAGCTACATTAGCTATTTTAGGCAAAATGCACCTAAGAAATCCATCAAACAAAAGAAATGGCCAAAAGATTACTTCCAAGCTATTCAATATAGATATATCAAGAAAGTATAAATCAATTCAACAACACATGAATATTCAGTCATCTAAATACCACAAAGTATTCACTTGACAAAACCACATAAGTTAAGGAATAAACTAAATTGTGGAAGGAGAGATTTTTATATCATAAAAGAGCTACTGCATTTTATTGAATTTCAAAGAAATAAGTACAAATATAAAGAGCTAAATAGCTAATTTGCCTAGTGGCTAATGATATTGTGTCGACACCCTAGAACTTAATCTATTACATGAGAAAGATGCCCAAAAAAAATCCAAACAACTTATACAAAACATAAAAATACACACATATTCTCATCCACTACAATCCAATGCATCAAATGCTATTACATGGACACAACCAAAATACCTAATGCCCTAGATTAGTCCTAATCAGTAGCTCTAGTTAACTGCCATGTGCAGCCACCTCAATTAACCCCATGTCCAGAGGAGCCATCATTCCCCGAGCCACGAGACTCATCAGCTTCATCAAATTGCAGCCTCAAGGATCTTCTCAACCTCTTCAACGAAGGCTTCACATCTTTCTCAGATCAACAGAACCTCGATTAACGCCAACCACATACTCCTAGTGTAAACAATTGCATGAAAATATGAACCTAATTAGAGGGATAATTAATGAGTTCTAGTCAAAGAAACTTAATCATAAAATTAAGCGCTCTATCAAAAAAAAAAAAAAACTTTGGCAACACTACTCACCTCTTCACTTTCATCAACTTCATCACATGAATTTTTAGAACTATCCACTTCATTTAACTTATCCACCACAGCATCAGCAGACTTTCTCTTGAGGAGAGGACACTATTAAATGACACAACATATTAGGTTCAATTTAAACACAACTCAAAAAAGGGTGAAAAGTAATACAGAAAAAATAATAGAAGAAACTGAAAGCATGGAACCTTAGCATCTTCATCAGCTCCCAAGTCAACAACACTTGATTTTTTTTGGGTACATTGAGGCGAACCAGCAAAGAGCTTAGAGCAGCTGGAAGGAGTCAATCCCAAATTCGGTGATTTGGTAACCTTAGAGGGTTTCCTAAATAATCCCTCTCCTTTTGGTACAAATCCAGCCTTGGATAATATAAAGCACATCCGATATAAGACATGAATAAAGGTGGAATAACCAAAAAATGAAAAATTTAAGAAAGAATTTATTAAAATGAAACAATAGGTGCGAATTCTATTTTATATATTTTCAGGACTCAAATCTGAACCAGAGAGCTCAAACATTCCAACTATTGCAGCATCATCACAAACACGCCTCACTGGATAAGTCCCTTTGAATTTCTCCATCCCAACAGGCCTACTAAGAACCTTGAATAGCATAGTTTTTCCAACATTTTCTTGGAATATAGGAGGAGACTGTGTGCCAAACACAACCTACGAACAATATAAAACAGACACAACAGAAAAAATGAATTGGTAGAAATCGAAGGATAAGAAAAATCTTTAACAATAAAATCAGCACATAAAAAGAATATAGAATTCGAGTGACTTACATCAACATCCTTAAGATGTTGTTCAAACAGCTAGGCACAAGTTTTATTTAGTAGGTAACTTGCCTCACGATCAAAGAGGACAAAAATAGAAACACCAGTGGAATCCTCAACCAACACCTTCACTCTAAACCTGGATTTTTTTAAGATCCACATAAATACTTGCCTAAGGTTAACAACTACGCAGAAATAATTCACTATTTAACAAAGCACAAAGGAAGCATTGTAAAATATTTATACCTAGGAGTCACATTTGTAACATGGATGTTGCAAAATTGACAAAAGTAAATCCCAGATTCTGCCTGAACACTTCTGCCACACACACAAGCAGAGTACCACCAAGGACCATCCTCAACTATTTCAGCTATCTTGGCTAGTACAATAAAAGTTCTAGCCTAAAAATATAAAACCATGTCTATAAATGTTAAGACATTATAACCAAAGATAGTTGTAATACAAACTAAAACTGAAAAATTAAAATAAATACTAACAGCATAGTATTTTCAAGTACAAAGGAGGACAAAAGGATTAATATCGTTCCAAAACAAAGCAGTATTTACTAACGAGTAGAAAAAAAAATTTAACACAAATTATCAAGAGTAAACATGATAAAAAAATTAAACTGGTTCCAACCCGGTTGTTATCATCAAGCGACTTCACAGTACACCTAGGTGTGAGCTTCATAAAATCTTCTTCTATTTCGATATTTTTTCCAGATCCAACAATGCTAATGGGTTGGGATGCACTAACTCCATGTGGAATAGAACTGTTAACAACAACAAAAAACACAACAGAAACTACATGTACAAAGATACCTTTTCTGAAAAGATGCCACCTCTGGGATGTCAAGATTAAATCCAAGCTTTGATGCAAACATAATATTCTGAAGTCCAACTCTACCTGAAAAAAAAATATATATATACATTTGTTACAGGAATATAATGGTAAAACCAAGTGAACTTGGATAACTGACACACCTGAAATGAAATTTATATGATACAAACCGCTAAAAATCTTAACTTTGGCAAGTTGTAAAACCACAACTGGCTATTCAGCATACCCAGAAGATAGAAATCGATTAAGTTCATCAACATATTCACCAAATAAGGCACACCAAATCCTATGACTAAAAACAACCAACAAAATCACCTACACTATAAGAAACTTGACTATACAAACACACCGAAAACAAAAAACAATCTCAATAAGAGGAAGAGGTAGAAATTAAAGAACGCTAACTCATTTTCAGCAAGTTCCATCACAGCCATCTTCATCTTCTTTCCATCTTTATCATATTCTTTCTCTTCCGACACAGAGACCAACAGACCCACCACATCTGAAATAAATATTAAAAAAACCTGTTAGAAAATAATGACAACAAAGCAACATTCTACAAATCACAAAGAAACAAGACTGCAATCATTCTGGACAAAAAAGGTATGAGCAAATAGCACAACATACCAACTAAGAAATCAAAATCCTCTTTGGTTTCCAAAAGTTCAGTGAATAGAGAGATTGTAAGAGCAAATTTTGAAATAAAATCGCAGATAGCATCCCTGACAGTGGTCCTGAATTGGAAAATCAACTTAAACTGATGCCTAGTGGCCCTATAAGATCATTGGTTTGGCACAACAAAGAAGAGCTTCATGACATAAACTCAACCCTCGGAGAGAAGTTGTTTGAACCTGTAAATCATAGTCTTCCGAATAGTAGCTTGTATCTTGCACCCCTACCAATCAACATAAATTATACTAAAAATCTGATAAATGACAAATCGAATAAAGAGAAAAACAAATTTAAATGAAACAAAATTTAAGACCTCAATATAAAAAAGGTAAGGAGAAACACATCTAAATGCAAAAAATAAATAGCCAAAAAATTTTAATAGATTTAGACCACTATAACTCACAGATTCATTAACCAAAATCATCTCCATGGAATTTGGAAGAAGCTGACCAGTGAAAAAAGTAGGAACAGTCCAAAGCCTAATCACCCTAACTTTGAGGTTCTATGCTTCCTTCTCAGGATTAATCTTATTAACCATATCCATGGCAATTGTCATATTGAAATACAATTAAAGGGATGAAAGAGAAAACAGATTTGAGTCAATAAAACAGCAACTAAGAAACACATACAACATCAACATCAATGTGAGAAAAATCTGCCTTGATCAATGGGTTCTGCCTTTATTTATAAACACAAATCAATTGAGTAATTTGAATTTTGAAATCCATAGAACCCTTATTTTGGGAGGGAAAAAAAGAAGCAAGATAGACATTTGAAATTGATGTTGATTGACCTTAGATATCAATCGAAAGATAGTTGCGAGCCCCACTAAATAATCATATATATAGGCCCTAAGCTAACAATAATTGATACACAAATAAGGTGTATAAATGGTAAGCTATATTAACCTTAATTTATCTTCTATATAAATTGTAAGTTAATAGAAGAAGATAGGATGGGATGAGAAGAGGATGAGAGAGAAGACACAGATAACAAAGACAACATGAGGTAACACTAGAGAAAAGGGAGAACTAAAAATAAAAAGAAAACCTATGCATAGATTTAGGAGTGGTACACTTAGATGAGGACACCTTTTAGTATAGACATCATTATTTGATTAGGCTTCCTATATAATTATATTTCCAATGAAAAATATATCATATTCCCGATGAAGATACACACAAGATAATTATCTATCTATGTAATGAAAAATCAAAAAATAAAGTGGCCATCAATAAAGTTCAAAAATTATGCTCAAAAGAAAAAAAAGATATTCAATCAAGGAATGAAGGTATAAACAAAAGAGAGTAACAAATAAGAATACATTTTTTACTAATTTTATTTAAAAAAAATAAGAGAACAGAATCAAAGATTCAAACTTCTCAGAAAAAATATCAACATAAGCTCGATAGCTAAATAGAAAATAAAAACCTATTTTAAGTAAATATACGCAAAGAGAAATATCTATTAACTTCATCAAGCAGCTCATTTTTCCTAGCAAACAGACCCTTGATAATTCAAGACGAAGGGATACAAAATAAAAAAAGTTTTTTAAATATCTTACCAATAAAAATCAATTGGTGTACACTTGTACATAAATAATGCCCAGGTAATTTTGACTTTCAAAAGAGGAAAAAAAGGCATAAATTTCAATCAATTTGGTTGTGAAACTAGAATAAATTTCTGGTTTTCTATTAAAGTGAAACTAAAATAAAATTTGATGAGTATCTCCAAAATAAAAAACAAAGCAAATAAAAGCATAAAAAAGAGAGAAAAAGACAGAGAACAAAACAAAGAATAGTAACAAAACTTCTAAACAACTTTTAAAAATACAACTCAACAAATCTAGTATCTGAGATTCATCTCTATAAAGTGGGATAAAATATTTCTCACAGAAATTAGAGAAACTTAAGGAGATAATGTGAACCGGCTCAATTTACATAGCATTTTCAACTATTGAATTGTAAATAGATGAAAAACTATTAGGAAAATAACGACAACAAAACAACATTCAATAATTCAATATTTATCCGACAGTATAATACCAGAAATTTTAGATTGAAACAACTAAAGTAAAATTATAGCCTCTGTTAATTCAGAATTGAAATTCACTGCAAAGTTATTTCCAATTTCTTTAAAGAAAATGCTATTATTACAAAGAAAGTAGCTAAATTTTCTTTTAAAAAAAACATCACTTTCATGGACTAAGTTTTGAATTCCAAAATATTCTTCATCTTGTTATTTAATGACTAAGGCAAACCAAAGATAAGAAAGGAAGGAGTTTTAGAAGGCATACAAAAGAAGAATTTACACGAGCACCATCTACCCCAAGGAATTGGTGATTTCGGAAGAATGAAGGAAGAAATTGCAAATAAATTCCTTTGATAAAATAATAGTATATCTTTCTATCACCTAGGTATCCCATGCTTAGAAATATCACAATAAGCCATCCATAAATTCTTTTGATAAAATAATTTATTTCAAAAAGGGTTTCATCTGACTAAAGAAACATATGGACTTAGCCAATTTCAACCACAAGAATACAAATAAATCTTACGGATGGACGAAAAAGCTAGATTAATGTGCCAATAAATACACAGAAATCAAGACAGGATATTTTTCCGTCATTGATGGTAATTTTGCAGCAGCAAAAAGAAATAAAGAAAAGAGCATCATATTTGGGTAACAAATTATAAATGTATGCATGAAGGATCAAGGTCATGTAAGGAAATAATGCCCATGCACTATTCTACACAAAGTACATAATACAAAAGCAACTATAATTGAAATGCAAGATAAAGATGATAACAGAAACATGCCAATCATCTCTTCATCATTTCTCACTTTTCTGCAGCAAGTGGCTCAACTCGTCTGATTGCCTTCCTAGCTTGATCATTTGAAGGATCAATTTCTAGGTTTTTTTCATATCTGTCAATTGATATTTTGAAAAAGTAACTAAAATTAGTGAAGTGAAAAAATTATGGTATGAATGAACTCAATGATGCAAAAAGGAAAAAAAAAACCTGAATGGCACCAGTATGCAGAACATGTACTTATTCATTAAGATCCAACAATAAGGAATTCATAATGATACTCATACTGGCTTTCCCTAGGTTGGCAAATACCACATAACAGTGGCACCTTTCCAGTTTGAGAAACTACACTTACCCCCTTACTGTGCAAAAGAGAATAAAGTTCAAGTCCTGCTTAAAGTATAATAACCCCTAATATAAGATCTGAACTTACCAGCAATAGTTTCTTCAAAATGTTCAAGCTTTTCATGAGCTTCTCCCCTTCTTACTAAAGCTTTAATGCATACTGGATTGACATCTAATGCTTTTGTGCATTCTTTAACTGTGTTGTCATATTTTTCCTGGAATATCTTTAGCATAAGTTAAAGGAAATTAGATTCTTGACTTAATCAATTTCAAATATAAAAGGGCAAATATGATGAAAGATTCCATACCAACTTTATCTGTGATTAAAATGACTTCAAAAGATATGATTGGAAAATAAAAAAGAGGTACGAAAGAGTTGAACCACACTTAAAAGGGTCTAGTTTGCCAAAAATGGTCCCTCGGATGGATGCATGAGGTATCTAGTTTGTGAGCTCCCATATTATATTTTTACTTTAAGCAGGCCTCTTAATTAAGCAAGTTGGGTTCATATTTTGCTCAGACTAATTACATTTTGGAAATAATAAATATGTATATTAAAATATGCATTATCTCAAATAACAAATTAAAACCACAAAAAGGAACAAATTAAACATAATGTCTATATAAAAAAAGGAAGAAAGAGAAATTATTTAACTTAAGTTGCAAACTTTCTGAGCCCATTTCCCTATCCAGAAGAACTGTGCTACAATCTCATATGATAATGCAGCATGTAAGAACCGCAACTAATTAACCAGTTAATTAAGTAATTAATATTGCCCAAACTAGGCTTCAAAAAGTTAGAGTGAGAATTTGAGGATTTAAGGGTGATTTTTGGACTCAGTGGGTCTTTCTAAGTCAGAAAATGTGCCTTCTACGAAAAACTGTGAAAAATCACGAACCAGCAGTTGAACCGGTTGAACCGGTTCAAGTCTGCCCGGTACCGCATGAGAAAAAGCAAAAACCGTCAAAAACCTTAGAAAAATGTTAGAAATAAAAAACCGGGCGTTAATTTTAAAGGTTTGGTCCAAAGTTGGGCCAAATGGGCTAAAAATGCTAACGGGTTGGACCGGACGCAAGTTGGGCCCAAGCCCAACATATAAAAGGCTCATTAAATGAACCAAATCAGCCACAACACTAAACACACCCACACTCATGCTGAATTGAAGAGAGGAAGAAGAAACCTTTTTTGGCACTATTCATCATCTTCTTCCAAAGCTCATACCTTGAGCTAGAGAGCTCCGATCGCCGCACCGTTTGCGGCTACGCGTTCCTCGTGGAGAGCTCTACAAAATCCATATAAGAAACTGGTAAGAAAATCTCGAATCCCTCTCAGTTTCTCTCCTCAAAATTTTGGGTATATAGGGTTTTTGATTAAATGAGTTTTTGTGATTTTGGATGTTTAGGTTTGCTCTATCCTTGCTTAGCCTTGGATTCTTGCTAGTAAATCTGTTGGAGAAGGTAAGGGCCACTAAACCCTTGTAAATTTATGTTTAATTGGAACCCTAGGTTGATTTGAGGTGATTTATATGTATATAGCTTGATTGTTATGGCTTTGGGAGCTCTTGAAACTTATTTGTGCTTATTGGAGTGGAATTGAAAGGTTGGATTGTGGTTGGAAGCTTGTTTGTCCTAAGTTGGAATTTGGATACATAAAGGGAATCGGCCAAGGTATGGTTTCGGTCTCCTCTATGTAGTATATAATATTCATGGACCTTTAGGCTAGCGACCTATAGGATAGGTTTGGAAATAGTATGTTGTTGATGATTGTTTGTGTTTGATGAGGTATAATGTATTGATGTGTTGTTGTGATTACATGATGAAGTTGAAATACTATGGCTTAGATGCATGAGTGTTGTTGATTATGAATATGAATCTTGGTTGAGTTGGTGATGAGAATTGGTAGTGAGATGATGATGATGAGTGGATATGTTATATATATGTGATAAATAAAGTTGAGAATAATGAAAGGTGAAAGAAATTATGGTATGATTGGTGTGATATGATACAAAAGGTAAATTCTGATGAGAGAAGGGGGTTTGGAATGGTATGGTATGGTTTGGAATGTGTATGGTAAGAAATTAGGTAAATTGTGAAGTTTGGTAAAATTGAGTTTTTGGTGAACTTTGCTCGATCATAACTTTTGCATCAATTTTTGAAATTTATTGAAATTTTTTAGAATTAAATATCTTTGAAAACTCTTTAAATCGATATAAAATTTGTGAAAATTGGAAATTTGTAGAGGAAGTTATGATCCTTTAAAGTTGGTGTTAAAAATCTAAAATTCTGCAAAGTTGCAGAATTTCATGATTTATGATATGTGCGGGCGCACACCCTCGTGCAGACGCACACCCTGCAAATATTTTGACCTTTGCGGACACACACACTTGTGCGCATGCACAGGCAGGGTAGTGCACTCTGGTCGCAGCGCTAGCACAGCTTGTGCGCGCACATATCTAAGGAAAAACTTCAACCTGTGCAGACGCATAGTCTATGGAGACGCACACGTTGGAAAGGTCAGTCTGTTGGGGCGCTGGCATAGGTTGTGCGAGTGCACATATCCTTGTAAAAATTGACACCTGTGCATACACACACCCCGTGCGTATGAACACATTTTAAAACTCTTAGGAGTGTGCGCATGCACAGACCCTTGTGCAGCCGCACACGTCAAATTTCTCAAAATTTTATTTGTTTTCAACTATTTTACCTTCCTAACAAGGTTGTAAGCTCCTAAAACACCATTTTAAGACTTATGGGCTCAATTTTGAGTATTAGAACATGGGATGTAACTTAAGATTTCTAGAACATGGTTTTATGATAAATTAGAAAATAGAGGCCTAGGTTTCTGGCGTGCTGAGAATGATTTGACGTTGGGTAGAGGATGATTGATATATGAGATAAGGAATAATGAACTTTTGACATTGGAAACTGAATTATGAATGGACAGTGGTTGAGATAAGTCGAGGACTCGGATTGAGATAATGGATCTCTGTATATTGAAAATGTTTTCTGAAAACGACTGAAATATTGTTTTTACTGATATTATGAGATGCTTTGCGCCCGACAGGGACGGCGGTTGGATCCCGCCTATCAAGGTAGCGGCGGCTGCGTAAGGGCGGTGGTTCGTCCCGCTTGCGTTGAGATGTGAGGTCTGTGGCAAGAGTATCCCGCTAGCATCCCTTCGGACCTATAGGCGTGCATGCGCCGGTACCTGGACAGTAATCTGGGCACTATATTTCGGGGGTTCCCATATAAGAAATCTGAAGGGCGACGTCTCCATGGAGATGTGTCGGTTGGCAGTTTAACCGACATTATGATATCACAGCTAGTAGGGCAGGCATTCATCATATGTATTTTCTATCTGTTGGTATGCTTTGTTTACCTGTAATGGCTTGCCTAATTGAATAACATGCTTACTTGCTATCTGAATTATTTGCCTTATATGCTTCTACTTGTGTTTTACTTGCATTGTATATTACTTGTGATTTCTACTGGGATTGAGGAGGTTCAAAAGGCGGTGGTGATGGGATCACATGGAGGATAGGTTGGAGAAGGCTGTGGGACAGCAATGTTTGTTTAGAATTAGAACTCCCTTAAGATAGATCACCCGGTTTCTTTATGATGAGGTTTATATTATGCTTTTTGTTTTAGAATGCTTTAAGCTTGAATCTTGTGATGGATAGGGAGCTTAGGATTGCCTTTGGCATCCCAGGGTCTTATATCCTACATCACTGGGCACTGTTACTATACTGAGAACCTCCGGTTCTCATACCATATCTTTGTTGTGTTTTTCAGATGCAGGTCGCAACCCACCTCGGTGAGTTGCTATGGATGGTGACAGGAGCGGAGGATCTTGGATTCTTTTGGAGTCTTTTTGGTTTATCTGTTTATACATCTCTCTTTTGTATTCTGTTTAGCCTAGAGGCTTGTATTATGAGAGAAAACTTGTATAAGCTGTTTTAAAACTGTCAGTTTTTTGTATAATTCTGTATACTTGTGTATGGCTAGCCGGCTTAAACTCCGCAAGTCGAGGCTAGTTTCCTATGATATTATATACTTATATTTTATTGTATCTTATCAGTTTCTTGTGCCATAAGCTAGTAGTTCGTTAGTACGTTTTGAGCTTTTCAAATCCAATATTTGAGCTATATCTTTCATCGGGCTTCTAGATATTATATTATTCTTCTATATATTATACGTATGAGCTTAGAACTATTGTAACCTCTGATTAACCTTTGCTTTACGGTGCGAGGTAAGGCTTAGGCTAATTAGGGTGTTACATTTAGTGGTATCAGAGCGGTTCGTCCTTGTGAGCCTGAGGGATGGACTGATTGTGCTTCATTGCATACTCTGTGTGTCTTTTCTTTGATGCTATTAGGTTATCTACTTGATATATGCATAGCATGATTGTTTGTGAGTACCTGTTTGGGATAATTGAAGCACTAGACTTTTGATATTGAGACTGATCAACTTGATATCGATTGTTTAGTGTAGACAGGAACCCTACATGGCTACTCGCGGGCAAAGTCAAACATGTACGCGAGAAAGTAGGAATGAGCAACCAGCTGATAATCATGCCGAATTCATGGCGGCCATGGCTAACTTAGCAAACACCATGGAAGCGAATGCTGCTACGACTCTATAAGCTGTGCAGAGGTTAGGCCAACCGGCAAGGAATGGCAATGGGAATGGAGAAGGTAATACCAATGATAATGCTGAGGGAAATGGCAATAACACGGGAGTAGTTTCGATGACCTTGGCGACGTTCCTCAAGGTTCATCCGCTAACTTTCTGAGGATCCACAAATCTTACTGAAGCGGATCACTGGTTCCAGGCTATGGAGCGTGCTTTACAGGCGCAGCATGTTTCACTCAATCAGTATGTCGAGTTTGCTGCTTATCAGCTAGCGAGAGAGGCCCAGCCCTGGTGGCAAGCTGAGTGTCGTTTGCTACAGCTTCAGAACGCCGACATTTCATAGGAGGTGTTCCAAACGGCTTTCTATAAGAAGTATTTCCCTAAGTCTACAAGGGAAGCAAAGGAGATGGAGCTAATGCAGCTGAAGCAAGGTTCCATGTCTGTGGCCGAGTACACTAATAAGTTCGAAGAGCTTTGTAGGTTTTTTCGGGTGTGTCAGAGTGACCCGGAGACTTACAAGAGCTGGAGATGCATTAAGTACCAGAGGGATTTGAAAGACAACATTATGACTGCTGTGGCTCTTATGGAGATCCGTGTCTTCTCTGACTTGGTGAATAATGCTAGAGTAGTGGAGGAGTATGCCAAGACCGTGGCGGCATCTAAGGACACTCATAGAGGGAGTTCTAGTCGGGGGCGTGGCAAGTATTTCCATCCTAGAGGGCAAAGCTTCAAGAGAGGAGGATATGCACCTCAAGGTCAAGGAGGCTTCAGAAAGAACACACATGACCAGATTCAACCTGGCAAGGGGAGAGGAAATCAGAGTGGGTGCTTCAATTGTGGCTTGCCTGGTCATTTCGCGAGGGATTGCACTCGTGGGAGGAACCAGAATACGGGCCAGAGTCAGCATCAAGGTCGAGTCTTTGCTGTGAATGCCAAGGATGCTTCTAAGGAAAATCCATTGATGAGAGGTATATGTCTAATTGGTGATAAGTCCTTAGTTGCATTATATGATATTGGAGCTTTGCATTCGTTTATTTCGTTTGATAAAGTTGAGGAATTAGGCTTGAAAGTGTCAGAGTTACCTTTTGATCTGCATGTATATACTCCACATCAAACAGTTATGACTAGGTCAGGTTGTAGACAAGTAGGTTTCAAGCTTGAGAGTAGATACTTTGTGCACGATTTGATCTGTTTACCCTTGGTGGGACTTGAAATGATTTTGGGATTTGATTGGTTGTTGAAGAACCGGGTTTTGTTGGATTGCTTTGAACGGACAATTCGGTTTATGCCAGAAGGAGGGAATGGGGTAGTGGTAGCTACGGGGTATTACCTGAACTCTGTAATGATGCGTTGTAGTGGGGAGGAGTGTCAGGGTTATATTCTGTTGGCTGCGAATACGTTGCGTGATGCCCAGAACTTGGATCAGATACCGGTGGTTAGAGATTTTCCAGAAGTATTTCTGGAAGATATCCCTGAGTTCCCACTTCAAAGGAAAATTGAATTTGCGATTGAATTGGTGCCAGGAGCCGGACCAGTATCGATTGCGCCATATAGAATGGCTCCGATAGATCTGGCAGAGTTAAAGACTCAGTTGGAAGAGCTTCTGAACAAGAGGTTCATTCGGCCGAGTGTATCACCGTGGGGAGCGCCAGTTTTATTGGTGAAGAAGAAGGATGGAGGAATGCGCTTGTGTGTGGATTACCGACAGTTGAACAAGGTGACTGTGAAGAACAAGTACCCGCTGCCAAGGATAGATGACTTAATGGATCAATTACAAGGAGTTGGAGTGTTTTCCAAGATAGATTTAAGATCCGGTTACCATCAAATCAGGGTGAAAGAGGATGATATCCCTAAGATTGCATTTAGGACGCACTATAGACACTACGAGTTTGTGGTAATATCTTTTGGGTTAATGAATGCACCTACTGTTTTCATGGATTACATGAACAGAGTCTTTCGTCCCTTTTTGGACAAATTCGTGGTGGTTTTCATAGATGACATCTTAGTTTATTCTAAGACGGTGAAAGAGCATGAGGAGCACTTAAAGATTGTGTTGCAAATCTTGAAGGAGTAGAAGTTGTACGCTAAGTTGTCAAAGTGCGAGTTTTGGAAGGAAGAAATAAAGTTCTTAGGTCATGTGGTGAGCAAAGGGGGAATAGCCGTAGACCCTTCAAAGGTAGAAGCGGTGATGGAATGGGAAAGACCGACGACTGTGACGGAAGTTAGGAGCTTTTTGGGCTTTGCCGAATATTATCGGAGATTTATCGAAGGATTTTTCCGGATTGCACTACCGATGACGAAATTAACGAGGAAAGAGGTGCCATTTCTGTGGACGTCGGAGTGCGAAGAGAGTTTTCAGACGTTAAAGTAGAGATTAACTTCAGCACCTGTTCTAATCTTACCGGAACCGCATGAACCGTTTGAAGTATATTGTGATGCGTCACTGAAAGGTTTGGGTTGCGTGTTGATGCAACACCGGAACATGGTGGCTTACGCATCGCATCAACTGAGACCGCATGAGGTGAATTACCCCACTCATGACTTGGAATTAGCGGCGATTGTGTTTGCATTGAAGATTTGGAGACACCACTTATACGGAGTAAGGTTTAGCGTCTTTTCTGATCATAAGAGTCTCAAGTATATCTTTGATCAGAAAGAGCTAAATATGCGCCAGAGAAGGTGGATGGAGTTGCTTAAAGATTATGATTTCGAGTTGAGTTATCACCCTGGAAAGGCGAACGTAGTAGCAGATGCTCTGAGTCGGAAATCTTTAACAATAGCTTGGATGAGGATTAAGGAAGAGGAGCTAGTAGATAAGTTTGTGGATCTTAAGATGGATATTGGTGAAGTTGCTGGGAGAGCTTGTTTGAACCAACTACAAATCTCAAGCACGTTTAAATCAGAAATACAAAGGGCTCAGCAAGATGAGCAGAGGCTTCAGTAATTGTTTCAGCCAGTTGGTGATAAGAGGCGCGAAGAATTCACTAAGGATGATGGAGGGTTATGGAGATACAAGGGAAGGATTTTCATACCGGATGTAGGAAGTTTGAGGCAAGATTTATTGTCAGAAGCTCACAACAGTGGGTTTTCTATTCATCCCGGAAGCACGAAGATGTATTATGACTTGAAGAGGATGTTCTGGTGGCCAGGGATGAAGGGTGATGTAGCAACAGTAGTATCTAAGTGTTTGACTTGTTAGAAAGTGAAAATAGAGCATCAAAAGCCGTCAGGAATGCTACAACCACATGAGATTCCTTAGTGGAAGTGGGAAGGAATTGCGATGGATTTTGTGACCGGTTTACCGAGGACTAGGTCAGGATTTGATGCGATTTGGGTGATCGTAGATCGCTTGACCAAATCTGCTCATTTTCTGCCTATCCGAGTAAATTGTTCTATGGAGGAGTTGGCCAGATTGTACATCAAGGAGATAGTAAGGTTGCATAGTGTGCCTTCGAGCATAGTATCAGACCGTGATCCCCGATTCACTTCGAGGTTTTGGGGAGCTTTCCAAAAAGCTTTCGATACGAAGCTATCTCTTAGTACCGCATATCATCCGCAAATTGATGGACAGTCGGAAAGGACTATTCAAACCTTGGAGGATATGCTGAGAGCATGTGTTTTAGATCAACCCGAAAGTTGGGACCGATACATGCTGTTGGTGGAGTTTGCATATAACAATAGTTTTCATGAAAGCATTGGGATGGCTCCGTATGAGGCTTTGTATGGACGGAAGTGCCAGTCTCCACTTTGTTTGTATGAATCTGGTGAAGCAAGTGTATTGGGTTCAGATGTGGTAGCAGAGACTATTGAGAACATTAAGAAGATTCGTGCAAGGATTCTAACTGCTCAAAGTCGACAGAAGAGTTATGCGGATCAGAGAAGGAAACCGTTAGAGTTCGAAGTAGGAGAGCATGTATTCCTTAGGGTTACACCGACAACTGGGATTGGAAGAGCAATCAAGACCAAGAAATTGAACCCAAGATATATAGGACCGTTTCCGATTCTGAAAAGATTCGGGCCGGTGGCGTATCAAGTCGTTTTGCCACCTCATCTGTCTAACTTGCATGACGTATTCCACGTGTCACAACTCCGTAAGTACACGTCGGATGCGGCTCATAGGTTGGAGCCTGAATCGGTCGAGTTAGAAGAGAACTTGACTTTCCAAGTAACGCCAGTGAGGATCGATGATACTAGTGTAAAGAAGCTGCGAGGAAAGGATGTCCCATTGGTTAAAGTAGCTTGGGAGCGAGCAGGAGTAGAAGAACACACTTGGGAATTAAAGTCTGAGATGCGAAAGGATTATCCCAAACTTTTCTCAGGTAATTTAAATTTTGAGGGCAAAATTTCTTATTTGGTGGGGAGCATGTAAGAACCGCAACTAATCAACTGATTAATTAAGTAATTAATATTGCCCAAACTAGGCTTCAAAAAGTTAGAGTGAGAATTTGAGGATTTAAAGGTGATTTTTGGCTGAGTCAGAAAATGTGTCTTCTGTGAAAAACCACAAAAAACGGCGAACTAGCAATTGAACTGGTTGAACCGGTTCAATTCTGGCCGGTACCGTATGAGAAAAAGCGAAAACCGTCAAAAACCTTAGAAAAATGTTAGAAATGAAAAACCGGGCGTTAATTTTAAAGGTTTGGCCCGAAGTTGAGCCAACCGGGCTAAAAATGCCAACAGATTGGACCGGACCCAAGTTGGGCCCAAGCCCAACATATAAAAGGCTCATTAAATGAACCAAATCAGCCACAACACTAAACACACCCACACTCATGCTGAATTAAAGAGAGGAAGAAGAAACCCTTTTGGGCACTATTCATCATCTTCTTCCAAAGCTCATATCTTGAGCTAGAGAGCTCTGATCGCCGCACCGTTTGTGGCTACGCATTCCTCGTGGAGAGCTCTACAAAACTCATATAAGAAACTGGTAAGGAAAGCTCGAATCTTTCTCAATTTCTCTCCTCAAAATTTTGGGTATATAGGATTTTTGATTAAATGAGTTTTTGTGATTTTGGATGTTTAGGTTTGCTCTAATCCTTGCTTAGCCTTGGATTCTTGCTAGTAAATCTGTTGGAGAAGGTAAGGGCCAAACCCTTGTGAATTTTTGTTTAATTGGAACCCTAGGTTGATTTGAGGTGATTTATATGTATATAGTTTGATTGTTGTGGCTTTGGGAGCTCTTGGAACTTATTTGTGCTTATTGGAGTGGAATTGAAAGCTTGGATTGTGGTTGGAAGCTTGTTTGTCCTAAGTTGGAATTTGGGTGCATAAAGGGAATTGGCCAAGGTATGGTTTCGGTTTCCTCTATGTAGTATATAATATTCATGGTCACTTAGGCTAGTGACCTATAGGATAGATTTGGAAATAGTATGTTGTTGATGATTGTTTGTGTTTGATGAGGTATAATGTATTGATGTGTTGTTGTGATTACACGATGAAGTTGAAATACTATAGATTAGATGCATGAGTATTGTTGATTATGAATATGAATCTTGGTTGGGTTGGTGATGAGAATTGGTAGTGAGATGATGATGATTGGTGGATATGTTATATATATATGATAAATAAAGTTGAGAATAATGAAAGGTGAAAGAAATTATGGTATGATTGGTGTGATATGATACAAAAGGTAAATTCTGATGAGAGAAGGGGTTTGGAATGGTATGGTATGGTTTGGAATATGTATGGTAAGAAATTGGGTAAATTGTGAAGTTTGGTAAAATTGAGTTTGTGGTGAACTTTGCTCGATCATAACTTTTGCCTCGATTTTCAAAATTGATTGAAATTTATTTAGAATTAAAGATCTTTAAAAACTCTTTAAATCGATATAAAATTTTAAAAAATTAGAATTTTGTAGAGGAAGTTATGATCCTTCAAAGTTGGTGTTAAAAATATGAAATTTTGTAAAGTTGCAGAATTTCATGATTTCTGATATGTGCGGACGCACACCCTCGTGCGCATGAACACCCTGCAAATATTTTGACCTGTGCGGATGCACACACCTGTGCACATGCACAGGCAGGGAAGTGCGCTCTATTCGCAGCGCTAGCACAGCTTGTGCGCGCACATATCTAAGAAAAAACTTCAACCTGTGCGGACGCACAGGTCTGTGGGGACGCACACGTCAGGAAGGTCAGTCTGTTGGGGGCGCTGGCACAAGTTGTGCGAGTGCACAGATCCTTGTAAAAATTGACACCTGTGCGTACGCACACCCCGTGCGTACGCACGCATTTTAAAACTCTCAGGAGTGTGCGCACGCACAGACCCTTGTGCGGCTGCACACGTCCTGTTTCTCAAAATTTTATTTTTTTCAACTATTCTACCTTTCCAACAAGGTTGTAAGCTCCTAAAACACCATTTTAAGACTTATGGGCTCAATTTTGAGTATTAGAACATGGGATGTAACTTAAGGTTTCTAGAACACGGTTTTATGATAAATTAGAAAACAGAGGCCTAAGTTTCTAGCGTGCTGAGAATGATTTGACGTTGGGTGGAGGATGATTGATATATGACATAAGGAATGATGAACTTTTGACATTGAAAACTGGCAAGCTTCCTCTCCATTTTCTAAGTCATTCCTGCCCTATAAAGCCTGAAACACTTAACACACATATCAAGGCATCAAATGGTATAAAGGAGAATTAAAATACACAAATTAAAGGTCTCTAGGAAGCAAGTTTTCAACCATAGAACAAAACTAGGAAGAAATTGTAAAATCATGCAATTCATGTGAATAAGTGGGTAAAGATTTGATGAAACCACTCAATTAAACACAAGATAAACCATAAAATAGTGGTTTATCAACCTCCCCACACTTAAACATTAGCATGTCCTCATGCTTAGCTTAAGGAGATAAAGTAAATGAGTAGGGAAAAGTAAGACTCATGCAATGCAATGCAACCTATGTATATGAATGCAACTATATGCTAAAATGATTTTGTTTCCTACTTGGTTAAAAGTAAATAAGTTCTTCAAGACAAATATAAATCAAATATCACTAATCAAAATCATACAGTAAAAGTGTAAAACCCGGTTAATTAACGGCTAATTAACCCATAAATGAGAATTTATTCTAGAAACCAAAAATGTGATTTTTATGGCTAAAGATGATAGAGGAGATTGAGACGAGAATTTCGGTACCAATTTTATAGAAATCGGACCAAGATTGGACTGAACGGGCCAAACCGGACCAATCGGACCCAAAGTGGGCCCTTGGACCAACTAAACTAAGCCAAAACCCTAGTTTTCAGCACTCTCTCTCCTCATTTGTTACACACACACGCTGAAATGGAGTAAGGGAGGGGAAGAACACTCTCTCAAACTTCTATCTCTCACTTGATCTTCAAACCACCTTAACTTTTGATCTAGAGCTCCGATCGCCACACCGTTTATGGCCATGCGTTCATCGCGGAGAGCTCTACAAAACCTATACAATCAATCTTGAGGTAAGCCACGTTTTGCTTTTCGAATTTCCGGCCTTGATTTCGAGTTTCATGAGCAAAAATATTGAGATTTTGGGCTCTTTGATGTTATAGGACCCAACTCTCTTGAAGGAGAAGGTTAATCTTGTCTCCTTGGACCTTGGGTGTGGTAAGATTCTCAACCCTAGTGTAATTTATTGTTCTATGATGTTTGGGTATTGAGATGTTGTGTATGGGTATGATGATTGTGGCTTAGGTTGTGTATATGTGAATATTGGGGCTTGATTGAGACCTTGGAAAGCTTGAAAAGGGATTTTTGGTGGTAAAAATCTGTTCTTGGAGGTGTTGAGACCTAGAGGACTTTTGGACAAGTGGTTTGGAAGTGCTCCGGTTGAGCTTGGGAAATCGGCTAAGGTATAGTCTCGGTTTCTCGTATCTAATATGTAACGTGGTAGGAAATACTTAAGCTAGAGGCCCTAAGATAGGTATTGAATTGATGATGTTGTTGAATGGTTGAGATATATGATGTGATCATATATGTGATTATGAATATTGATGCCTTGATTGTGTGATATATGAGAAACTGCATGTTGTGATATATGCTTGATGAATGATTGAGGTTGAATTGGTGGGTGGTACCATGTTGATGGTGAGTATGATGATGATTATGTATAATGATGTTTGATTTGGAAATGGTATTATCGGAAATTGGGATGAGGAAGGATGTGTGATATGATATTGTGTTTGCCCTGTAGCCATTTGATTGAGAAGTGTTAAAATGGTTGGACGGTGGTTTTGGAAATTTTGGTAAAGTGTCAATGTGTGAGTTGAGGATGGCTTGATGTTGATTTTGGTACCTTTTGATTGATTTCGAAAAAGGCAAAATTGGCATGTTTTGGTTGATTTTGAAAAGAGTTGAAAATGGTTTGTTTTGAAAATTGCACCTTGTGGTTTTGTAAGAAAACATAGTTTTCGGGCATGTTTTGACGGGATATAACTTGGACTACGGATCCCGGTTTTGTACCAAACTTGTTTAGAAATGAAATTGGATCCGGGATGTCCACGCCACTAGAAGAACAGGCAGAAAATGATTTAAAATGAGAAAGTTATGTCCATCGGAAGATTGGGGGTTGAATCTGTGAATTCTGCAGCTTTTAACTTAGAAAATTTTTAGCAAAATGACCCTCCGCACGTAGGCGCACTTGGTGCGTTGTTGCACGAATTGTAAATCACACTTTTCACAACTCATACCACTAACCAACAAGTGCACTAGGTCGTCCAAGTAATACCTTACGTGAGTAAGGGTCGAATCCCACGGAGATTGTTGGCTTGAAGCAATCTATGGTTATCTTGTAATTCTTAGTTAGGATATCAATTATAATTATCAGTTTGGATTGCGAAAAATAAAAGAGCATGAATTAAATACTTGTTATGCAGTAATGGAGAATATGTTGCAGTTTTGGAGATGCTTTGTCTTCTGAATCTCTGCTTTCCCCCTGTCTTCTTCTTCACGCACGCAAGGATCCTCCTATGGCAAGCTGTGTGTTGGTGGATCACCGTTGTCAATGGCTACCATCTACCCTCTCAATGAAAATAGTCCAGGTGCGCTATCACTGCACGGCTAATCATCTGTCGGTTCTCACTCATGCTGGAATAGGATCCATTGATCCTTTTGCGTCTGTCACTACGCCCAACCCTTGTGAGTTTGAAGCTTGTCACAGTCATTCAATCCCTGAATCCTACTCGGAATACCACAGACAAGGTTTAGACTTTCCAGATTCTCAAGAATGCTGCCAATGGATTCTAGCTTATACCACGAAGATTCTGATTAAGGAATCCAAGAGATACTCATTCAATCGAAGGTAGAACGGAGGTGGTTGTCAGGCACACGTTCATAGGTTGAGAATGGTGATGAGTGTCGCGGATCATCACATCCATCATATTAAAGTGCGAATGAACATCTTAGATAGAAACAAGCGTGTTTGAATAGAAAACAGAAATAATTGCATTAATTTATCGAGACACAGCAGAGCTCCTCACTCCCAACAATGGAGTTTAGAGACCCATGCCGTCAAAGAGTACAAAGTTCAGATCTTAAAATGTCATGAGATACAAAATAAATCTCTAAAAGCTATTTAAATCCAAAACTAGTGACCTAGGTTTATAGAAAATGAGTAGACTATGATAGATAGTGCAGAAATCCACTTCTGGGGCCCACTTGGTGTGTGCTGGGGTTGAGACTTGAGCTTTACACGTGCCTAGGCTGTTTCTAGAGTTAAACGCCAGGTTGTAACCTGTTTCTGGCGTTTAACGCCAGAATGCAACATGGAACTGGCGTTGAATGCCAATTTACGTCGTCTATCCTTGAGCAAAGTATATACTATTATATATTTATGGAAAGCCCTGGATGTCTACTTTCCAACGCAATTGAGATCGAACTAATTGGACTTCTGTAGCTCCAAAAAATCTATTCCGAGTGCAGGGAGGTCAGAATCCAACAACATCAGCAGTCCTTTTTCAGCCTGAATCAGATTTTTGCTCAGCTCCCTCAATTTCAGCCAGAAATTACCTGAAATCATAGAAAAACACACAAACTCATAGTAAAGTCCAGAAATGTGATTTTTATTTAAAAACTAATAAAAATATAATAAAAAGTGACTAAAACATATTAAAAACTACCTAAAAACAATGCCAAAAAGCGTATAAATTATCCGCTCATCACAATACCAAACTTAAATTGTTGCTTGTCCCTAAGCAACTAAAAACAAAGTAGGATAAAAATAAGAGAATATACAATGAATTCCAAAAACATCTATGAAGATCAGTCTTAATTAGATGAGCGGGGCTATTAGCTTTTTGCTTCTGAACAGTTTTGGCATCTCACTTTATCCTTTGAAATTCAAAATGATTGGCATCTATAGGAACTCAGAATTCAGAACTCAGAACTCAGTATTACCACCGGATACATCAATGCCACAGACACATAACTGGGTGAACCTTTTTAGATTGTGACTCAGCTTTGCTAGAGTCCCCACTTAGAGGTGTCCAGGGTTCTTAAGCACACTCTTTTTTTTTTTGCTTTGGACCTCGACTTTAACCGCTCAGTCTCAAGTTTTCACTTGACACCTTCACGCCACAAGCACATGGTTAGGGACAGCTTGGTTTAGCCGCTTAGGCCAGGATTTTATTCCTTTATGCCCTCCTATCCACTGATGCTCAAAGCCTTGGATCTTTTTTATTACCCTTGCCTTTTGGTTTAAAGAGCTTTTGGCTTTTTTTTTCCTGCTTGCTTTTTCTCTTTTTTTTTTCGCATTTTTCTTTTTGCAAGCTTTGTTCTTCACTGCTTTTTCTTGCTTCAAGAATCGTTTTTATGATTTTTCAGATTATCAAATAACATTTCTCCTTTTTCATCATTCTTTCAAGAGCCAACAATTTTAACATTCATAAACAACAAATTCAAAAGACATATGCACTGTTCAAGCATTCATTCAGAAAACAAAAAGTATTGCCACCACATCAAAATAATTAAACTATTTTAAAATTCAAAATTCATGTACTTCTTTTTCTTTTTCAGAAAACATTTTTCATTTAAGAAAGGTGATGGATTCATAGGACATTCATATCTTTAAGACATAGACACTTAGATACTAGTGATCATGTAATAAGACCCAAACATAAATAAACATAAAGCATAGTAAACAAAAAACAGAGAAATAAGAACAAGGAGATTAAGGAACAGGTCCACCTTAGTGAGGGTGGCGTCTTCCTCTTCTTGAAGAACCAATGGTGCTCTTGAGCTCCTCTATGTCTCTTCCTTATCTTTGTTGCTCCTTCCTCATAGCTCTTTGATCTGCAGTCAAATGCTCTACCACTGAACTATGGACCCTTGAGATGAACCTCTCCATCTCTCATGACTCGGGGGTGGAAGCAACTGCCTTCCTTTTCCTCTTTCTAGAGGTTTCTCCGGCCTTAGGTGCCATAAATGGTTATGGAAAAACAAAAAGCAACGCTTTTTTCCATACCAAACTTAAAAGGTTTGCTCGTCCTCGAGCAAAAGAAGATAGAAGGGAGTAGAAGGAGAAGTGGAGGAAAAGGAGGTGTGTGAATGGGTGGGTATGGGAGGGAAATGGTTTGAATTGGAATGGTGAGGTAGGTGGGGATCCTGTGGGGTCCACAGATCCTAAGGGGTCAAGGACTTAGCATCCCCGCTCCATTGAGGCATGCATAACGCCCTTAGTGTGCAATCCTGGCATTTAACGCCAGACTGCTGCTTGTTTCTGGCGTTAAACGCCAGCTTTTCCCCTTTCTTGGCATTTAACGCCAACTTTGTGCTTGTTTCTGGCATTTAACGCCAGCTTGATGCTTCTTTCTGGCGTTAAACGCCAGCTTGTTGCTTCTTACTGGCGTTTAAATGCCAGTAAGCTCTTCCTCCAGGGTGAGCTATTTTTAATGCTGTTTTTCATTCTGTTTTTGATTTTTCAGTAGTTTTTGTGGCTTCACATGATCATCAACCTACAAAAAACATAAAATAGCAATGGAAACTAAATAGATATAGTTAAATAACATTGGGTTGCCTCCCAACAAGTGCTTCTTTATTGTCTTTAGCTGGACCTTGCTGAGCTTTTAATCTAGCCTCAGCTTTGAGCACTCTTGCTCAACATTGCCTTCAAGATAATGCTTGATTCTCTGTCTATTAACAATGAACTTCTTATTAGAATCAATGTCTTGAAGCTCCACACAGCCATATGGTGACACACTTGTAATCACATATGGTCCCCTCCACCGGGATTTCGGTTTCTCGGGGAATAGCCTGAGTCTAGAGTTAAACAGCAGAACCATCTGTCCTAGTTCAAAAACTCTAGATGACAGCTTTCTATCATGCCACCTTTTTGCTTTCTCTTTGTAAAGCTTGGCATTTTCGAAAGTAGTGAGTCTGAATTCTTCTAGCTCATTCAGCTGGAGCAATATTTTTTCTCCAGCTAATTTGGCATCAAAGTTTAGGAATCTGGTTGTCCAGTAGGCCTTATGCTCCAGTTCCATGGGCAAATGACAGGCCTTACCATACACAAGCTGGTATGGAGAGGTCCCTATAGGAGTCTTAAATGCTGTTCTGTAAGCCCACAGAGCATCATCCAAGCTTCTCGCCCAATCCTTTCTACGGGTACTTACAGTCCGTTTCAGGATTCTTTTCAGTTCTCTGTTAGAGACTTCAGCTTGCCTATTTGTCTGTGGATGATATGGAGTTGCCACTTTGTGGCTAATTCCATACCGGACCATGGCAGAGTAAAGCTGTTTGTTGCAGAAGTGGGTGCCCCCATCACTGATTAGCACTCTAGGGACACCAAATCTGCTGAAGATATATTTGTGGAGGAACTTCAGCACTGTCTTAGTATCATTAGTGGGTGTGGCAATGGCCTCTACCCATTTGGATACATAGTCGACTGCAACCAGAATATAAGTGTTTGAGTATGATGGTGAGAAAGGCCCCATGAAGTCAATACCCCATACATCAAACAACTCAATCTCCAAGATTCCTTGTTGAGGCATGGCGTAACCATGAGGCAGATTACCAGCTCTCTGGCAACTATCACAGTTACGTACAAACTCTCGGGAATCTCTATAGAGGGTATGCCAGTAGAAGCCACATTGGAGGACCTTGGTGGCTGTTCGCTCACCTCCGAAATGGCCTCCATATTGGGACCCATGGCAATGCCATAAGATCTTCTGTGCTTCTTCTCTAGGCACATACCTTCGGATTATTCCGTCTGCACATCTCTTAAAGAGATAGGGTTCATCCCACAAGTAGTACTTTGCATCAGTAATTAATTTTTTCTTTTTTTGCCTGCTGTACTCCTTCGGTATGAACCTTGCAGCTTTATAGTTTGCAATGTCTGCAAACCATGGTATTTTCTGAATGGCAAACAAATGCTCATCCGGAAAGGTTTCAGAGATCTCAATAGAGGGAAAGGACGCCCCTTCTACTGGCTCTATCCGAGACAAATGATCAGCCACTTGGTTTTCTGTCCCTTTTCTGTCTCTTATTTCGATATCAAACTCTTGCAGAAGCAACACCCATTTTATGAGCCTGGGTTTTGAATCCTGCTTTGTAAGTAGATATTTAAGAGCAGCATGGTCAGTGTACACAATCACTTTTGATCCTACTAAGTATGATCTAAACTTGTCAATGGCATAAACCACTGCAAGCAATTCCTTTTCTGTGGTTGTGTAATTCTTCTGGGCATCATTTAAAACACGGCTAGCATAATAAATGACATGCAGAAGCTTGTCGTTCTCTGCCCCAATACTGCACCAATGGCTTGATCACGGGCATCACACATCAATTCGAATGGTAATGTCCAGTATGGTGCGAAAATAACTGGTGCTGTGACCAGCTTAGCTTTCAGGGTTTCAAACGCCTGCAGACACTCTGTGTCAAACATAAATGGTATGTTAGCAGCTAGCAGATTGCTTAGAAGTTTTGTGATTTTTGAAAAATCCTTTATAAACCTCCTACTCGGAATACCACAGACAAGGTTTAGACTTTCCGGATTCTCAAGAATGCTGCCAATGGATTCTAGTTTATACCACGAAGATTCTGATTAAGGAATCCAAGAGATACTCATTCAATCGAAGGTAGAACGAAGGTGGTTGTCAGGCACACGTTCATAGGTTGAGAATGGTGATGAGTGTCACAGATCATCACATCCATCATATTAAAGTGCGAATGAACATCTTAGATAGAAACAAACGTGTTTGAATAGAAAACAGAAATAATTACATTAATTCATCGAGACACAGCAGAGCTCCTCACCCCCAACAATGGAGTTTAGAGACTCATGCCATCAAAGAGTACAAAGTTCAGATCTAAAAATTTCATGAGATACAAAATAAATCTCTAAAAGCTGTTTAAATACAAAACTAGTGACCTAGGTTTACAGAAAATGAGTAGACTATGATAGATAGTGCAGAAATCCACTTTTGGGGCCCACTTGGTGTGTGCTGGGGCTGAGACTTGAGCTTTACACATGCCTAGGCTGTTTCTAGAGTTACACGCCAAGTTGTAACCTGTTTCTGGCGTTTAACTCCAACTTGTAACCTGTTTCTGGCGTTTAACACCAGAATGCAACATGGAACTGGCGTTGAACGCCAGTTTACGTCATCTATCTTTGAGAAAAGTATGGACTATTATATATTGCTGGAAAGCCCTGGATGTCTAATTTCCAACGCAATTAAGAACGCGCCAATTGAACTTCGGTAGCTTCAAAAAATCCATTCCGAGTGCAGGGAGGTCAGAATCCAACAGCATCAGCAGTCCTTTTTCAGCCTGAATCAGATTTTTGCTCAGCTCCCTCAATTTCAGCCAGAAATTACCTGAAATCATAGAGAAACACACAAACTCATAGTAAAGACCAGAAATGTGATTTTTATTTAAAAACTAATAAAAATATAATAAAAAATGACTAAAACATATTAAAAACTACCTAAAAACAATGCCAAAAAGCGTATAAATTATCCGCTCATCACGCGTACGTGCCGTTCTTCAAGAAAGCACCATCCACGCGTGCGCGTGGTGTGCGCGGGTGTGTCAATGCACTGCACCAAATGCCCAGCTATTTTCCGAGAGTTGTGCCAGAGTTGTGCCAGTTTTGTGCCTAGGGCGCAAGAGCACCCACACGTACGCGTGGCTGACGCTTGAACGTCGTTTGGCTATTTTTCAATCCGCGCATTTGCGCGTATGACACTTGCGCATCGATGAGTTTTGTGGCCATCTACGCGTACGCGTGGCCCTGTTTTCATTCCAAAGTTGATTTTTGAGTTTTAAAGGCCAAATTTCATACTTCTAAGCCTCCGATCTCACCACTTATGTCTTAAATCATTATGATATGCCTAGCAATGAAACAAGGAGCTAGTGAATGTGGTAACTTGCGAGTGAAGCAAGGGAAAAATAAATGATCAATGAGGATCAAAGATGATTATGTGAGATGCGGAGGATGGCGGTGGAAGTGCTTGTTATGCCATGGGCCGAAGGGCCGTAATTTAATACAAAGTTTGTACTGACACATCTATCTAATACTCTAGATAAACTATCTAAGCAAAGGCTAAAGGAATCAACATAAATGCTAAAATCATCCATAAAAACCTCCATACAGTCCTCAATAAGGTCAGAGAAAAGACTCATCATGCACCTTTGGAAAGTAGCTGGTGCATTGCACAAGCCAAAGGGCATTCTTTTATAAGCATAAGTCCCAAAAGGACATGTAAAAGTAGTCTTTTCCTGATCTTCAGGAGCTATATGAATCTGGAAATAGCCTGTGTAACCATCTAAAAAGCAATAATCTGATTTACCTGACAGGCGATCCAGCATTTGATCAATGAATGGAAGGGGGTAGTGATCCTTACGAGTGGCCTGGTTGAGGCGCCTGTAATCAATGCAGACCCTCCAGGCGTTCTGTACTCTAGTTGCTATGAGCTCTCCATGCTCATTCTTCACTGTAGTGACTCCAGACTTCTTGGGTACCACTTGTACTGGGCTTACCCATTCACTGTCTAAGATGGGGTAGATGATATCCGCCTCAAGTAGTCTGGTCACTTCCTTTTTGACAACCTCTAAGATAGTGGGATTCAGCCTTCTCTAGGGTTGACGAATAGGCCTAGCTCCCTCTTCTAAAAATATCCTGTGCTCACAAACTTGAGGGTTGATGCCTTCTATGTCTGCCAAGCTCCATCTAATTGCTTTTCTGTGTTTCCTCAGCACACTGAGTAGCTGTGCTTCTTGTTGGGAAGTGAGTTCCCTTGCAATGATAACTGGAAACTTCTGCTTGTCCTCAAGGTAAGCATACTTGAAGTATGGAGGGAGGGGCTTTAATTCTAATTTCTGTTTATGGTCAGGCTCTAGATTATCTGGGGCTGGTGATAATGGCAAAGTACCCTCATTGTCCTCTGAAAGTGTCCCCACACTTGGACCTTGTCCTGTGTACTTCTCTTCTAACTCCTCCTGGTGAACTTCAGCCACGGTTTCATCTATGATGTCACACTGGGAGATAGAAAGGTCATCTAGAGGATGCTCCATAGCTCCATTTAAACTGAATTTCACTATTCTGCCATCTATTTCAAAAGAATAAGTTTCGGAAAATGCGTCTAGCTTGAACTTTGAAGTCTTCAGGAATGGTCTTCCAAGCAGGATTGATGATGGTCTTCCTAAGTCATTAGGGGGCATTTCCAGGATATAGAAGTCAATGGGAAATGTGAGCCCCTTAATGCTCATTAATACATCTTCAGCAATTCCAACTACTGTAAATATGCTTTTATCTGCTAACACAAAACGAGCTGCCGACCTTTTTAAGGGAAGGAGCCTCAAAGTATCATATATAGACAAAGGCATTATACTAACACATGCTCCTAAATCGCACATGCAGTCAGAAAATATCACACCACCAATAGTATAATTAACCATACATGGACCTGGATCACCACACTTTTCAGGTATACTTCCCATTAAAGCAGATATAGAACTACCTAAAGGGATAGTTTCTAATTCATTAATTTTGTCTTTATGTATACATAAATCTTTTAGAAACTTTGCGTATTTAGGTACCTGCTGAATAACATCAAAAAGGGGAATAGTTACCTCAACCTTTTTGAATATTTCTACTATTTTGGGATCAAGTTCCATCTGCTTCCTGGGCTTTCTTGTAATTTGTGGAAATGGAATAGGGAGGGCGTTTCCTGCAGGGTCTGCCTCCTTTGGTGCTTCCTTCTGTGGTTGAGCTTCTTCTTCTTCAACCATGTCTTGTATGTCCTCTTCCTCTTCAGCATCCTCTACTTTCACTACCTCTTCAGCTGAGGCGTGTTCTGATGGGATTGGCTCCTCCTGATTCCTCTCTTGCAGTGTGGTTCCAGACCTTAGAGTGATGCCATTGATGCTACCCTTTGGATTGGGCAATGGTTGAGAGGGATTCCACTAGAGCTCAAAGGCTGGTTGTTGGAGTTATTTAGTGATCCAATCTGTGATACAAGAGCTTGCAAGGTAGAGTTTAGGCCATTTAGAGTAGAAGTAAGGTTATTTTCCATGGCCTGCTGTCTCCGGTCAATAGATTGTAGTAACTCATCATTAGAAGATGAAGAGGGATAAGTGATCTGAGAGGTCTGCTGTTGGTTGTGCTGTGGTCCTTGGAATTGCCTCAGGTGAGGTGCTTTGTAAGGCTGGTTCTGGTTCTGCTGTCTGTTGTTGTTATTATTCCACCTCTAATTTCCCTGATTGTCTCTACCTCCTCTGTTATTGTTGTCCCTCCAGTCCTGGTTAGAATTATCTCTCCAACCTTGGTTTGAATTGTCCTACCATCCATGGTTGTAGCTACCACCTTGATTGTATCCTTGATTGGAACGGTCATAGAAGTTATGAGTGGCTGCCACAGTGTTGTCTTCCTGCTGGAGCTGCGGACATTCATTAGTATAATGGCTATAATCAGCACAGATCCCGCATACTCTTTGTGGAACCAACTGTTGGCTTTGCTGTGGTGGAGAGGGATGAGCTTGTTGTTGACTCAACTGCATCTGCTTCAGTAAGTTGGTCATTTCACAGATACTCTGAGTTAGAGCAACAGTCTATCTGCTAGATGATACTTCTGCAATAGCTTTTGACCGGCTTTGTTTCTGCCTGTGATTTCTAGTATATTCAGCTAAGTTGCTGATCAATTGCCATGCCTCATCAGTGGTCTTGTACTTTTTCATAGACCCATTGCTAGCACTTTTCAGTGTGGTCTTATCTTGGGGCCTCATGCCCTGTGTGACGTAGCCGAGCAACACTATCTTGTCAATCATATTGTGGGGGCATGCTTCCAGAAGATTGTTGAAGCGCTCCCAGTATTTATAGAGAGTCTCGGATTCGTCCTGAACAATCATGGAAATGTCTTTCCTTAGTTTATCAGTAACTTTAGCTGGAAAGAAGTTTTCCAAAAATTCTCTTCTAAGCGTATCCCAGTCAGAAACAGTTGCTGCGGGTTGAGTGTAGTACCACTCTCTCGCCTTTCCCTCAAGAGAGAATGGGAAGGCTTTCAACAGAATAGAAGTTTCATCTGCACCATCACACCTGACAGTAGAACAGGCTGCTTGGAAATCCCTGAGATGCTTGATAGGCTCTTGAGCAGGTAAGCCATGAAACTTAGGCATCAAGTTGAGAAGTGTAGTCTTTATTTCAAAATCTGTAGCCACCGCTGGGTGATGCGCTTGAAACGGTTGCAGTGTGAAATCAGGGGCTCCCGCCTCCTGGATAGTAACTCTCCTAGGTGCTGCCATGTCACCTGCACATAAATCAACCGAATCAGTAGAAAGGGAGCATGTTTCTTCCTCAAGTGACGTTTCAGATTTGCCCTCGGAGAGGACTAACCGACGCCGAGCTTGCCTTATACGTGAAATAGTTCTTTCAATCTCAGGATCAAATACTGGCAAGCTTGGATCAGGAAGTGAACGCGTCATTTAACCAAAGAAACATGCAACTCATAGTAGAAAAATAAAATAAAATGCAAATAAATAAATTCCAATCAATAACTTAGCACTCTATTGCAACTCCCCGGCAATGGCGCCATTTTGAAAGAGCGAAACTCTCGCGCGATCTAGAATTTTCTAAAAATAAATTCTCGTTGTAAGTATAGCTTCTAGACCGACAAGAATTCCTTCTTTACAAAAGTTTTGTTTGTCACTTAAGCAAACCCAATAAAATTGATAACTGAGTATTTAAACCTCGGGTCATCTTCTCAAGGAATTACAGGGAGGTATGACTTATTATTAGCTATGAAAAAGGTAGAATTTTGGGTTTTTAATGAATAAGATAAAAAGCAAGAATAGTAAATGGCAAGAAAGTAAATTGTAAGGAATTAATTTAAATAAATAATAAAACTCTTGGAAAGGTATAAGAACTGGAAGTCCTATCCTAGTTATCCTTATCAATTATGATGAGAATTGGATTTTTCTCCCACTTTGTTAACCTCTAACTATGAAGGTAAATCAAGTGGACTAATTAGCTTAATCCTCAAGTCCTAGTCAATCCCTGTGGGAAGACTAGCTTTAGAGTGATCTAGATCAATTAGTAATCTGCCAATTTCAACCACTGCTTTATTTGATAGCTCAAGCGTCACCAATTACTTAACCAGAGCCAAAAGGGAAGAGAATCTACTCGAATGAAAATAATTTGGATAAATCGAAAGCATTCATATAAATAAAGCAAAGCAAAGTCAAATCTGAAATACCTCAAATTATATTAAATAAAACATTCAAATCTAAATACGAAGAATTCATAAGCCAAATTGGTAACATGAGTCAGATACGAATAAAAGCATTAGAATAAATAAAAATATAAAAAGAATATTGAACCTGAGAAGAAGTTGAAATCCTAAATCCTAATATAAATTCTAATCCTAATCCTAAGAGAGATGAGAGAACCTCTCTCTCTAAAAACTACATCTAAATTATGAAAAGTGAATTATGAGCTTGTGACTGTGAATGGATGTATTCCTCCACTTTATAGCCTATAATCTGTGTTTTCTGGGTTGAGAACTGGGTCAGAAACAACCCAGAATTCGCTGGTTTCAAATTCAAACACGCTGGTTTTTTTGCCATTGCGACGCGTCCGTGTAGATCACGTGTTCGCGTCACTTATCGTCAGGGCAACTGTAGCAAATTATATATTAAATTGAAGTCCCAGACGTTATCTTTTTAACGCAACTGGAACCGCATCATTTGGACCTCTATAGCTAAAGTTATAGCCATTTGAGTGCGAAGAGGTCAGGCTGACAGCTTTGCAGTTCCTTCAACTTCTTGTATTCCTTGCACTTTTGCATGCTTCCTTTCGGTCCTCCAAGCCATTCCTGCCCTGTAATCTCTGAAATCACTTAACGCACATATCAAGGCATTGAATGGTAATAAGAGAAGATTAATAATTAGTGAATATAAGATCAAAGAAACATGTTTTCAGTCATAGCACAAAATCAGGAAGGAAAATATAAAACCATGCAAATAGTATGAATAAGTGGGTAAAGAGTTGATAAAAAACACTCAATTGAGCACAAGATAAACCATAAAATACTGGTTTATCAATCCATCTGCTGCCAGGTTGTGCTATAGTTCTGAGAACGGCGTCCCAGTCAAATTGGTATGTCTGGCGCTTGAAAGAGGCTTTTTGGAATGCGTCCAATCCTTCTGGAGCAGGCGGAAGATCTAAAGGTTGCTGAATGCCCTCTTCAGTTATGGGAAGTTGCTTCTGACGGACATAGATAGACTGCATGGTTGGCATGTGAAAATTGGAGTAGAATTCAACTACCCATGAAAGGTTAACCTGCCGTGGCTGTCTCCGTAGGAATCCCATTGTCTTCGTTCAATTCGGGGCTCAACAAATTCAACAATATTGGTCGGGAGGATGAGAAGGTATTCATTATTATAGTTTCTCTTAGCTAGGATGGGGAACATCTGCTCACAATAGCGGTTGGTGAACCGCGCAGTGTCCTTTGCTGGAAAGGCTTTCTCTTTTTCATCAACGTTGATGATCCTCTTGATTCGCTTTGTTGAGGGCTTTACTACTGTTAAAAAAGGTTACGCAGTCTGTGCTCTTTTTGTTCCTTTCCTTGCTGGTGGTTTGGGAGTAGCGTTCTCTTTACCTTTCTTGGTGGTCATCCTGAAAAGGGAAAAAGTAGCTTTAAAATTAAGGGTTAGATCAAGGAAGAGGATGGTACAAGCGATAATCAATGCACGGTAAAGAAGGATGTCGTTAACACATGGTCGCGATTACATGTGACAAGTTCATCAATAGAAATATAGCAAGTGCATGTTATGGCAATTAGATGCAAGATGTTTATTGGCATGCTAGCAAAGGCATGAGTAGCATAGATCAAGCATTAATTGCCCAATTTGATTATCAAGTGTTTCAAACTAATAATCTGTTTGTATTGACAATTATATTCAATCAATAATATATAAAAAAGGGTTTTGTGAAAAACAGGCATTAGAGTAGGAGAATAGAATATTTAAATATGCACAATGCCATATGGGCTTTTTCACAAACACTTAGCATGCATGGTAAGTATGTTATTGAAAGTATTGAATTGAACATGCAAACAACCCAAAAATAATTATTGATAATTGTCAAACAATTCCTAAATAATCCACAAGTAAAATATAGAAGAAAACAATCACCCAAATAAATTTTTAACACCAATTAAAAGGATGCAAAAAGAAAAAGAAAGAAAAAGAAAACATAGATAATGAAAGTAAAAAGAAAAAAAAGAAGAAAACATAAATAAAAATAATAATGAAAAGGTAAATCGGGGAAGAAGAAAAGAAAAGAACCTTGATAATGGATGTGAAAAAGAAGGAGGGAGAAAGTAAAAAGTGAGAAAGAATAAAGAAGGAAGAAGAAAGAATTCAGAAGGGAGAAGAAAAAAATTAGGATAGGGGAAGAAAAGATAAGATATCTGGTGCTGACCTAGTAAAACTGTGCGTCACATGTGACGCGTGCGCGTGGAGCACGCGTTTGCGTGGTTGGCGCTATTTTCAAGTGACGCGTACGCGTGGGTGACACGTACGCGTGACTTGATTTGTGCTAGTGGCGCGAGTTCAGCCTCGCGTACGCACAACTCTCTGTTTCATACGCACATTGCCAAAATTCTGGGTGACGCGTGCGTGTGGGTGACGCACATGCGTGAATGGCCTCTTTTTGAAAAATGACGCGGACGCCTGGGGCACGCGTTCGCATGATAGGGCTTGTGCTTCCAGCACCATTCCAACCCCACTCCATCATAACTCTCTGCCATACACCTCTTTACGTCGATTTTGCAGGGTCACGCGTGCGCGTGGGTGACGCATACGCGTGGGAGGCTGGTTTTTCAAGTGACACAAACGCGTTAGGGACGCGTTCGCGTGGGCGTGTTTGTGCCTAAGGCACGCCTCCAGCCACGCTCCTGCGTAACTCTTTGCTTCTTTTCTTCTCGTTTCGAATGCACATATGACGTGGATGCGTCAGCGACGCTCACGCGTCGCGTGCCTTTTTTTTTTATGCAGAATGCAAATGCAAATGCAGACTATATACATAGATTATGAGAAGAGTCATTAAAGAAAAATAAAGTAAAACAAAACTAAGACTGAAACGGAATGATCATATCATGGTGGGTTGTCTCCCACCTAGCACTTTGCTTTTACGTCCTTAAGTTGGACGGTCTTCATGCTTATTCTGCTTCTGTTGGTGGGTCTTCCAAGAGGAAAACCTCTAGTTCTTTGTGATCCTTCATCTTCTCACCATGATAAAGCTTTAGGTGATGTCCATTGACTTTGATGAATTTCGAGCTAGAAAAATGACGCAGGTGAAAAACTCTGTATGGTTCTGCCTTTTCTACTCTGTAGGGACCTTCCTATCTGGATCTCAATTTTCCTGGCATAAGCCTCAGTCTAGAGTTATAAAGAAGAACTAACTCCCCTGGTCTGAATTCTCTCCTTTTTATGTGCTTGTCATGGACAACCTTCATCTTCTCTTTGTATCGCCTGGAGTTGTCATATGCTTCTAGGCGAAGGTTCTCTAATTCTGCTAGTTGCAGCCTCCTTTCAGCACCAGCTTCCTCAAAATTCATGTTACACTCCCTCACAATCCAAAAATCCTTGTGTTCCACCTCTATTGGGAGGTGGCAAGCCTTTCTGTATACTAAGCGAAAAAGGCTCATTCCAATGGGTGTCTTGTATGCTGTTCGATATGCCCAAAGCGCATCTCGTAGCCTGGCACTCCAGTCCTTCCTATGAGGCTTTACTATCTTCTCCAGAATACACTTTATTTTCCTATTAGATACTTCTGCTTGCCCATTAGTCTGGGGATGGTAAGCTGTTGCTACTTTGTGAACAATTCCATGCTTCTTCAGTAATCCTGTTAGTCTTCTGTTACAAAAGTGAGTGCCTTGATCACTCATGATTGCTCGTGGTGATCCAAAGTGATAGATAATATGGTTTCTAACAAAGGAAACAACGGTGTTAGCATCATTAGTACGGGTAGGAATTGTTTTCCCCCATTTAGAAACATAATCTACATCTAACAGTATATAAAGGTAACCACTAGAGTTTGGTAATGGACCTATGAAGTCAATGCCCCAAATATCAAAAATTTCATAGAAAAGCATAATCTGTTGAGGCATCTCATCCCTCTTGGATATATTACCAAATCTTTGGCAAGGAGAACAACATTTACAAAAAGCAACAGCATCTTTAAAAAGAGTAGGCCACCAGAATCCACAGTCTAAGATTTTTCTAGCTGTTCTTTGAGGGCCAAAATGTCCTCCACTCTCAGAAGAGTGGCAGGCCTCTAAAATGGACTGAAATTCTGTTTGAGGCACACACCTTCTTGTTACCTGGTCAGCACCACACCTCCATAGATATGGGTCATCCTATATATAATATTTAGACTCGCTTTTCAGCTTGTCTCTCTGATGCTTAGTAAAATTGGGAGGGAAAGTATGACTAACTAGATAATTAGCTACAGGTGCATACCAAGAAACTACTTCAGATACTGCATGCAAGCTATCAAAATGGAAAATCATCATTGATAGGAGTGGAGTCATCCTTAATGTGCTCAAGGCGACTCAAGTGGTCTGCCACTAAATTCTGGTTACCACTCCTATCCTTAATTTCTAAATCAAATTCTTGCAGCAGCAGTATCCAACGTATTAACCTTGGTTTGGACTCTTTTTTAGCTAATAAATATTTTAGAGCTGCATGGTCTGAGTACACTACCACCTTAATACCAAGTAAATAGGCTCGGAATTTATCCAGAGCAAAAACAATAGCAAGAAGCTCTTTTTCAGTAGTAATGTAATTAGACTGAGCAGCATCTAAGGTTTTAGATGCATAAGCAATTACGAAAGGATCCTTACCTTCGCACTGAGCCAGCGCTGCTCCTACTGCATGGTTGGAGGCATCACACATAATCTCAAATGGCTGGCTCCAGTCTGGTCCTCTTACAATTGGAGCTTGAGTCAGGGCGATCTTCAGCTTATCAAATGCTTGCATGAAATCCTCACTGAACTCGAACTCAATATCTTTCTGCAGCAGTCGGATAAAGGTAATGCTACCTTACTGAAGTCCTTAACGAATCTCCTGTAAAAACCTGCATGGCCTAGGAACGAACGGACTTCCCTCACAGAGGAGCGGTAAGGTAAACTAGAAATGACATCTACCTTTGCTGGATCTACAAAAATACCAGTATTAGAAACAACATGTCCTAGAACAATCCCTTGTTTTACCATAAAGTGACATTTTTCAAAATTCAATACAAGGTTTGAACTAACACACCTGTCTAAACTCTAGCTAAACTATCTAAGCAGAGGCTAAATGAATCGCCATAAACGCTAAAATTATCCATAAATACTTCCATACAGTTCTCAATAAGATCTGAAAAGATACTCATCATGCATCTTTGGAAAGTAGCCGGTGCATTACATAAGCCAAAAGGCATCCTTTTGTATGCATACGTTCCAAAGGGACATGTAAAAGTAGTCTTCTCCTGATCTTCAGGAGCTATATGAATTTGAAAGTAACCTGTATAACCATCTAAAAAGCAATAATGGAATTTACCTGACAGGCGATCAAGCATCTGATCAATAAATGGCAAGGGATAATGATCCTTGTGAGTAGCTTGGTTGAGACGCCTATAATCAATGCAAACCCTCCATGAATTCTGCACTTTAGTTATCAGGAGCTCTCCATGCTCATTCTTTACTGTTGTGACTCCAGACTTCTTGGGCACTACTTGTACTGGACTGACCCATTCACTATCTGAGATGGGGTAGATAATATTTGCTTCAAGTAGCCTGGTCACTTCTTTCTTGACAACTTCTAAGATGGTAGGATTCAATCTTCTCTGAGGTTGACAGATAGGCTTTGATCCTTCTTCTAAGAATATACTGTGCTCACAAACTTGAGGGCTGATGCCTACTATATCCGCCAAGCTCCACCCAATTGCTTTCTTATGTTTTCTAAGTACACTAAGCAGTTGCTCCTCCTGTTGTGAAGTTAGTTTCCTTGCAATGATAACTGGGAACTTCTGATTATCCTCAAGGTAAGCATACTTGAGGTGTGGAGGAAGGGGCTTCAATTCCAATTTCTGCTCATGGCTAGGCTCTGGATCATCCGGGGCTAGTGATAATGGCAAAGTATCCTCATTGTGTTTAGAAGGTATCCCCACACTTGGACCTTGCTCCATGTGCTTCTCTTCTACTTCTTCTTGGTGAACTTCAGCTACAGTTTCATCAATGATGTCGCACTGGAAGATAGAATGATCTTCCGGAGGGTGCTTCATAGCTTTATTCAAACTGAAACTCACTACTCTGCCATCTATCTCAAAGGAGTAAGTTCTTGAGAATGCATCCAGCTTGAACTTTGAAGTCTTCAGGAATGGTCTTCCAAGCAGGATTGATGATGATGGTCTTCCTGAGTCATTAGGGGGCATTTCCAGGATATAGAAGTCAATGGGAAATGTGAGCCCCTTAATGCTCACTAATACATCTTCAGCAATCCTAACTACTGTAATAATGCTTTTATCTGCTAACACAAAATGAGCTGCCGACCTTTTTAAGGGAGGGAACCTCAAAGCATCATATATAGACAATGGCATTATACTAACACACGCTCCTAAATCAAACATGCAGTCAGAAAATATTACACCTCCAAATGGTACAGTTAACCATGCATGGAGCTGGGTCACTACATTTTTCAGGTATACCTCCCATTAAAGTAGATATAGAACTACCTAAAGGAATTGTTTCTAATTCATTAATTTTATCTTTATGTATGCATAAATCTTTCAGAAACTTTGCATATTTAGGTACTTGTTGAATAACATCAAAAAGGGGAACAATTACCTCAACCTTTTTGAAAATTTCTACCATTTTGGGATCAAGTTCCATCTGCTTTCTAGACTTCCTTGCAAGGTGTGGAAATGGGATAGGAATGGCGCCACTTGCAGTTTCTGCATCTTTTGGTGCTCCATTCCTTTGCTGAGCTACTTCTTCTTCAACCTTGTCTTGTACTTCATCTTCCTCTTCAGCTTCTTCCTCTTCAACTGGGGTATGTTCTTGTGGGCTTGTCTCCTTCTGATTCCTCTCTGGCAGTGTGGTTCCGGACCTCAAAGTGATGGCATTGATGCCACCTTTGAAATAAGGTAAGGGTTGAGAAGGAATTCCACTAGAGCTTAAAGATTGGTTAGTGGAAGTAGGCAATGAATCTATCCGGGCGGCGAGAGCTTGTAGAGTGGCATTCAGACCATTTAGAGTAGAGTTCAGTGTAGTCTGCATGTCTTGCTGTCCTTGTGCAAGAGAATGAAGCATCTCGTCATTTGATGAGGAAGTATGATAAGTGATATGTGGGACTTGTTGTTGGTTATGCTGGGGCCCTTGTTACTGTCTTAGGTGAGGAGCTCTGTAAGGATGGTTCTGATTCTGCTATCTGTTGTTGTTAATCCACCTCTGATTTCTATTGTTGTCTCTGCCTCCTCTGTTATAGTTATCCCTCCAGCCATGGTTGGAATTATCTCTCCAGCCCTGGTTGGAGTTGTCCTGCCATCCTTGGTTATAGTTCCCACCTTGGTTGTAGTTGCCGTTTTGTTGATTGTATCCTTGATTCGAGCGGTCATAGAAGTTATGAGTAGCCTCCACAGTGTTGTCTTCTTGTTGGAGCTGTGGACATTCATCAGTATAATGATTATAATCAGCACATATTCCGCATACTCTTTGGGGAACTAACTGTTGGCCTTGTTGTGGTGGGAAAGGCTGAGTTTGTTATTGATTTAACTACATCTGCTTCAGTAGGTTGGTCATTTCATATATACTTTGTGTAAGAGTAGTAGTCTCACGGCTAGATGAAACCACTGCAACAGTCTTTGAGTGGCTGCTCCTGTGCCTGTGATTTCTAGTAGACTCAGCTAAGTCGCTGATCAATTGCCATGCTTCATCTGCGGTCTTGTACTTTTTCAGGAAACCATTACTAGCACCATCTAGTGTAGTTTTATCCCGAGGCTTCATGCCTTGAGTGAAGTAGCTGATCAACACTAACCTGTCAATCAAGTGATAGGGGTATGCGTCCAGAAGGTTCTTAAAGCGCTCCCAATACTCATAAAGAGTCTCTGATTCTCCTTGAACAATGCAGGAGATCTCTTTTCTCAATCTATCTGTAACTTCGGCTGGAAAGTATTTTTCCAAGAATTCTCTCCTGAGCGTATCCCAGTTGGTAACAGTTGCTTCAGGTTGGGAGTATTACCACTCCCTCGCCTTTCCCTCAAGAGAAAATGGGAAGGCGGTTAACAGAATAGAAGTTTCATTTGCACCATGACACCTGACAGTAGAACAGGCTGTCTAAAAATCCCTGAGGTGCTTGATGGACTCCTGAGCAGGTAAGCCATGAAACTTAGGCATCAAGTTGATTAGTGCAGTCTTCAACTCAAAATCTGCAGCCAGAGTTGGATGATGCACTTGATACGGCTGCAGTGTAAAATCTGGAGCTCTAGCTTCCTGGAGAGTAATCCTCCTAGGTGCTGCCATTCTATCTGCACGTGAATCAACTGAATCAGTAGTAAAGGAGCTTGTTTCGCTCTCAGATGGCGGTTCAGGTTCGCCCTCAGATGAGACTGGTGAATCGATAACAATCACTTCACCATCCTCAAAGACTAACCTACGCCGAGCTCGCCTAATACGTGAAAGAGTTCTTTCAATTTCAGGATCAAATGAACCTAAGCTCAGATCAGGCAGTGAACGCGTCATTCAATGAAAGAAACATACAGCTCATGGTAATAAAATAAAATAAAATATGCAAATAAAATAAAAATATGTACACTAATTAATAATTTAGCACACAGTTGCAAATCCCCGGCAACGGCGCCAAAAATTGATGCGCTGCAGAAGTTATACCAATTAAGATATGATAATATAATAGAACAGCGTTGCGAGTATAGCTCTTAACCAGCAAAAATCCGCCTCATCAAATTAGAAGGGTTGTCACAAAAATTTAGAATAAAAATACTGGGAGTATGAGTCTCAGGTCGTCTCCCAACGAGTTGCTAGAAAGGGTGCTAAGTTATTAATCAGGAGTTTTCCGAGAATTTTGAGAGTCGAATGATAGAAAATAAATAATTGTAATTAAGTGCAATGAAAATTAAAAAGAATTTATATTATTCAAAATAAAAAGTCTTGACTGGGGGAATGATTAATTGGAAGTTCTATCCTTGTTGGAATTCTCTCAAGTGTAGTATAAAGAGGTTGTTATTTTCACTTAGTTAACCCTTACTAAATAAAGGAAAGTCAAGTGATTGAGCTAACTCTTATTCGCAAATCCTAGTCCTCTCCCTTGGGAAGGTCTAGCGTTAGTAAATACAGAATTAGCCAACAACTTCCAATTTAACTAACCACTTGAGCATTCCAACTCAAGTGTCTCCTCTTAATCAACCCCCATGTCAAGTAGGGAATCTACTCTATTGACATGGATACCATCTTCGTTATTGGGAGTTTGGAATAGAAAAGAGACATGATAATTTAAATAAAATAGAGATTCAAAATTGATTAAAAGTAAAAGTAATCTTTTGCATTAACAATCCATGAAAATAATCCAATTGTAACTTTAAACAAGAATTAAGAATATGGAATAAATAAAAGATTAAGAAATCAAACTAGAATAGTATCTTCAACGGAGGTGATGACTCTTCAATATCCAAAAGCAAAAGCAATAAACTATGAAACTATGAATGTAAAGAAAACCTAGAGGAAGAGTAATTCTCTCTCTAGATTCAGATCTAAAATCCTAAAACTATGCTAAATGAGAATATGTGAATGTGTGTTGAGTCTCTGCATGTTTTCTGGCTTTATTCTGTGTTTCTGGGCTGAAAAATGGGTCAAAACTCGGCCCGAAATTGCCCCCAATATTTTCTTTTAATTCTGCAGATCGCGCATGTCATGCGTACGCGTCAGTCACGCGTACGCGTCGCTGGTCATTTTGGCGTGTCACGCGTTTGCGTCAAGCAAGCGCATGCGTCATCTTGCAGAACTCCAATCCATGCATACGCGTCAGGCACGCGCACGCGTCTCTGCAAATATCTTTATATCGCGCGCACGCATGAGCCATGCGTGCGCGTCGATGCTCGCTGGTCATCTCCTTAGTTTCTTGTATTCCTTCCATTTTTGCAAGCTTCCTCTCCATTTTCTAAGCCATTCCTGCCCTATAAAGCCTGAAACACTTAACACATATATCAAGGCATCGAATCGCATAAAGGAGAATTAAAATACACAAATTAAAGGTCTCTAGGAAGCATGTTTTCAACCATAGAACAAAACTAGGAAGGAATTGTAAAATCATGCAATTCATGTGAATAAGTGGGTAAAGACTTGATGAAACCACTCAATTAAACACAAGATAAACCATAAAATAGTGGTTTATCAGTGACGCTTGAGTTATCTAATTCCTTTGTTGATTGATAATTAGAAGTTGCTAATTGATTTGGATACTACTAAAGCTAGTCTTTCCCTTGGGAGTTGGCTAGGACTTGTGGAATCAAGTTAATTTATCCACTTGACTTTCCTCCATGATTAGAGGTTAACTAAGTGGTAGCAACGGACAATTTGTGGTCACAATTGAGGAGGATAACAAGGATAGGACTTCCAATTCTCACAACCTTGCCAAGAGCTTTTCTAGTTGTTAGTTTATTTTCATTGCCATTTATATTTCTTGTAAAAAATCTCACAAACCCCAAACATACTTCATAACCAATAACAAGACACTTCATCGCAATTCCTAGGGAGAACGACCCGAGGTTTAAATACTTCGGTTTATAGATTTTAGAGGTTTGTACTTGTGACAAACAATCTTTTGTATGAAAGGATTATTGCTTGGTTTAAAAACTATACTTGCAACGAGAATTCATTTGTGAATTCTAAACCGTCAAAAGTCGGTTCATCAAAATGGCGCCGTTGCCGGGGAGTTGCAATGGTGTTATGCTATTGGTTATTGTATATATGTGAATATTGTGAATAGGTTTATCTTTTGCTTGTTTATTAGATTTTGTTAGTTTTATTTTGTTTTTCCACTATGAATTTTCACTTTGGCTATGAGTTTGGTCATAATTGTGTTGTAGGAAATGTGAACTTCAATGATCACATGCATCAAGGATGGAACCAACAAAGATTGGAGGAGCCTCAAGGAATTGATCACCCCTATTGGCAACAACCTTCGGACACCTATATGTATAATTCACATCCTAATGCATGTCAATTCAATGGCTATGGTGAATCTTTTTGTGATAATCAAGTACCGCCACCATATGCTCGTGAACCTTATCCTCAACGCGACTATCAACCATGCTCACAAGCCCATTTTTGCCAAGCACCTTCTTGTGACCCCTATCCACCATATGACCAATCACCCATACCACATCATTATGACCATTATGAGCAAGGACCATTGGAACCACCATAACCTTATCATGACTACTATGAAGAACCACCTCAATGCACACCATCTCCATATCCTTACCAAGAAGAACCACCTTCTCATTATAAACCCTTTCTCCTAAATAATAAACCTTCCTATTCACCCCAAGCCCCAATAGATGATTCTCTTACTTTGCTACTTCAAGGCCAAGCGGATATGTAAAGGAACACCCTAGAGTTTATGACTAATTTGACTAAGGTAGTGCATACTTTAGCATACCAATGTTTAAATACTCAAGGTATCTCCGTGGCCACATGTGAAAAATCAAAAGAGGAGCAAAGCATGAAAGAGAGATTGGAAAATCCGGTGGAGAAGAAGGAAGAGTCAAGCTTTGTATTGGAGCAATTAGAGGAACCTCGGGCAATTGAAGAAAAGAAAGAAGTGGTTGAAGATCTAGGAGATGCGGAACCACCACGGAAGTCTCAACAACCTCCGGAGCATATCAAGATTGAAGAATATGAAAGGGTTGATCAAAAGATGGATTCAATCATCAAGGATTTCTTATCAATAATTGAATCCTCTTCCATGGGACATGAAACTGAAACTATCGAAGACAACTCAACACCAAAGGATGTTGGTGATCTCATTGAAGATTCTTCCGTCAAAGGTGAAGTTGATATGGAAATAGATTTCACACAACCTCCTAAATTTGACTTGATTGATGATGAGGAGGAATTGGAAGAAGTCAATAAGCATGAATGGTGCACGAATTGTAAATCACACTTTTTACAACTCGTACCACTAACTAGCAAGTGCACTGGGTCGTCCAAGTAATACCTTACATGAGTAAGGGTCGATCCCACGGAGATTGTTGGCTTGAAGCAATCTATGGTTATCTTGTAACTCTTATTCAGGAAGACAATAAAATAATTCACTTATCAAATTTGATTGCAAGGAATAAAAGGGCAGAACACAAATTATACTTGTATGCAATGATGGAGAATATGTTGGAGTTTTGGAGATGCTTTGTCTTCTGAAATTCTGCTTTCCTCTGTTTTCTGATTCACGCACGCACGTCCTCCTATGGCAAGCTGTGTGTTGGTGGATCACCGTTGTCAATGGCTACCATCCATCCTTCCAGTGAAAAGGGTCCAGATGCGCTGTCACCGCACGGCTAATCATCTGCAGGTTCTCAATCGTACCGGAATAGGATTTACTATCCTTTTGCGTCTGTCACTACGCCCAGCACTCGCGAGTTTGAAGCTCGTCACAGTCATTCAATCCCTGAATCCTACTCGGAATACCACAGACAAGGTTTAGACTTTCCGGATTCTCTTGAATGCTGCCATCATCTAGCTTATACCACGAAGATTCTGATTAAGAGATCTGAGAGATATTCATTCATTCTACGGTGGAACGTAAGTGGTTGTCAGGCACGCGTTCGTGGAGGAATGATGATGATTGTCACGTTCATCACATTCATATTGAAGTGCGAATGGATATCTTAGATAGGAACACGCATGTTTGAAAGGAAAACATAAATACCTGCATTAATTCATCGAGACACAGCAGAGCTCCTCACCCCCAACAATGGAGTTTAGAGACTCATGCCGTCAAAAGGTACAAATTTCAGAGCTAAAATGTCATGAGATACAAAATAAATCTCTAAAAGTTGTTTAAATACTAAACTAGTAACCTAGGTTTACAAAAAATGAGTAAACTATGATAGATAGCGCAGAAATCCACTTCTGGGGCCCACTTGGTGTGTGCTGGGGCTGAGACTTAAGCTAATCACGTGCATAGGGCTGTTTTGGGTGTTCAACGCCAGCTTTGGATCCAGTTCTGGCGTTGAACTCCAACTTGTAACTTGTTTCTGGCGCTGGACGCCAGACTGCAGCATGAAACTGGCGTTGAATGCCAGTTTACATCGTCTATCCTTGAGCCAAGTATGGACTATTATATATTGCTGGAAAGCCCTGGATGTCTACTTTCCAACGCAATTGGAAGCGCGCCATTTGGAGTTCATTAGCTCCAGAAAATCCATTTTGAGTGCAGGGAGGTCAGAATCCAACAGCATCAGCAGTCCTTTTTCAGCCTGAATCAGATTTTTGCTCAGCTCCCTCAATTTCAGCCAGAAAATACCTGAAATCACAGAAAAACACACAAACTCATAGTAAAATCTAGAAATATGAATTTTGCCTAGAAACTACTGAAAATAAACTAAAAACTAACTAAAACACACTAAAAACTATATGAAATTAACCCCAAAAAGCGTATAAAATATCCGCTCATCACAACACCAAACTTAAACTGTTGCTTGTCCTCAAGCAACTAGATAAATAAAATAGAATACAAATAATTTTAAGAAGCAATAATATCTCAGAGTTTTTGAGTGAAGCTCAGATTCTAATTAGATGAGCGGGACTAGTAGCTTTTTGCTTCTGAACAGTTTTGGCATCTCACTTTATCCATTGAAGCTCAGAGTGATTGGCATCTATAGGAACTCAGAATTCAGATAGTGATATTGATTCTCCTAGTTCAGTATGTTGATTCTTGAACACAGCTACTTTATGAGTCTTGGCCGTGGCCCTAAGCACTTTGTTTTCCAGTATTACCACCGGATACATAAATGCCACAGACACATAATTGGGTGAACCTTTTCAGATTGTGACTCAGCTTTGCTAAAGTTCCCAATTAGAGGTGTCCAGGGTTCTTAAGCACACTCTTCTTCTTGCTTTGGACCTTGACTTTAACCGCTCAGTCTCAAGTTTTCACTTGACACCTTCACGCCACAAGCACATGGTTAGGGACAGCTTGGTTTAGCCTCTTAGGCCAGGATTTTATTCCTTTAGGCCCTCCTATCCACTGATGCTCAAAGCCTTGGGGTCCTTTTTATTACCCTTGCCTTTTGGTTTTAAGGGCTATTGGCTTTTTGCTCTTGCCTTTTGGTTTTAAGAGCTTTGGCTTTTTCTGCTTGCTTTTTCTTTTTCTTTCTCTATATTTTTTTTTTGCAAGCTTTTGTATTCACTGCTTTTTCTTGCTACAAGAATCATTTTTATGATTTTTCAGATTATCAATAACATGTCTCATGTTCATCATTCTTTCAAGAGCCAACATATTTAACAGTCTTAAACATCAAATTCAAAAGACATATGCACTGTTCAAGCATTCATTCAGAAGACAGAAAGCATTGCCACCACATGTAAATAATTAGAATTTATCTTATTAAAAACTCGAAAAATATTGCCTCTTATTCTAAAGAAATTCTTCTATTTTATTCATGTTTAATGATGATGATAAAATTAAATTATAGCTTAATTGGAGATAAAATCAAAAATATAGATACTAATTACTACTATATGACTCCTAAGGTAAAACTAAAATAAAAATAGTTATCACAGAGTTAAGGCTAAGATTGGAATTTAACAACCTTTGTTCTGGGAAGTGGATGTTCCTCTAATCTGCGGGGTGCTTGGTCCTTCAAGAGATAATTTCTGGCGCTTCAATTCCCTTAAATCACGCCCTTGCTCCTCCTGTTCTTTAAGCAAATAGCAAAGAATGTTACTTTGTTCCTTCTGATCTTTCTGTATTTGTTCCATAGCTTCTTGCATCTTGGTAATAGATGTTTCAAGATACTCCCAGTATTCAGATTGAGGGATTTCTGGGAGAATTTCCTGTGTTCTCTTCTTGATGGGGTCATCCTGTGATTGTTGTTTTTCCATTGATGCTTTGGTGATAGGCCGCTCAACTGAGATATACTCAGTTATTCTCATCCTTACTCCAGCGTCCTTGCAGAGCATAGAAATCAAGCTTGGATAAGCCAACCTGGCATCTTTGGAATTTTTGTTTGCAATTTTGTAGAATTCAGTTGAAATCAGTTGATGAACTTCCACTTCTTTTCCCATCATGATGCAATGGATCATCACTGCTCTTCTAATAGTGACTTCAGAACGGTTGCTAGTGGGCAGCAAAGAATGCCCAATGAAGTCCAGCCATCCTCTGGCGACTGGTTTGAGATCTTCTCTTTTGAGTTGATTTGGGACACCCTTCGTGCTGGTGGTCCACCTGGCTCCAGGGATACATATATCCTCTAGAATCTTATCCAGGCCCTTGTCTGTTCTCATCATTCTCCTATTGAAGGAGTCTGGATCATCTTTCAACTGAGGTAGCTTTAAGATCTCCCTGATCTTGTCAGGGTGGGTATGAACAATCTTTCCTCTGACCAAGGTCCGATAGTCATAGATAGCAGATCCAGATAGTCTTTGCCTGTCTGTATGCCACATATTAGCATAGAACTCCTGGACCATATTCCTTCCCACTTTCGTTTCAGGATAGGCTAGGATCTCCCAGTTCCTGATTTGGATTTGCTCCTGGATCTCCGGATATTCGTCTTCTTTCAGATCGAATCTAACTTCCGGGATCACTGATCTTAGACCCATTATTTTGTAATAATGGTCTGAATGTTCTTTAGTTAAGAACTTCCCTTGATTCCAAAGTGGTTTTGGAACACTCTCTTTCTTGCCTCTTGGAGTGGGTTGTTTTCCTTTAGGAGCCATGATCTTAGTGGGTATGGTTTAGTGATCACGGATAAACACACCAAACTTAGAGGTTTGCTTGTCCTCAAGCAAAAGAAAAGAAAGGAGAGGGATAGAAGGAGAGATAGTGTAGGATGGTGGATGAGAGGGGAGGGAGGCCGAACCCATATTTAAAGGGAGAGGGGGTGGGTTATTTCGAAAATACAAAGAAAGATAAGATAGAAAATATGATTTAAGATTGAAAAGATATGAAAGATATTTGAAAAAGATAGATTTGGATTTTTGAAAAAGATAGTATGGAAATTTGAAAAAGATATTGATTAGTTGAAAAGATTTTTGAATAAAAAAAGATAGATTTGTTTTGAAAATTTTGAAAAAGGGTTGAATTGGATAAAAAAGGATTTGTGCTTATGGATTAAGATATATTTGATATTTTTAAAATAGGGTTTTTATAAATTAGGGATTTTAGAAATCAGGGTTCTTAACATGTTTATGCAAGAAATCATGAATTGAAACATGAAAATTAAATTTAGAATGAAAAATATGAAGTAAAAACGAATTCACCTCCTCCCCACCATCCTGGCGTCTGAACGCCCAAACGCTGTATGTTTTGGGCGTTCAACGCCCAAATGCTGTCTCTCCTGGGCGTTCAACGCCCAGCTGTTGCTTCTTTCTGGTGTTGAACGCCAGGAACTCCTTTGTCACTGGGCATTTTTCTGAACGCCCAGGACGCTGTAAATCTGGCGTTAAACGCCCAGAAGGAGCTTCTTTCTGGCATTCAACGCCCAGAAGATGCTTCTGTCTGGCGTTTAACGCCTAGATGGCTATCCTTACTGGCGTTCAACGCCCAGTGGATGCTTCTTTTGGGCGTTGAACGCCCAAAACAGACTCTTACTGGCGTTTTCTTGCCAGTGAGCTCTTTTTCTCTGTTTTGTGTGCAGAATCCTTCTGTAACCCTGTGAACTTATACAATTGACTCTTTACCTTAGTATCAGTGAACTTTATATAAACAAATAATATCAAGAATAGGGCAAAATGCTTAGAGGAAGTGATGCCCCATGGCTGGGTTGCCTCCCAGCAAGTGCTTCTTTATTGTCTTTAGCTGGACCTTGCTGAGCTTTTAATCTAGCTTCAGCCTTGAGCACTCTTGCTCAACATTGCCTTCAAGATAGTGCTTGATTCTCTGTCCATTAACAATGAACTTCTTGTCAGAATCAATATCTTGAAGCTCCACATAACCATATGGTGATACACTTGTAATCACATATGGTCCCCTCCACCGGGACTTCAGTTTCCCGGGGAATAGCCTGAGCCTAGAGTTAAACAACAGAACCTTTTGTCCTGGTTCAAAGATTCTAGATGACAGCTTTTTGTCATGCCACTTTTTTTATTTTTCTTTATAAAGCTTGGCATTTTCGAAAGCAGTGAATCTGAATTCCTCTAGCTCATTTAGCTGGAGCAATCTTTTTTTTCCAGCTAATTTGGCATCAAAGTTTAGGAATCTGGTTGCCCAGTAGGCTTTATGTTCCAGTTCCACGGGCAGGTGGCATGCCTTACCATACACAAGTTGGTATGGAGAGGTCCCTATAGGAGTCTTGAATGCTGTTCTGTAAGCCCACAGAGCATCATCCAAGCTTCGTGCCCAATCCTTTCTACGGGTACTTACAGTCCGTTCCAGGATTCTTTTTAGTTCTCTGTTAGAGACTTCAGCTTGCCCATTTGTCTGTGGATGATATGGAGTCGCCACCTTGTGGCGAATCCCATACCGGACCATGGCAGAGTAAAGCTGTTTGTTGCAGAAGTGAGTGCCCCCATCACTGATTAGTACCCTGGGAACACCAAACCTGCTGAATATATGTTTCTGGAGGAACTTCAGCACTGTTTTAGTATCATTGGTGGGTGTGGCAATCGCCTCAACCCATTTTGATACATAGTCAACTGCCACCAGAATATAAGTGTTTGAGTATGATGGTGAGAAAGGCCCCATGAAATCAATACCCCATGCATCAAACAACTCAATCTCCAAGATTTCTTGTTGAGGCATGGCGTAACTGTGAGGCAAATTACCAGCTCTCTGGCAACTGTCACAGTTACGTACAAACTCTCGGGAATCTCTGTAGAGTGTAGGCCAGTAGAAGCCACATTGGAGGACCTTGGTGGCTGTTCGCTCACCTCCGAAATGACCTCCATATTGTGACCCATGGCAATGCCATAAGATCCTTTGTGCTTCTTCTTTAGGCACACACCTACGGATTATGCCATCTGCACATCTCTTAAAGAGATAGGGTTCATCCCACAAGTAGTACTTTGCATCAGTAATTAATTTTTTCTTTTGTTGCCTGCTGTACTCCTTGGGAATGAACCTTGCAACTTTGTAGTTTGCAATGTTTGCAAACCATGGTGTTTCCTGAATGGCAAACAAATGCTCATCAGGAAAGGTCTCAGAGATTTCAAGAGAGGGGAATGACGTCCCTTCTATTGGCTCTATCCGGGACAGATGGTCAGCCACTTGGTTCTCTGTCCCTTTTCTGTCTCTTATTTCTATATCAAACTCTTGCAGAAGCAACACCCATCTTATGATTCTGGGTTTTGAATCCTGCTTTGTGAGTAGATATTTAAGAGCAGCATGATCTGTGTACACAATCACTTTTGATCCTACTAAGTATGATCTAAACTTGTCAATGGCATAAACCACTGCAAGCAATTCTTTTTCTGTGGTTGTGTAATTTTTCTGGGCATCATTCAAAACACGGCTAGCATAATAAATGACATGCAGAAGCTTGTCATGCCTCTGCCCCAGTACTGCACCAATGGCGTGATCACTGGCATCACACATTAGCTCAAATGGTAATGTCCAGTCTGGTGCAGAAATAACTGGTGCTGTGACCAGCTTGGCTTTTAGCGTTTCAAACACCTGCAGACACTCTGTGTTAAACACAAATGGCGTGTCTGCAGCTAGCAGATTGCTCAGAGGTTTTGAGATTTTTGAAAAATCCTTTATAAACCTCCTATAGAATCCTGCATGCCCCAGAAAGCTTCTGATTGCCTTAACATTGGCAGGTGGTGGTAATTTTTCAATTACCTCTATTTTTGCTTGATCCACCTCTATTCCCTTGTTTGAAATTTTATGCCCAAGGACAATCCCTTCAGTCACCATAAAGTGACATTTTTCCCAGTTTAAAACCAGGTTGGTCTCTTGGCATCTTTTCAGAACTAGTTTCAGGTGATCAAGACGGGAGCTGAATGAGTCTCCATATACTGAGAAGTCATCCATGAAGACTTCCAGAAATTTTTTCACCATATCAGAGAAAATAGAGAGCATGCATCTCTGGAAGGTTGCAGGCGCATTACACAGCCCAAATGGCATCCTTCTATAAGCAAACACTCCAGATGGACATGTGAATGCTGTTTTCTCTTGATCCTGGAGATCTACTGCAATCTGGTTATAGCCTGAGTAGCCATCCAAAAAGCAGTAATAATCATGACCTGCCAATCTTTCTAGCATCTGGTCTATGAATGGTAAAGGAAAATGATCCTTTCTGGTGGCTGTATTGAGCCTTCTGTAGTCAATACACATGCGCCACCCTGTAACTGTTCTTGTAGGAACCAGTTCATTCTTTTCATTATGAACCACTGTCATGCCTCCCTTTTTGGGGACAACTTGAACAGGGCTCACCCAGGGGCTATCAGAAATAGGATAAATAATCCCAGCCTCCAGTAATTTGGTGACCTCTTTCTGCACCACTTCCTTCATGGCTGGATTTAGCCGCCTCTGTGGTTGAACCACTGGTTTAGCATTATCCTCCAATAAGATTTTGTGCATGCATCTAGCTGGGCTTATGCCCTTAAGGTCACCTATGGACCACCCAAGAGCTATCTTGTGTGTCCTTAGCACTTGAATAAGTGCTTCCTCTTCCTGTGGATTTAAAGCAGAGCTTATGATCACTGGAAAAGTGTCACCTTCTCCCAGAAATGTATATTTCAGGGATGGTGGTAATGGTTTGAGCTCGGGTTTAGGAGGTTTTTCCTCTTCCAGAGGAAATTTCAGAGGCTCTTTCATTTCCTCTGAATCCTCCAAATCAGGCTGAACATCTTTAAAGATGTCTTCCAACTCTGATTCGAGACTCATAGCCATGTTGATCTCTTCTACCAAAGAGTCAATAAGATCAACTTTCATGCAGTCTTTTGATGTGTCTGGATGCTGCATGGCTTTGACAGCATTCAACTTAAACTCATCATCATTAACTCTCAGGGTTATTTCCCCCTGTTGGACATCAATGAGAGTTCGTCCAGTTGCTAGGAAGGGTCTTCCTAGAATGAGAGTGGCACTCTTGTGCTCCTCCATTTCCAGCACTACAAAGTCAGTGGGAAAGGCGAATGGCCCAACTCTGACAATCATGTCTTCAATCATGCCTTATGGGTATTTAATGGAGCCATCAGCAAGTTGGAGACACATCTGGGTTGGTTTAACTTCTTCAGTTAAACCAAGCTTTCTGATAGTGGATGCAGGTATTAGGTTGATGCTTGCCCCAAGATCACATAAAGCTGTCTTGGTGCAATTACCTTCTAATATGCATGGTATCAGAAAACTCCCAGGGTCTTTAAGCTTTTCAGGAAAGCTTTTCAGAATGACTACACTGCATTCTTCAGTGAGGAGAACTCTTTCAGTTTCTCTCCAATCCTTCTTATGACTCAAGATCTCTTTCATGAACTTGGCATAAGAAGGTATTTGCTCAAATGCCTCTGCAAATGGAATCTTTATTTCAAGAGTCCTGAGATAATCTGCAAAGCGAGCAAATTGCTTATCCTGCTCCTCTTGGCGGAGTTTTTTGAGGATAAGGTATCTTGGCTTTATATTCCTTAACCTTAGTTGCTGTAAGTTTATTTCCTACAGAAGTGGTTGAAGAAGCCTTTTTAGATGGGTTGTTATTAGCACTCGTGTGTGTCTGATCCCTCACTGGCAATTGAGTGCCAGAGTTAGAAGCTGGAGTGACGTTAGACGCCAGCTCCTCATCTGTTCCTGGCATTTGAACGCCAGAACTGAGCTTCTTTTGGGCGTTCAACGCCAGATCCTTGCTTGTTTCTGGCGTTGAACGCCAGTCCTGAGCATGGTCTGGGCGTTCAGCACCAGCCTTCCACCCAACTTCTGGCGTTTTAGCGTCAGAATTATTTTTCCCTGGGCTCTTACTGTCCTCAGATAGATTTTGGGTGGTTTGCTCATTTCTTGGTTTCCTGCTGCCTTGAAATAGGGTATTTAGTGCTTTCTCACTTCTTAATTGAACTGCTTGGCATTCTTCTGTTATTTGTTTCGATAGCTGTTGCTTTGTTTGCTTTAATTGTACTTCTATGTTTATATTAGCCATCCTTGTCTCTTGTAGTTTATCCTTGAATTCAGCTAACTACTTTGTTAGAAAATCCAATTGCTGATTGAATTTAGCAGCTTGCTCTGCAGGACTGAGTTCAGTAGTTACTGTTTTAGCCTCTTCTTTCATGGAAGAGTCACTGCTTAGGTACAGATGCTGATTTCTAGCAACTGTATCAATGAGCTCTTGAGCTTCTTCAATTGTCTTTCTCATGTGGATAGATCTACCAGCTGAGCAATCTAGAGAGATCTGAGCTCTTTCTGTAAGCCCAGAATAGAAGATGTCCAACTGAACCCACTCTGAAAACATTTCAGAGGGGCATTTTCGTAGCATCTCTCTGTATCTCTCCCAGGCACCATAAAGAGATTCATTATCTCCTTGTTTAAAGCCTTGGATGTCCAGCCTTAGCTGTGTCATCCGTTTTGGAGGAAAGTATTGATTCAGGAATTTTTCTGTCAGCTGTTTCCATGTTCTTATGCTAGCCTTAGGTTGGTTATTTAACCACCTCTTGGCTTGGTCATTTACAGCAAATAGAAACAGTAATAATCTGTAGACATCCTGATCTACTTCCTTATCATGTACTGTGTCAGTAATTTGTAAAAACTGTGCCAGAAACTCTGTAGGTTTTTCCTGTGGAAGACCGGAATACTGGCAGCTTTGCTGCACCATGATAATGAGCTGAGGATTCAACTCAAAGCTACTGACTCCAATGGAGGGTATGCAGATACTAATCCCATATGAAGCAGTAGAAGGGTTAGCATATGACCCCAGAGTCCTCCTGGACTGTTCATTTCCACTTAGATCCATGATGGAGAAAGTGAGATGATGTAAAATAAAAAATTTATTTTTATTTATTTATTTATTTATTTAATTATTTCGAAAATAAAATAAATTAAAATAAAATAAATAAAAATAGGTGAAGATTTTCGAAAAAATGAGGAGAGAGAAAGTGGTCAGGAAGTTTTGAAAAAGATATGATTTGAAAAAGATTTTAAATTTGAAAAAAATCTGAATTTTAAAAATAAATTTCGAAAATTTTGTTTTAAAAATAAAATAGAAAAGATATTTTTGAATTTAAAGAGGAAAGAGAGAAACAATAAGATAGCCCAAGATTTAAGATTTTTAGATCTAGTGCTCCTTGTTTTCGAAAATTTTGGAGGAAAAACACCAAGGAACACCAAACTTAAAAATTTTAAGATCAAGACACAAGGAAAACTCAAGAATACTTTGAAGACTCACAAGAACACAAGAACATGAAGAAAGAACACCAAACTTAAAATTTTAGAAAACCAAAATAAAATTTTCGAAAAACAAAGGGAAATCAACAAGAAAACACCAAACTTAAAGTTTGGTACGAGATTTAATAGAAAAATTATTTTTTTTTGAAAAATTTTTGAAAATAAAATAAAAGACTCTGACTCAAAAGACAAAAATTTCCTAATCTAAGTAACAAGATTCACCGTCAGTTGTTCAAACTCAAACAATCCCCGGCAACGGCGCCAAAAACTTGGTGCACGAATTGTAAATCACACTTTTTACAACTCGTACCACTAACCAGCAAGTGCACTGGGTCGTCCAAGTAATACCTTACGTGAGTAAGGGTCGATTCCACGGAGATTGTTGCCTTGAAGCAATCTATGGTTATCTTGTAACTCTTAGTCAGGAAGACAATAAAATAATTCACTTATCAAATTTTATTGCAAGGAATAAAAGGGCAGAACACAAATTATACTTGTATGCAATGATGGAGAATATGTTGGAGTTTTGGAGATGCTTTGTCTTCTGAAATTCTGCTTTCCTCTGTTTTCTGATTCACGCACGCACGTCCTCCTATGGCAAGTTGTGTGTTGGTAGATCACCGTTGTCAATGGCTACCATCCATCCTTCCAGTGAAAAGGGTCCAGATGCGTTGTCACCGCACGGCTAATCATCTGCAGGTTCTCAATCGTACCGGAATAGGATTTACTATCCTTTTGCGTCTGTCACTACGCCCATCACTCGTGAGTTTGAAGCTCGTCACAGTCATTCAATCCCTGAATCCTACTCGGAATACCACAGACAAGGTTTATACTTTTCGGATTCTCTTGAATGCTGCCATCATCTAGCTTATACCACGAAGATTCTGATTAAGAGATCTAAGAGATATTCATTCATTCTACGGTGGAACGTAAGTGGTTGCCAGGCACGAGTTCATGGAGGAATGATGATGATTGTCACGTTCATCACATTCATATTGAAGTGCGAATGGATATCTTAGATAGGAACACTCAGGTTTGAATGGAAAACAGAAATACTTGAGCAAAGTATGGACTATTATATATTGCTGGAAAGCCCGGGATGTCTACTTTCCAACGCAATTGGAAGCGCGCCATTCGGGATGTCTACTTTCCAACGCAAAGAAGAGCATCAAGAAGTCAACCTTGCATTGTCTAAGTGTGGGGAGGTTTCTCTCCCTAAATCACCATCCAACACACCATTCAAGTGGGTAAAACTCTTACCCTTAAGCTTCACTTTCTCACTTGAATATGGCTTGATTGAAACGGATGGACAACTTAGAGCTCTTTGTGGAACTAAGAGTAAGAAAGAATCGTGTAGTGGTTAGAAGTTTGGAATTAGGCTTGTTAAGGTCAAAGCTTCAATGCATAAGGTCTATGATTGGATGAATGCTGCTTTACATGGGTCTAGAAAGAAGGCTTGGTATGCTAGAGAAAATTCTACTTGTTCTACTTGTCAACCACCCAAACGGAAAATTCATGAAGATCAACTCGAGGACGGGTGCGAAAATAAGATATGGGATCCTGGATCGAAGCATGAAGACCAACTATGGGAGCTCATATCTTGGGTGGAACTCCATCCAAACTCGGTGAAGATGGTTGGAACTTCTGTCAACCATTTGAGGGCAAGGATCCTTGGAGATTCAAGGATGAGTACAAGCATAAGCCACCATGACAAAGAGCTTCCCAAATGTCCAACTTAAGGACTTAAACTAAAAGTGCTAGGTGGGAGACACACCACCATGGTAAACTCTTTCCAACCTCTTGCATTTTTGATTAATAAGTGAACTTGGTTACCATTGTAGGTAGTTCTCTTTCCATATACTTGGTTCAATAAATTGGTTGTAGGTAGCTTATGTGGTAAGTAACCCTTGCTTATATTTGAAAATTTCCAAAAAGCCAAAAGATTCTTTGTTATTTTGCATTTTTGGAGTTAATTTTGAGCTATAGATAGTGTTAGGAGGATTTTGAGCTGTTTATTTTTTTTGCCTTTTCTGGAAAAAAAAAGGGGGGAGGGGTCAAGGACGCGTACGCACGCTGTGCGCGTGCGCGTCCATATGCATATACAGGCCCATACTCTTTCCAGAGAGTTGGGCCACTCTCGTGCCAACACTAGGCCAATGGCACAACTGCGTGCACGCGTGCGCGCACTGCGCGCATACGCATCGATATCCACATTTTGCAAATGCGCACGCTCGCACACATGCCGCGTGCGCGCCGATTCGCTAAAATAGTTTCCAGGCCAAGGACCCAAGACTTGTGCCAGCGTTGGGCTGGCATTAAGCTTGTAGCCCAGCCCACCTCGTGTGAACGCGCACTGTACGCGTCCGCGCCCATGCCTGCGGCCCCCAACTGCGCGAAAGCGCACAGTACACTTTCGCGTCACTCACTCATTTTCCCACCCACGCTAACGCGCGCAAGACGCTGCCGCGTCTATCCCTATTACCTTCCATCCGCACGGACGCGCACAGTGCATGCACGCGTGAGTTCAAATTTATTAAGCCCAAACTACGTGAGGAGATCAGCGCAGTCACGTACCTTACCCACCCCCTCCCCAACGTTCTCTCTTCTTCATCTCCCTCAACCCACCAACCCCGCAACCGCAACCACCGCGCCGGCCGCACTTCCCCGCCATCGCCATGACCCTCTCCTCATCTCTCACCATTCTCTCTTCTCTGCTCCCACTCTCACCCTCATCCTCTCACTCTCTTACTCTCATTGCTCCACCGATGCAGCCGCCGGTGCCACCGTGAGTCGCCGCTGCTGACAGCGCCGTACCACTATCCCCCCTTTGATTCCCTAGCCTCGCTTCCTTCTGTTCCACTTGCATCCCAGGTTCACTTCGCCCCTGCTCTATTTCCTCTCTGCTTCCCTCCTATCATCACCACGCCGCTGCCATGAGTTCGCTGCCGCCACCACTCTTGGGCAGCACTCCTCCACCCATTTCCTTTCTCTAGTGCCATTCTATTTTGCTCTACACCTCTGCTCTCAGGTTCCATAGCCTGAACCACTACTCTGTTTTCTTTACTGCTTTTATTAATTTTGTTGATTAGTTTTAGTTAGTTAGTTGAATAATCTGCATTTTAGGATAGATAGAAATAATTGTGTTTAGGTAGTTAGGTTGTGGTTAGAGGATTCTAGGCCTGATAATTGCGTCGTTCCTGTTTACCTGATTGAGTACAAATTGATTGCTTGTTGAGTGGTGTTGATTATGTTCTATTGTGCTGCTTTCCCATGCTCGCTTGCTGCTTTTCATTCTTTGACAGTGTTTGCTGCTTGATGAACGGATTCCTGCTAGTAAAGAATTCACAATAAATTCTCGTTGCAAGTATAATTTCTAAACTAACAAGAATCCTTTCATACAAAAATTTGGTTGTCACTTAAGCAAATGCAATAAAATTAATAACCGAAGTATTTAAACCTCGGGTCGTCTCTCAAGGAATTACAGGAAAGTATGATTTATTATTGGTTATGGAAAAAGGTATATTTTTGGGTTTTTGAAATAGGGAACAGGAAAAAATTAGCAGAAAAGTAAATTAATTATCATGAAAACCATTGCAAGGTATAAGAACTGGAAATTCTATCCTAGTTATCCTTATCAGGTGTGATGAGAATTGTTTGTTGCTCCCACTTAGTTAACCCTTACTAAATAAAGGAAAGTCAAGTGGACTAATCAATTTGATTCCTCAAGTCCTAGTCAACTCCTGTGGAAAGACTAGCTTTAGAAGGATCCAAATCAATCAGCAATTTCCAATTGTCAATCAACTGCTGAGTTTGATAACTCAAGTGTCACCAATTACTTAACCAGAGCAAAGGGAGAAAATCTAAATTATTTATATCATAAATAGAAGAAAATAATCATAAATCTGAATTACCTCAAATTGCATTAAATAGAATATTCAAATCTAACATGAAGAGTTCATAAGCCAATTTGGCTAAATAAGTAATTACCAAGAGAAATAGAGAAACCAAAGCATTAGAATAAATAAAAGTAGAAGAGAAACATAAATTAAAGGAACATTGAACCTAGAACTTAAGAAGAAGTAATCCTAAAACTAAGAGAATCCTAATCCTAAAACCTAAAAGAGAGGAGAGAGCCTCTCTCTCTCTAAAACTACATCTAAAACCTAAAATTGTGAATAATGAATGTTGTGTTTTTGAATGAATGCATTCTCCTATTTTATAGCCTCTAATCTGTGTTTTCTGGGCCGAAAACTGGGTCAAAAACAGCTCAAAAATTGCCCCCAGCGATTTCTGATACTTCTGCAAATCGCGCAAGTCACCTCTTTACTCAAGTTATCACTAAAGAAAAACCCAACAACTTTTCATTGTTGATGAACTCCTTTTCTCAATTATCGCAGAAAAGAGGTATAAAATTTTTAAGTAGTCTACATCCCTTTTTTAGCTTCTAGAATCTATTTCTTAGTTCAAGATCCGACCCCTCTTATCTTACTAACTGGAATCAAAGAATTAGTTCATTGCCCACGGATCCCCCTTCTCCTAATTCTTTCCACTCTACTAATGAAGAATTTATAAGAATTGTCAAATCCAGATCGCCTAGTTGTTCTCGAATAGCACCCGCTCCACTAGAAATTTCTCTATTTCGAAATGTATCGAAACCCTGTATAGTAAAAAAAAGTGGTATGCTATATTTCCAGGATTGGATTTCATATTTAAATAAACCTCGTAATCGTAAGAAAGTAGGCATTTTAACGACGGGTCTAGCAAACGAAAAATTTGGATAGGATCCAACCAATTGATCAATGAGATCTCCCCCTTTCAAAATCGGATGTGAAAGTTTCCTTTCATCCGGCTTAAATAATTAAGTCCAAAATAAAGAATAATGAATTTTTGCGTTCCAATTCTATAAAATGGAGAATCAAATAATCTAAAAATTTTTACTCTTTACTCAAGTTATCACTAAAGAAAAACCCAACAACTTTTCATTGTTGATGAACTCCTTTTCTCAATTATCGCAGAAAAGAGGTATAAAATTTTTAGTGAATTACAACTTTATTGCACCGCAATTGGTGCATTAGTATTTGCAGCCTTAATGCTTTTTGCTGGTTGGTTTCAGTATCACAAAGCTGCTCCAAAATTGGCATGGTTCCAAGATGTAGAATCTATGTTGAATCACTATTTGGCAGCGTCAGTCACGCGTGCGCGTCATTTGGCAAATTTTCTTGTCACGCGTATGCGTCGTCCATGCGTGCGCGTCCTTTGTGCAGACTCCAATCCACGCGTACGCGTCAGGCATGCGCACGCATCGATGCAAATTTCACCATTCCGCGCTCTCGCGTTGGCCATGCGTGCGCGTCGGTGCTCGCTGGTCATCTCCTTGGTTTCTTGTGTTCCTTCCATTTTTGCAAGCTTCCTCTCCATTTTCTAAGCTATTCCTGCCCTATAAAGCCTGAAACACTTAACTCATGGATCACGGCATCGGATGGTATAAAGGAGAATTAAAATACACAAATTAAAGATCTCTTGGAAGCAAGTTTTCAATCATAGGACAAAACTAGGAAGGGATTATAAAATCATGCAAATCATATAAATAAGTGGGTAAAGACTTGATGAAACCACTCAATTAAACACAAGATAAACCATAAAATAGTGGTTTATCAACCTCCCCACACTTAAACATTAGCATGTCCTCATGCTAAGCTCAAGAGAAGCTATAAAGGAGTGAAGAGGAATGGTAGAATGCATGAAATGCAACCTATCTATATGAATGCAACTATATACAAAATGTTTCTACCTACTTGGTCAAAGTAAATAAATCTTCCAAGAACAGACATGAACTGGATTTCACTAATTCAAATCATAAAATAAAGTACAAGTAAACTTGCAAAAGAAAATAGCTCGTGAAAGCCAGGAACAAAGAATCGAGCATCGAACCCTCACTGGAAGTGTATGCACTCTAATCGCTCAGGTGTTTAATGTTCGATCTCTCAATTCTCTACTAATCTTGCTTTCTAAGGCTTGCTTTTCTTCTACCAATCAACACTAATTTGATGCACAAATACACATATCAAGAGGTCTTTTAAGGGTTGTAACGGGGTTAGGGTCAAGGTAGGATTATATTTGGTCAAGTGGACTAAAATTTGAATCCTTAATTAACCTAAACTTCTCACCTAACTTAAGACAATCCATGTAATCAAAGTACAAAACCTAACTATCCATTAATCATGTTTTCCACATATTCATGTATCCTGATTCGAGTACAGTACATATGCATTGCTATCACCATTTACTTTGGGGCATTTTGTCCCCTTTTATTATTTGCCCTTTTTCTTTTCTTTTTCTCCTTTATTTTTTATTTTATTTTTTTATTTTTTTTGTTTATATATATGCCTATATTTTTTTTTTTTTTGTTTTTCTCAATGCATATGATTAAATTATTGAATGCATGAACATGTCCTAAACATTTCTTTCACAATTTCATAAAGAAGTTTAACATACTTAATTTCCAAAACCAAACGTTTCCAAACCTACTTTCCCCATACTTAATTCATGAGCACTCTCACTAGTCTAAGCTAACTAAGGATTCAAATTAAGGACATTATTGTTTTCCGCTTAGAGTTAGTGATGAGCTAAAGTAAAGAACAAAGGGGTATAATAGGCTCAACATTGGTTTGCAAAGGATAATGAAAGGGTAAGGCAATATGGGTATGTAAGCTCAATGAAACAAGGCCTCAATCATATAAGTGCATGCATACATCAAATAATAGAAATATAGAATTAAGCAAGACAAAGATCACAATTTTAGAGAGAAAAATACACACTAAAATAAAATTTTGGTTGATAAAATGCAACCAATTCAAATAAGCTCAAAATCTCACTAGGTTGTGTGTTCGAGCTCTAAAACTATGTTCCAAGATAAAAATTTTTCAAACAAGTTTAGCAAAAAGGTTTTAATTTAAATTAGTGAAACATTGTAAAATAGGGTCTTGAAAAGAAAATATTACTTTAACCAAGTGGTGGTAAAATATGCACAAAATCAAATAAATATGCAATCAAACATGCAAATACAACAACTAACTACAAAGAAAATTTAAACATTGGTGTTGAGACAGGAAAGTACTAATCCACGGAGATCGGTATCGACCTCCCCACACTTAAAGATTGCACCGTCCTCGGTGCATGCTAAGATGTGCAAGTGGACGGGCTGCTACAAACTGATGCTCTTTCTTTAGTAGATTATGCAGATGGACTTGTCTGTTGCCCCATATAGAAGTTTCTCCCTTTTCCTTCTTCGGTGGCCAGCCTGAAAGAAGAGAAAAAGAAGAACAGGAACCTAAAAACAATGATAGAAAACAAATAAAATATGAGTGGCTAATGCCAAATAATAAGAGTCTCAATTATATGGTAGCTACAACATGCAGTGAGAAAACAGTAGAAGCATACGGCATATCAATAGTGCAAAAATTTCAACAAATGGGGGAGAGGGAGTGGGTAATAAAAGACAATATAAACTTATGTCAATGCAAAAGGAATACAAGTATCATAAAAGATTAGCATTGATTTAAGTAATATTACCCAACAGTGTAGAACAAGTCATTAAGCACCAAAATAATACCAGAAAAGATACAACAGTTGAATAAGAACAATTAAAACCAATGGAAAAAAATAGACTTAGAAAAGAAAATAAAATCATGAACAAAGTTAAAATGCAATGAATCAAAGTATGCAAATAAGGAAAATAGAAAGAAAGAGAATAAGGATGAGAAGCTTAAGGAAATGAAGATGAAAAAAGTAAGGAAGGAGGAAGAAAGAATAAGAAAAGATAGAAGAAAGAAGAAAGAATGATAATAGAAAGATAAGTAGGATTGACGGGTGAAAGATTTGAAATCAGGCGCTGAGGTGGTGTAGCTGTACGTCGCTTGCGACGCGTACGCATGCATCACGCGTACGAGTGGATCGCACTATTTTCAAGTGACGCAGACGCGTCAGGGACGCGTTCGCATGACCTGAATTGTGCTATTGGCGTGAGAGCAATCTCGCGCATGCACAACTCTCTGTTTTAATGCACACATTGCCAAAATTTGAACCGACACGTGTGCGTGAGGGACGCGCACGCGTGGATTGCCTGGAGGGGAAAATGACGCGTTCGCATCAGGGACGCGCACGCGTGATGTTGCTTGTGCTCCTAGCACCATTCCAGCACCACACCATCACAACTTTCTTTCTAAACACATTTTTACGCCAATTTGTAGGGTCACGCGTACGCGTGGGTGACGCGCACGCGTGAAGGGCTTATTTTGCAAGCGACGCGTACGCGTCAGGGACGCGTATGCGTGGGCGTGTTTGTGCCTAAGGCACGCCTCCAGCCACGCTCCCGCGTAACTCTCTGTTTTTTTCTTCTTTGCTTCGCATGCACACATGACGCGTACGCGTCAGCGACGCTCGCGCGTCGCGTGTGAATTTTTTTTATGCAGTATGCAGAATGCAAAATGCAGAATGCAGTTGACTATGCAGAAATTATGAATGAACACGAATGAAAATAAAATAAAATAAAACGAAGAAAAAAAAGGAAAGAGTATACCATGGTGGGTTATCTCCCACCTAGCACTTTTAGTTAAAGTCCTTAAGTTGGACATTTGGTGAGTCCCTTGTTATGGTGGCTTGTGCTTGAACTCATCTAGGAATCCCCACCAATGTTTGTGATTCCAATGGCCTCCGGGATCCCAAACTAGGCATATAAAGCCTTCAAGCAAGTCAAAGCAAGTGACAAAGCCCCAAGAGTGTTGATTGCTAGACAGAATTCCGGGGTCCCAAACCTTGCTTTTGCACCCATCTTCTTGTTGACCATCTTTGTTTCCACCGGGTGGTAAGCAATCCGAATTCTCACTGGGGCATCCAAATAGCTTCCTAGACCCGTACAATTTAGTATTCTTCCAACCATGATAATTCAGCCGTGAGCTTCCTACCACAATGAACCTAGGATTGTGTTGCCAACCACTAACCATCTCTCTCTTACTCTTATAGCCACAAAGAGCTCTAAGTTGCCCATCCATCTCAAGCAAAGCATATTCAAGTGGGCTAATTAAGCTTAGAGATGAGAGATTTATCCACTTGAATGAAGGAATGGATGGTGATGGCTTTGGGGGAGAGGTCTCCAACAACTTTGGCAAGGTGATTTCCAGCTCCATTCCATTGGGCTCTTCTTTGACAACTTCCACCTCTTTGCAAACTTCTTCAATATCAACCTCTCCCTCTTGGTAGCTTTCTTCCAATTCGATCTCTTCTTCATTGTTCACCAAGGACATAAGAGGTTGTGCTTTTCTTCTTTAATCTCCATATCAAGTCCAATGGGAGAGGATTCAAATGTAGATAAGAATTCATCAATGATTGAATCCATCTCTTGATCATCCCCTTCAAAGTCTTCAACCATGATATGCCTTGGAGGTTGTACACCCTCCTCAACATCAAATTCAAACTCCTTAGAAGGGGATTCTATGACTGGGCTTTCCCATGGGGGTTCCTTGAGTGTCCGAACGTCGGGAAGCTAATTGATTTATTGCTTGCTCCAGTTGATGAAGGGTTGCATAAAATTGATCTACTGTTTTCTTGAGGTGAGCCTGTGATTCTTGAGTCGATGGATATGGACATGGTGCATATGGAAGTGGTGGTTCTTGGGGGTAATTGGATTGGAATTGGGGTGGATAAGGGTTAGGGTCATATGGAGGTGAATGGTTGTAGGTGGCTTGTGAGTATGGTGGTTCAAAGCTATGTTGAGGAGGTGGTTCATAGGCATATGATGGGGCTTGTTGGTAACTACAAAGGGCTCCACCATATTCATCATCTTGGTATGCACCTTGGAATGGCTCTTGACCATAGTAACTTGGTAGAGGTGGTTTGTCACGAAAGGGTCCACCATAACTATTGTCTTGGCATGCATTGTAGGATGGTCGTTGTCCATGGTATCTTGGAAGGTGTTGTTGCCGAAAGGGTTGATCAGATCCTCGTGGCTCCTTCCATCTTCGATTGTTCCAACCTTGATGCCTATTTTCATTATAGTTTTCATTCCTTACAACAACATTGGAACCAAACTTAAAGCCAGAGGGGTGAGAATTCATAGTAGCAATTAAAGACAAAAATTAATAAAAATTAACGAAAATAAACTCCTAAAACTAGAAACACTAAAAAAAGAAACGAAAAAGCAAATATTTACAATAACCAATAATAAGGCACACGTTTACAATTCTTCGGCAACGGCGCCATTTTGATGAACGGGTTCCTGCTAGTAAAGAATTCACAATAAATTCTCGTTGCAAGTATAGTTTCTAAACTAACAAGAATCCTTTCATACAAAAATTTGGTTGTCACTTAAGCAAACCCAATAAAATTAATAACCGAAGTATTTAAACCTCGGTTCATCTCTCAAGGAATTGCAGGGAAGTATGATTTATTATTGGTTATGGAAAAAAGTATATTTTTGGGTTTTTGAAATAGGGAACAGGAAAATAAATTAGTAGGAAAGTAAATTAATTATCATGAAAACCATTGCAAGGTATAAGAACTGGAAATCTCATCCTAGTTATCCTTATCAGGTGTGATGAGAATTGTTTATTTTGCTCCCACTTAGTTAACCCTTACTAAATAAAGGAAAGTCAAGTAGACTAATCAATTTGATTTCTCAAGTCCTAGTCAACTCCTGTGGAAAGACTAGCTTTAGAGGGATCTAAATCAATCAGCAATTTTCAATTTTCAATCAACTGCTGAGTTTGATAACTCAAGTGTCACCAATTACTCAACCAGAGCAAAGGGGAAAAAATCTAAATTATTTATATCATAAATAGAAGAAAGCAATCATAAATCTGAATTACCTCAAATTGCATTAAATAGAATATTCAAATCTAACATGAAGAGTTCATAAGCAATTTGGCTAAATAAGTAATTACTAAGAGAAATAGAGAAACCAAAGCATTAGAATAAATAAAAGTAGAAGAGAAACATAAATTAAAGGAACATTGAACCTGAAACTTGAGAAGAAGTAATCCTAAAACAAAGAGAAATCCTAATCCCAAAACCTAAGAGAGAGGAGAGAGCCTCTCTCTCTCTAAAACTACATCTAAAACCTAAAAATGTGAATAATGAATGTTGTATTTTTGAATGAATGCATTCCCCCACTTTATATCCTCTAATCTGTGTTTTCTGGGCCGAAAACTGGGTCAAAAACAACCCAAAAATCGCCCCCAGCGATTTCTGATACTTTTGCAGATCGCGTAGGTCATGCGTATACGTCAGTCACACGTGCGCGTCATTTGGCAAATTTTCTTATCACGCGTACGCGTCGTCCGTGCGTGCACATCCTTTGTGCAGACTCCAATCCACGCGTACGCATCAGGCATGTGCACGCGTCGATGCAAATTTTGCCATTCCGCGCGCTCGCGTTGGCCATGCGTGCGCGTCGGTGCTCGCTGGTCATCTCCTTGGTTTCTTGTGTTCCTTCCATTTTTGCAAGCTTCCTCTCCATTTTCTAAGACATTCCTGCCCTATAAAGCCTGAAATACTTAACACACAGATCACAACATCGAATGGTATAAAGGAGAATTAAAATACACAAATTAAAGATCTCTAGGAAGCAAGTTTTCAATCATAGGACAAAACTAGGAAGGGATTATAAAATCATGCAAATCATATGAATAAGTGGGTAAATACTTGATGAAACCACTCAATTAAACACAAGATAAACCATAAAATAGTGGTTTATCACTGCTGCCTAGTTATATGCAATCCATGCTTTATCGTACTTGTTGCTTTTTGGATTGATATGACTATTTTTTGGATGCTATTTGCTATCCAGGAACGTCCAATTTACTGCCGAAATGCTGCCCGGATTTTTAGAAACTGTTTTGGTCTTAACTTGGTACCTGGAATTGAATTTGGCATTTTAGAAATTAATCTTTGCTTGACCTCCACCAAGTCAATTCCTAGGTCACTCGGGTTAGTTTTTCCATTTTCATTTTGACCCCGTGAAACGCATTGCACGAATGAACTCGAGGAATTGTCTAAACCTTTTATTTATTCTTGACTTGCAATTTCCTTGAAAGAGGTTCATCTGTTCACAAAAATTGTTGAATTCAACTTGTGTAACTCTTTTTCAATCAAAATAGTTTCTCACTTGGTTTATGTTACACAAATGCATTTCAACTTTTGCAACACCGATTATTGCATTCTTAATGGCCGCGACATTGATTGATGACTTGCTTTCAATTAATTGCTTCTTTTGCAATTTCATATTTCATCATCAATGACTACACTCTTCTCATGATTGTGAGCATGCTTGTGAGCATGCTTGTTTCCTTTGCTTTGTGAACTTCTCTTGTTTGAGACAATGACCATCATACCCCTAACCTTTGAACTAGATTTTCTAACTTCTAACTTGTTTTACCTCACTAACCTTCCTTTTTGGCTTAAGCTAGCCCGTTGACCATTCTTTTGGGTATGATGCTCATTGAACTTAATAAACAAGCATGATGTGTTTAATGTCAGAATTCTTGATTTGTGACATATCTTCTTCTCTAGTTGTGATTACTTGTATTCCAAGTTTTCATTCTTTTGACTCACTTCATGAATATGCCATCACTTGCTTGCCATCTCTCTACTTGGCTACTTGCTTATATCAATTCACATTTGCTTTCAGGATGGCTGATAAAGGAAAAGAAAAGGCTACCACCTCGAGAAAGAGGAAGAAGTCTCAAGCTTCTGCCTTCTCTCCTTATGATAACTATGTCAAGAACCCACTTAGTGAAGTGGATAAACAGAATCAGCTGCTACCGCCCACTGACACATACATGTTTCCCAACCTCTACTGTGAACTTCGTTTTCCCACCTATCGAAAAACAAAGCTGAACATTGAAAAGAAACTAGCTCTTCCCAATGACCTGAGGCACTCCATTAATGCCCGTATCCAGGAATTGGGCTTAGGGTTTGTTGATAGAGATTTGAGGAGGATAAACATTTCTTAGGTCAAGGAGTTTTATTGTAACCTCTTTCGCACTACTCTTGAGTCAGTCCACCTGCGGGGTGGACAGGTTTTAGTGACTAAGGCTGCCATTGAGGGTGTTTTGCATTGTCCACCCCGAACCAATGACACATGTGCTTACCAGCAGGCGGAGATAGCTATAAATGCTATGACTTTTGATTATGAAGAGCTGAAGTGCGTTATTGCCACACCGGATGCCCCTTGGGTGATGGATTCTAACAACACAAGGCCCAAAGGGATGTTATTTGCTTATCTGTCTAGAGAGACTAGAAAGGCTTCCGATGAGGCCGAGCATGAGGCAGAGCACGAGGAGGAGCATGTTGAGGAGCCGATTCGGCAGGAGGCACCTCCGAAGACATAGGCTACCCAGGAGACTCCGCAGCATGCCGAGGAGCCAGTGCCCCAGTCTGAGATCCAGCAGGAGGTAGATGCGACCGTTGACCCTCACCATGAGCCTGATCAGTAGCATCGAGGAGGATGCTTCATCTTAAGTGTGGGGAGGTCTCTGTCGTCGTCGGTGGATTTGGTGAACACTTTTCGGACATTATCACTTAGTTTATCTTATTTTGCTTCATTTTGCACTATTTTGGGATTATTGTATATATTTGCTATTATGGATACTTTTATTTTGGTTGTTGCACGCTTTTATTATTGCATTTTAGCATTGTGGTTGTGATTTGAAAAATGTTTTGAATCGGTGAAAACTTAGTTAAACCCTTTGTGCACAAAAGATATTGCTTGATTAGAAAAGAGGGTAAACTAAGGAATTTTAGAATTTCTTAATCACAACATTACATTTAGGATATGCTTAGACAAAATGATAGAATTTCCAAGAAATTTATCTATAGGGCACCACCCCAATTGAATGAAAACTTGTGGAACTTGCTTGAATTCATACTTTTGTGGATCATGTTTTTGAGCTAAGAACCTAAGCTTGTGAGTTTTGAGCCTATTGGTGTGATTACATCTTATAACCACTTATTTTTCTTCTTGTGTGCAATTATTCTCTTCCTATGATTGTGATACTTGATTTGTTTAATTCTTTATGTCCTATTGTTCCTTGTATACATGCATTTATATGATTGAGGCCATCATTTCATTTAGCTCACTTACCCAAATAGCCTACTTTTTATCAACCTTTGTTAGCCAACTTTGAGCCTACGATTAACCCACTTGTTCTTAATTTAGCACATTACAAGCCTTGAAGCGGAAGACAATAAAAGTCCTTTATTTGGATCTTTGATTAGCTTAGGCTAGTGTGTGTATGCGTGTATCATTCAAGTGTGGGAACCTTGGGACATTGGGGGAATAAAAGGGTAGTTTGGTATTTTTATTGTAAATAGTGGGAATTGGGTATATATTCATGTGTAATGAATGTGAAACCTTATGCATTGATGCTCTTGTATATATTTTATTGCAAAGCAAAAAGAAAAGAAAAAAAATGAGAAAAATAAAAGAAAAAAAATTAGAAAAGAAAGAAAAAGAAAAGAAAAGTAATAAAAAGGGGACAAAATACCCCAAAGTAAAGTTCAATAAAAATCAATGCATAAGTGTTGTAAAATGAAAAGAAAATGCATGAGTATGTGAAAAAGTGAAGAATGGGTAGTTAGGTTTGTTTAGAATTGTATAGATTGCTATATAGGTTAGGTGGAAAGTTTAAGGTAATCAAAGATTCAAATTCAAGTCCACTTAACCATATATGATCCTACCTTGACCCTAGCCCCATTACAACCTTATGGAAAGACCTCATGATATTTGTATGCATTGCATTGAATAATTGTTGATTGTTAGATGAAGAACAAATCTTGAAAAGCATGATTAGGAGAGAATTGAGTGAATCAACCCCTAAACACTTGAGTGAAATAGAGCGGATACACATTCGGTGATGGTTCGATTGCTCAATTACATCTGTCCACCACTATCATCTATATTCATGCAAGTTTGTAAATCCTTTTGATAATTCAATACAATTGTGGGTTGGATTTGATTTTCACTGTTTGAGCCCTTTGTGCTTACATATATTCTCTTGGAAGTTGATGTGTTTTGACCAAGCATTAGCATTCATATAGTTAGTTGCATTCATTTAGATAGTTTAGTTGCATTGAATAAATGCCATACCCCTTTGCTTCGTTCTTTGTTTAAGCATGAGGACATGCTTAGTCTAAGTGTGGAGAGGTTGATAAACCCCTTTTGTAGGGTTTATCTTGTGTTGAATTTAGAGCATTTTGATAACCTTTCCTCACATTTATTCAATGAAATAGCATGATTTTGTTATTATCTCCGTACTTGTGCTTAGATGTGAAAACATGCTTTTTAGACCTTTAATTTGATAATTTTGATTCACCTTTGAGTTCCACTAGATGCCTTGATGTGTTTGCTAGTGATTTCAGGTTGAAAAGAGCTAGGAAGGGATCAAACGAGTGAAAGAAAAGCATACAAAGTGGAGAAATCATGAAAAGACAAAGATTTGAAAGAGCCCATGGGCGCGCACGCGCACTATGCACCTACGCATCATGTTTTATAGCCTTCGATGCCTTGCCTTACTATCACATATTTGACCCATGTCATCTTTTGCATTGAGTCTACCTTGTAACGTTTGCTTTGCAATCACACTCCTACCTCCACACCTTATGTGACAATCAAAGTATTTGAAAATCGTATATATATTTATATGATGAGATATTTTTGCTTCTTCCTTAAATGTGTCAAGGGTGAACTGTTATGAAATTTCTTTCGTTTTGTATCAATTTTTGAAGGCAAAAATTTGTATAAGGTGGGTAGAATGTAAGACCCAAAACCTTTAAAAAAGGGCTATCATTAGCTAATTTCAAATTCAGTGTTTCTGTAGCTTTAATTTCAGAAATTTCTCTATTAAAGAAAATTAAAGCAAGTTTTGATTTATTGAATTTGAAATAAATTGAGATTATTATCCAATTTTACAATTATTGGATTATTTTCTATATTCAAATTATAAAGTTGGTAGTTGTGAAATAATAAGGATTTCTATATGATTTGGATTAAATAATTAATATTTTAAATATTAATACTGCTATTTTGGAAAATAGAGAAATTAATTATATTATTTCTAATTTTTAGATTTGGACATTTTATTGAAAATAATTTGTATAATTGAGGAGCAAATAGTATTTTTTCATATACAATTAGTGTTGGATTTACATTGGGTTTTAATTACTATATTATTCCCAATTTTATGTGAAATTATCATAATGCCCTTAACCCTAATTTTCAAAATGAAACCCTAAAACCCTAACCCGGTTATCCGGTTTCCCCATCAGCAACACACTTCCCCCCTTTCTCCAATTTGATGTGCAGCAGCAGCAATGTTTCCCCCAGCACACCCACAATGTTTCCCCTCTCTGAACCCAGCAGCACCAACCCACTCTTTCCCTTTCTCAATCATGCGCAGCCGCAACGCATCCCAGCTTCCTTCACCACGGAAGAAAGAAACAGAAGAAGGAAGGCAGGGGAGGCCTTGCCACCGTCGATCCACCACGCTGGAGTTCGCCGTCGAGCTACTTTGCGGCGCCGTCCATGGAGTCACTAACTCACGCCTCGCCGCCATCGCTGCTCTAAAAGGGGCTGTAGTGGTTGCCATCGAGCTTGAATGAGAAGAAAGGACGATGCTGGGATTGAGACAGAGGCAGAGGTGTCGTGGCATAATGAAGGAGGTGGGCTGTTCGGGTTGCCATTCGCGCCACCGAGGTTGAGCCGTAGTGCCGCCGTCACGCCATTGACTGCCACTACTAGGGCTTGTCGCCGCCACCTTACCACTGCCGGCAAGCACAGAGGGAGAGAGAAATCGGAGAAGACCCGAGGAGAGACAGAGAGGCCGAGGCTGAGCTGGGGTTCAGCCACCATTCCCAGCTGTGCTCGCATCGCCGGTGCCACCTTTGCCAGAGCTGCCGCAGTCAAAAAGGGGTTTCGACTGCCGTAGGTGTCGCTGTCGGAAAAGGGAGCTACATCTCTGTGTTTCTGACCGTCGGGAGTGGTTCTGTGACTTCCGGGAGCACCGCTGGAGCTTTTGTCTACTTTTGCCGTCGTCGGAAAATTCTATCGGTAAGGGTTTTACGTTGGTTCTCCTTTCCGTTGAGTTTCTGGGAACCTCATTGTCACTGCATATGGTTCAGGTCATCGCTGCCGCTTGAGGTGGCTGCCGGGCTGCCGCCGAACCAGTTCAGAGACCGCCGCTGTTTCGATTCAGCCGTTCCTTCTTCGGTTCGGTAAGCGTTTTGATTTGAAAGCTCTTTTGTTACTGTTCTGTTATCTCACACTGAGGTTTATGGCGTTAATTGCTATAAGATTGAGTTTCGGTTGTTATATGTTGCGATTAGAGTTGCTATGGTTATTGCGAAAGTGGCTGGGAGCTGAGGTTTTGGTTGCTGTCAGTTCGGGTTGAGGCGAAAAGGACTCTGTGAGACGTTTGGGTTATAGAATTTGCGTTTTGAGGTAGGGGCGCTTTCCAAAAAATATATTCTTATATATTGGAATTATTACATATGGATACTGATGTGAGAGAATGTGTATTTGGTGATTGTATCGGCCTTATGTATGGCTTGATTTGCCTTGGTTGGTTATGAACGTCTGTTGGTTGAATTGTTGTATGGTTTTGTGAAACGAAATGCTTTTCAAGTTGATTCTTTTAAAGATTTGAGATCGAGTTTAATCCGTTGGGAATTGATTTGAGTTGAGTTGATTTTCTTGAGAATGTGAAAAATAGAATCCACTCTTGAATTCAGCCTGGCTTGCTTTAAATGATCTGGTTTTTTATGAATGATTGTTACTAAACCGTTTCTTTGAAACTTTAGAAACGAGTTTATTCGGCTGATAATGATTTGATTTTTGAAACGGTTTTCTTGGAATATGGAATTGAGATGACTGTTGGATTTGGCTTGCCTTGAACTGATTTTGGATTTTGGGCTGTTGAAAAGGATTGTGGACGATTTGTTGGGACCCAAACCGGGTGGCAAAGTCCAAGTTTTAGGGGAGATGCTATCGAAATTTCTATAAAATCCGAGTCTTTATTGGAAATGTTATTTGGGGAAATCATGAGTTTAATGCCTTCCTATTTACTTGGAGGATTGTGAAATTAGGGCTTCTTTATTATCTTTAATTAAAACAATTATGAAAGCGATGAAGCTACGCTTTGAAAGAATTATTGAAAAGAGAATCTTGCTTTGAGGCTATTTTAAAAAGGTAAAACGGATTTATGTTTTCTCTATTAAACATAAAGATTTTTCCCTTGGAGGAGTTTTTGTGATTTTAAAAGGATTTGGATTTCAATTGATGAACCTCATTATTCTGACGTTTTAAATAAGCTTCAGAGTATACTTTGAACTCTAGTTTGACACAACAAAAATGATTCTCTTAGCAGTTTGAGATGCTTCAGATTTAATTATGGAATTGAAACTGGTTTTGTTTAAGTAAAGGAAATGGCTTTGAAAAGAGTAATTGATTACATGACTCGGTTTGGCTTAGATCATATTTTGTTACTCAAATCAGGAAGCCAAGGTTTTAATGATTTTAAGTGAATTTGAGGAAATGAGTTATGTTAATCTCCCCTAAAGACTTAGGACTCTGCCAAGGAACTTTTGTTATAAAATCCCATTGTTGAATGGATGATTTTGAATGTTTCAAAATAAATCTTTAACTTGCCATGGTAATGAAAGTTTGGAAAGAGGATGCCGAGAGTGGCATTATTTTCAAAAGGGAATTTACCTTGAGTAAAAGTGGCTTATGAGCCTGAGATGATTTGAGAAATGAGATCTTTAAAGCCAAGGCTGAAAAGAGTTGAAACTTGATTTCAAAGTGAAATGAATTGAGAAAAATGATTTATGGCTTAAATGCCGATTTTATGAATTTAATGATTTTGAATGGTGGAAATGCTGTTTTATTATGGGCCGGAATGGCTGTGTATGATTATCAATATTGGCTGGTTCTGGATTGAACCGTGAGCCGGATGGCTGAGATGGATATTGATCCATGGCTGAGAATGAATGCATATATGCTGAGATATTGATAATTGTGATTTTGCACTTCCACTATCTGAGAAACGAGTTTCCTTGGGTAGTAGCAGTGGCTAGCCACCACGTGCTCCAGGTTGAGACTTGATACTCTGCTGACCCTATGTCGTAAGGGTGGCCGGGCACTGTGAAAGCCCCAGATGAGCTCGCCCCCGTGAATATACACCAGTGAGGGTGTTGGATATGGATCATGATTATGATCACGATTATGTTAAGTATAACTCGAGTTGGGGATGCACGACAGAGGGACAGTCCAATGGTTAGCTACCAGGACTTGTCGGGTTGGCTCTATAACCGACAGATGATATCATCAGCCACTAGGACAAGCATGCATCATATGCATCTATGTGACATTGTTTGGGTGTGCATATTGTACTTGGTTTGCCTTTGTGACAGCTTGTAATTAACTGCTAATTGTTCTACTTGCTGTAATTGTTTGTTTGTGCTTGAACTTCATATCTGTGTTTGCAACTGAGACTCTGTTGGATTGTGGTGATTGGTTGTTGGTTGGATTTGTTTGGGCCTAGGGCCGTGGTTGAAATGAGATGGACCGATGGTTGGTTTTGGTTTTGTGTTCTGGTTTGGAAGAATATGAAAGGCTATTTTGGTTTAGCATAGATAAATCGTTTTGAAAGGCTTTTGAGTTTTTGAGAATTGAACTGTTCCTCTTTCAGAAAAGATTTCCGATTCCTCTTTTATTGTAAATCGTTGTTTTTGAAAAGAGGCATAAGATGGTTATTAATCACTGGTACGGTTTATCTTCACGTATCCTATTACAGTAATTCCCAAAAACCCTCTACTGAGAACCCTTTCGAGGATGATGTTCTCACCCCCCTACATTTTCCCCTTTCAGGATATGGGCACAGAAGTCACGAAGAGTTTATTTAGTTGTTGAAATGCTCTGTATTGCTTTAGACTATTATTTATTGTACCCTCGCTTTTATCTTGATATATTCTGTAAGAGGGATAGGGATTGTATTGGCTAATGCTTGTAATGCAATATATATATATATATATATATATATATATATATGGATGTACTCTTTATGAGTTTTTGTAAGATGTATGGTATCTATGGATGTACGTTATCGAATAAAAGTATTTTTGAATCGGTATTGCAGTTTAAAGTTTTAAACGGGCTCATATTTTTGTATTGGCTAATGCTTGTAATACTATATATATATGGATGTACTCTTTATGAGTTTTTGTAAGATGTATGGTATCTATGGATGTACGTTATCGAATAAAAGTATTTTTGAATCGGTATTGCGGTTTAAAATTTTAAACAGGCTCATATTTTAGTATTAAATAATATAAAAGTCGTCGTAATGTCCGAGCTATCAGAGTCGCGCAGCCGGAAGCGTGAGCTTTGGTAGTTAGGGTGTTACAGATTTTAGTGTAGATTTTATTCCTCTTGGCCTAGGTGGAGTAATTAGTGACGCTTGAGTTATCTAATTCCTTTGTTGATTGACAATTAGAAGTTGCTAATTGATTTGGATACCACTAAAGCTAGTCTTTCCCTTGGGAGTTGGCTAGGACTTGTGGAATCAAGTTAATTCATCCACTTGACTTTCCTCCATGATTAGAGGTTAACTAAGTGGTAGCAACAGACAATTTGTAGTCACAATTGAGGAGGATAACAAGGATAGGACTTCCAATTCTCACAACCTTGCCAAGAGCTTTTCTAGTTGTTAGTTTATTTTCATTTCAATTTATATTTCTTGTCAAAAATCTCAAAAACCCCAAACATACTTCATAACCAATAACAAGACACTTCATCGCAATTCCTAGGGAGAACGACCCGAGGTTTAAATATTTCGGTTTATAGATTTTAGGAGTTTATACTTGTGACAAACAATTTTTTATACTAAAGGATTATTGCTTGGTTTAGAAACTATACTTGCAACGAGAATTCATTTGTGAATTCTAAACCGTCAAAAGTCCGTTCATCAAGTAGTGCAAAGACAGAAAGAATAAGCTTTACCTTTAGGTTACTACTTCTTCATTATTTTATTCCAAATTAACGTGAGAGCGACACCTGGCTTAATGAGCCACGCCTATTATACAAGTAATAGATTCCATGTAATTATATTAGAGGCTACGGTTAAAGAGCTGCATGCACTACAGACAAGAGATTCTTTGAGATGTTGCTGTGACAAGTATAATGCACTATATATTACGGCCAATCTAATATTTTTACAAAACATTTAAAAGTAGATTGTCATGAAATTACTCCCTATTTCAACAAGAGATTCTTCATAATAAATACTTTGTCATTTTTCCCGCCTTTAGGCACCTTTAACTATTTCTCACCTAACTTAGTTTAGATCAATCAATATAATCTTTTGCTTTTAAGTGATTTTTTCTCTCAAATTATATATGCTTAAATTCTAAAGTAATTTTTGAGATCGATATTGTGCATTAAAATTATCTTTGAAATTTTAATTACATCAATTATATTTTTAAAATTGGCAAAAATACACATTAATCTCTAACTCATTTTCTGTTAATAGTGTACTGACGTGGCTTAATAACATGGACCGTTAGTAACATGTGTCACTTTATAGTTTGTCCATGTATAATGGTATAATAACGGATCGATTAGTGACATGTGGCATACTAACATGGACGATTGTACTAACAGTTACAATACTATTTGGCCACGTGTCAACTTATGCCTCGTGTCATGACATTATTCGTTCATGTGTCATCCGTTATGTTATCTTTGTATATACACCAAATTGGCCCTTACCTTTGTATTAAGTTACTTATTTTAGTCCCTAAAATTGAATGTCACCAAATTAGTCCCTTCAATTTTTTCTTTTTTTTTTTTTTTGAAAATTCAAAATTCTCAATATCTTTAAATGCACTAATTTCAATTCTATTTTTTTACATATCGTTTTACTTTTATAAAATGTTTTTAATGTAAAACTCGAGAAATTAATAAATAATTATTCAATAAATTAATTATTATTTAAAGAAATTAGAAACTTAAATTTTATTGTTTAATGAGATAGAGATAATTAAAATAAGAATTTTGACACTATTTTCAAAAATTTTGGCCCAAAATTGAACTAAACGGACCAAACCGATTGAATCAGGTCCGTATTGGACCCAAGGCCCAACCAACATCACATTAATGAATGAACTCATCCATTCTCATCCCCATATTATGAGCTTCACACTGTAAACATAGAGGGAGAAGGGGGAGACCATTCAAAAACCTAACCTCACATTCATTCTCATATAACTTTTTATCCGGAGCTCCGATCGCCGTACCGTTTGCGGCCATCCTATTACCGCGACGAGCTTTACAAAACCCATAGAACAATTTGGTAAGTGCCTCACTGTTTTCTTCTCAGCCTCCCTCCCCTAATTTCAAAAATTTATGAGTGTATGTGTTGAGATTTGGCTAAATTTTGATGTCTAGGATTGTATTGACCTTGCAAATTTGTTGGCTCTTGCTTTGATTCTCCCTTGGTAAGGTGAGGACAACTCTAACCCTTGTAAAATATGCATTTAAGTGAAAGTTTTATTGATTTAATAATGTTCATTGGTATTAGATTGAGTTGTGGGTTATTTGAGGCTTGTTGATGGAATTGGTGGTATCGGAAAGCTGGATGTTGGGTTGTGGTAGCTGAGTTTTCTGTTTGGTGCATGTTTTGGAACCTTAGACTTTGTGGAATGGTACTAGTAGAGGTGTTCCAAATTTTACGAGAAATCGGCCAAGGTATGGTTTAGGTTTTTTGTATTCAATATATAATGTCTTGTAAAAACTTAGGTTAGATGACTATAGGATAAGTGGAAATGTAACACACTATCACACAGAGCTTTACGCTTAAGTCGTAAAATAGAGGTGGTGATGTATTACGACTTAAGCGTAAAGCTCTGTGTGGTAGTGTGCTACAGGGAATGCATGAATATGTTAATTATTTAGTGCCTTGATGAAATTTGTGAAATAGGTAGTGATTGATGTTGGTAATAAAGATAGAAGGCTATATGATGAATTAGTGATGATTAATGAGGTATTAAGAGTGAATATATATATATTATATGTAATGAATGATGATGATCTTGTTGGTTAATTGAGGAATTGTGTATAAGATTGTGCAAAATTGAGGTATGGTTGATTTTAGTAGGATGTGGAGATTTTTAATGCTATAAATGGTATGTTGTGGTGCTATTTATATAAGTGAAATGTTGGAATTGAGTTTGTTTTGGTGAAAATAGAGGTTTATGAACATTTGTGAAAAATCTTATTTTTGGCCGAACTTCGACGAGCCATAACTTGGCTTCCGAACCCCCAAATTCTTTCAAACTTATTTCATATGAAAATTGGGTCCGTGAAGTTACGCCGTTCGAAGAACGAATGAAAAATATTTTAAAACGAGAAAGTTATGTGCGTCAGAAGTTCGGTATGTAAAACTAAAATTCTGCATACTTAGCCATTTTGACTAATCTGCAATGTATGCGTACGCAAATCTCCCCATACGCGGATGGGCATTTTTGTTTGGCATGTATGCGTACGCAGACGAGGTAATACGTACGCGTGATGGGCAAAATGCACTCCCACATGTACGCGTGACCCCCCGTTTTCAGAAAAAAAAAATGAACGCCCACGCATATGCGTGACCCCTGTTCAGCAAACATAAATTTTGTATTTTAAAGCTTAATTTCGAACCTCTAAACCTTTATTTTTACTCTTTTAGCCCCTAAACCTTAGCGGTATGTCTAGTAATAAGATGAAGTTAGGAAAAGGTGGTAACTTGAGATGAAGAAAGATTTTTTAAAAGGTAATATGTGATTCGAAAAGATGATACTTGATCTGACAAAGATGATGAAAGTGGTATATGAGGCAATTAAGAGAGTAATGTCATATTGCGAATGATGTATGAGATAATTGATGATATTAATTAATTGGGAACAATGAGATGAGCTATGAATTATTGTTGAGAATGAAAATGATATTTTTGAGATATAATTGATTATCATTGAGATATTCGTTGACCCCCTGTACGTAACATGTGATCGGGCACGCTAACTCCCCGGGTTCCCCCATCGGCATGCATATATGAATATTGTTGAGCTTGGAGTGTCATCTCCCCCATGTCAGCTTGGGATTCTTCCCATGAAATATTATTGAGCTTGGGGTGTTGTCTCCCCCATGTTAGCTTGGGTTCCATCCAATGGTTTATTTTTTAGCTTGGGAATGCGCGTACAGAGGGACTGTCAACGGTTAGCTACCAAAACATGTCGGGTTGGCCATGTAACCAACAGTTGATATCAACAACCATAGACCATAGGACAGGCATACATCATGTGCATTTGTTTGTTTGTCTTGGTTTGCATTCTTGGATTTGCCTAATTGACATTCATGTTTAACTGCTATGTATTCTGTTTGCTGTATCTATAAACTACCTGTATTTTCTTTGTCTGCTTGCTTGTTTATGTGATTCCACGGAGATGGAGGTTGTGGAGGAAAGTGGATAATGGAGGGTTAGGTTAAGGTTTTGGTTAAGTTTAGGAATCTTTAGAAAACCACCCTCGTTTATCGATACTGTTTTATGTCTTTAAGTTTTATACTCTGAGTGTCAGCATTCTAGGATTGCCTCTGGCATCCCCATGACCTTATATCTTATGTATGTGGCCCCTTTACCATGTTGAGAACCCTGGTTCTCATCCCATACGATATTATTGTTTTTCAGATGCAGGTCGAAAGACACCTCGCTAGGCGTCTGGAGTTGTCTACAGTGAAGTGGGCTTTTGGGATTTGATAATTTGTTCCATTTTGTTATATCTATATGTATAGACTCTCCCTATGTATATATCCTTTACTATTGCACCTCATAGAGATTTATGGAGAACTAGGGTTACTTTTATGTATTTTAGGTTATGGTTCCTTATATGTATGTATATGATTATTCTCTGGCCAGCCTTAGCTTTGCAGGTTGAGTTCGGAGCTTGATATTCTGTACTCTTAACCCTCTACTCTTGCTTTTATATATATGTTATGAATCTTAGCTTTCTTCGTATGCAAGTTACGTTATTTCTGAGCGTTGCACTTTTAATTTTGCGATTTTGTTTTACCTATTCTTCATGGCTCCTCGTATATTATATTCTTTCTATTATCATATGTATATATATTTTATTTTAGAGGTCGTAATACCACACCACCTCTGTTTTTACGACTTAAGCATAAAGCTCTATGTAGTAGCGTGTTACATTTAAGATATGTTTTAGTTATACAGATTTTTCTATAATAATTTAACATTGATAAATTTTGTAATATATAAATGTGTTATTTTAAAAAAAGACTTATATGATTGATTAAACACGCTTTTCTCATTTTCATCCAAAAACATGTGTGTTTTTAATGAAAAATTAAGAATAAAAATACACTCTCTTTTTTTTTGGTTCATATGAAATACACGTTTTTTGGCCTTAATTTTTTTAATCAATCATATAATTCTTTTATAAATAACAAAATTATTGTTACGAGACATACTTGAAATCATTTGTTTGTAAATAGACTAGACAAAAGACGTCGGAGATGGCACTGAGGGTGCTTGAAATATTTTTATGTCAACTCCAACATGGCGGTTGGAGGTACCTACAAGGGACTTCAATACCAAAGTCAATAATAGTTTAAGTTGGCTTATGTGATAATTGGGTTGAAAAATACTTGAGTTTATTGGGATATTTATAAGTAGAATTATCTGAGTAAATGATGTTATTTAAAGCGAATGTGTGATTTCTTCCCTTATTGTATAAAAAGTTAGTCCATGCATAATTATTAATATTAAATTATTATTAAAAAAAATGTAAGATTAAAAATAAAATCTTAAAATATTTATTAATAGAACTTATATTTAAATGACATGTAAAAAAAATAGAATTGAAATGAGTGCTTTAAAGATATTGAGAATTTTGAATTTATAAAAAATAGAAAAAAATGGGGAAGGAACCAATTTGGTGCACAACATTTAATTTTAAAAGCGACTAAAATGAGTTACTTAATGCAAAATTAGGTACTAATTTGATACATCTACAATAATAATATAGCGAATGATATACATGTAACACCCTAACTTTTAGCACCTCATGAGTTACTTACCTCTAAACCTTTTATTTTATACTATCTTAATTTAGTATTGAACCTTCACGAATATGAACTGAAACTTTAATTAAGAAAACGAAAGAGGACTTTATTTTAAATCACTTAATCACAACAGTATATATATTCACACAGCTTTATATACATAGACTTATTCAAAGAACCTCAATTACAAGTCCTACCCCTCTAAAAACCAAAAGAATAAACGATGAGGAAAAAATAAATTCTAGAAACTCAACTCATAAATATAATCTTCTATGCTCCTGTAGCTCCGCACTAAATATTCACACCTGTAGCTGAAATGGGGTGGAAATAGGGGGTATGTAACAACCTAGTTTTTGGGTATACAAGATCTTTTCTGAAGATATATGATTTTCCGGAAGATCAGTGAAGGGAATATCTTTGCTATATAATCAAGCACCTCAATTTACATCATTATCATGTCATCACTAACTAGAACCTCTTTTGAGGCAAACTCGACAACGCGGTCGCGAAGAACCTAATTTTTTAACCGTATCGGTTAGGAGCTTTTGATTATGGTTTCCATAAATAGTCTCAGTTTGACAAACCAGGCTTGATTCATTAGAGAAGAGAAATAGTAATATGATATTATTATTATTATATTAATATTAGAGATGCTTGAATAATATTATAATATTATTTGATCTGTTTTAGTTAAAAATAGGAGATCGGTTTAACCGGGTTCACAGTCTACCGGTGTAGATTAGCACCAACACTCTCGGATGACTTTAGCAATGCTAATATCTTATCATACATGTTCTTCTCATATTAAATATGTTACTAGTGTCATTTATACTAGTAGCTCAGAAAAGAATTTTCAGAGGTGTTTTTACGTGTGTTCTGATACATCTAGTTTTAGTAGTTATACACCTGAGATATTTTAATATTATTTTAATCCACCTCTAAGGTAACCAATCAAAGCTCACCCTACACCCCCAAGACACTCCAAGAATGGTCATATGCTCCCTTTGGCCGAAAATGACAAGTGAGAAAAGAGAGAAACTTCCGTGACACTTAAATCTTCAAAGCTTGATTTCTTCTTAACTAAAACTCAAATCAAAATTTTAATCCAACCAAAATGATCCTCTCTTATTTCTCTTCATAACCACATAATTTATCAAGGCTGAAAATCAGGTGAGATGGCTGTCTCCTTCCCTCTTCAATTTGGTTTTTAACACACATGCATAAACATGTGTTTTCTTGATGTTCTTCCTTAGATCTCTTGCTTAGCCTGACTTGTGGGCCAAATATCTTCAATTTTCAGCATGTTTAAGGTGAGGAATACTTTCCTAACATGTTGATTAAGGTTCGATTAGTTAGGGTTTTATAGATTCAAAGTTGTTCTTGATGTGTTTTAGGAGGAAAAAGTGCTCTAGGAACACTTGAAGTATAACCAAAATTTGGAGCAGAAAATCAAGGTAGAGTTTGGTAAAATTAATCTTGATTAATTGTGTTTGAGATGTGTGATTATGATATGGTTTGTTTATGCTTGAAATTGATTGTTTATATGAGTGATTCTTGTTGAAATTTTGGTGAAAATTTGATGAAATTTGATAATATATTCAAGCTATGAATTTTGTTCTTAAGGGCTATTAGAATTTCGAACCCTAACCCTCAAATTAGGGTTGAAATTATGTTGTAATCAAGTGGAACTTAAGGGATTTTAATGGCTGCTAATTTATTATGAATTATGGTAAAAATCAGTTACTGAAAAGATTGAAAAACGGGTGAAAACAGAGAAAGAATCTGAAGAATTTACGAAGAACACAAAGAACACTTTGAGTGTGATGAAGAATATTAAAGAAAACCTTTTAGATCTTAAAAATGGCAAGGTGGTAATTATTTTGGTATTTAAGGGGTTAATTTGTAAATATTAAAAGTTAAAGTGGTTAATATTAAAAGTTACGGGTGGTAAAAAGTAAATTTAATAAGCTAGAGGTAAAAGTAAGTTAATTTTAGAAAATTTAATAATAAAATAATAAATAATAATAAAATATTAAATAATATTATTTTATTAAAAATAATAAAATAATGCAAAAAGACAATTTTTCGTAAAAGCTTTAGAAAGACAACTTTAAGTGTAGAATCTCATAATTACCTTCATAAAACACTTAGGGAGTGGTAATAACATATTAGTGAGGAAAAGACAAAGGAAAGATAAAAAGTTGAAGAAAAGATAAAAATCGAAGAAAAAGTGGTAAAGTTTTAAAGACAGAAACAAAGGGTGATTAGTGAATAAACTAGGAGCAACATAGTTAGTATTTGAGTTGCGCCTAGGGTTAGGTATAATATGAAAAGTTAAACTGTTTTAGTATAGACTTAATGAACCTATACCTGGGACAAGCTAACTATTCATACCGAAATTTACATAAGCTATAAATACATACGTTAAATAGAGAAACCAGAGCAGAGTAAAGAGACAAAGAGAAAAGAGTAATCAGAGCAGAGTAAAGAGACAAGAGAATAGTGTAATATGATAAGGAGATTAGAGAACAAGTAGAGGGCCTGTTGAAAGGTCATTTGTTGCATTAAGGTAACTCCAGAGATATTTGTGTGTTCATCTGCTACATTGAGGCAGTCAGATAGATGGTGGTGCGACCACTGAGAATGCTTTTCTTGGATATTACTTAGTTATAATGCTATTCTGTAAGTCATAAGACTCTTACAGAGGTATCGAGAAAGCACATAACTAGCATATGCTCCTGTAAGTCAAAGGACTCATACAGTGAGTGTGTTGGGCAGATATAAATTAACTAGCTCCGCCTTACAAGTCAAAGGACTCTTGTAGTGGGTTGCTAGTGCCATCCTGCAAGTCAAAGGACTCTTGCAGTGGTTTTTCCCGCAAGTCAAAGGACTCTTGCGATGGGTATTGCCAACAGGGAAGCCTTACCTGGTCAGAAGACTCCGGGTAACGTCGAGAGCGGGTATGTAACCGATAAATGAGCTCATTACCTATACTAGGTCTAGACATGCATCACATTTGGTTGTGCATTTCTTCTGTTATGATTGTTGTATGTATGAATGTATGCTTTCCTTGTTTGTATTCCATTCTATGTGTCTGTGTTTTATTTTCTTATATTCTTCTGTTTGTGCTCTACTTTCTATTTTCTCTATTTATCTGTATCTTCTATTTACTGCTTCTCTGTATTCTGCTATTTGTCTGCTAAACAACCCAAAATTAATGAACTTAACCAATAACCCCGACCCTACTATGAACTCCCCAGTTCTTGCCCCTTTTCTCTCCCTTCCCCCTTCAGATGGAAGCATGAATACCCTTCCGTAGTTCACTGACGACCATTCGCAAAAAGGATTCTGCTCTAGGTATTCTTCTGAGTCTAGGGTGAATTTCGTTCTCTGTTCATATGTATATACTATGAGACCAGACAATGTTTGCACCCCGTTTATCTACGAACTTTAACCTAAGTCCTCCGTATGATGCTGCTGTTATGAGGCCACTCAATAAAGTACCACTGGTATGTTCTAAGCCGGTGTATGATCGTGCAGAGGAGTAGTAGAAGATGTTCCACCTTTTGATGACATTCGACCTGACTCGAGTTTTGAAGACTTAGAACGTACTTTCCCTCGCTTTAGTAGTTTAGAAGGACTAGGTGAGTATAGAGTCTAGGCTAGCTTGGGTGCCAGCTTAGGGACCTCTTGAATAGGTCAGGGACTGGAATGTTGTATCTACATATATGTATATAGCTATTACCTAGCTACTTGTAGGGGTGTTCTAACCAAGATCTATGTTCCAATAAAGACTGGATGACTAAATGTTGTCAACTGCTTGAGATGTATTTATGTGTGGTTGTATATAACTATTTTATCTGTTATTATTTGTGAATTGATTATGAAAGATTCTGTTTATTAATCCAAACGTTAAAAAAAAGTACCTCGCAAGATAACTACGCTTTTAACAATGAATCAGGCTCATATAATAAATAATAGATAATAATTAGGAAGACAAGTTGGTAGCACTCAATTTCTAATATGATTATGACGTACCAGAAATTGGGTCGTTATAGAGTAAGAATTGGGAAGTTCTTAGTAGGGTCAGGGTTAGAAGTTAAGTTCGTTTCATTATGTTCTCAGTCAATAACAACAGTCAACAAAGTATAATCCAACTCAGCAAATACAGAACATAGAATCCAATTACAAGCACACACAATCATAGAAAACATAATCACAAACAAATATGCGCAGACAAATATGATACATGTCTAGTCCTATGCAGGCCATGAGCTCATGTGTCGGTTGCCTACCCGCTTCCGACATTACCTGGGCACAAGTCCCAGATATGGCTTTCCAAATTCATACAGTGTGCATATAAGTCTTACAGCCAGGCCGCATACAGTGTGACTTTTAAATGTATTTCAATATGCTTACATCTATAAAATAGTTCTCAGTGTGTAAGCATCCCCACTATACATTTGGCATTAAGGCCCAAGCAAGGTCGTATCTGCTCTCCTGTATGTGGCAGACAGTCTTTTAAAAAATTTTTTGTTTATCTTTTCCCTCTGCTCTTCTGTGGTAGAGATCCTTTCGGTTAATATATTCTTTTCTTTTCTGTGATCTGCTCTCCTGTGGTAGGAATTCGTTAGATTGTTTTAATCTTTGTTCTCTGCTCTCCTGTGGCAGAGATTCCTTTAATTAATACTTTCTTTTCTTTCATATCACTCCATAATATGAATTACCTTCACATTATTCCCTCGCCTTTCCCTAAGTGTGTTATGGAAAAGAATTATAAAGTACATTAATTAAATTTGTATTCTCTAAAGCCTTTTAAAATCGCTCTGTTTGTGTAAGACCCAAAACCTTTGAAAAGTCTTATTATGATCAAGTCTCAAATCATATTGTTATTTATAGCCTTAATTTCGGAAATCATTTTTATTAAAGATAATTAAGGCAAGTTTTGATTTATTGAATTTGAGACGTGTTATGATTTTTATCCAATTTTATAATTATTAGATTATTTTCTATATTCAGATTATGAATTTGGCAGTTATGAAATAAGAGGGGTTTTACATGATTTGGATTAGATAAGTAATATTTTAAATATTAATACTGCTATTTTGGGAAAATAAAGGATTTAAGTATATTATTTCTAATTTTTGGATTTGGACATTTTATTGAAAATAATTTGTAAAATTGAGGGGACAAATAGTATTTTCTATATATAATTAGTGTTGGATTTATTTTGGGTTTCAATTACTATATTATTCCTATTTTTAATTGAAATTACAAAACTACCCCTAGCTTACCCCTAACCCTAATTTTGATACAACATTCCCAAAAACCCTTATCTTCATGCTGCGCAGCCAACAGTCTCTCCTTCATCCTCTTTGCTGTGCAGCCTTGAGATGAACACACACACACACAAAACAGGGGAGGAGAACTTCTGAGAGAGCTGAGGGAAAGAGAGGGGTCTTCACCCACGCCGCCATCGTCCTCACTGCACCTCACTGCGAGCTGCGCTTCACAGCCGCCCGCCGCGTCCTCCTTGTGCTGTCCTTCACGTCCGTCACCGCGAGCTGAGGGGGAAGCCGAGATGAGAGATTGAGAGAGGGAGACGGAGAGCTCGAGAGCCAAGGAAGGGGAGGAAGGCTGCTCCTGTCACTGCCGTTGAGCTTGCCGTCGTCCTTACTGCTGCGCCACCGTCGGGCCCACAATCGTGGAGGAAGCACAGCGCTGCCGTGGGTCCATTTCCGTCAAACTCGAAGGAGGAGGAAGGCCGATACTGGGCGACGCTGGGAGAGAAAGAAACGCGAGCTGGAGGAGCTGCGTCCAGTCGCCATCGACGCGCCACTGACCGCCGCCGTTCCGCCGCGCCGAGGGTCCCTTTCCTGCTAGATCTGCCGCCGTCAAGCATGAAGGGATGAGGAAATGGCGTCGTGAGTTGGGACTGATCCTTTTACATCCGTTGGATTTGACCGGAGAGGGAAGTGGTGACGGTGGTGGATGTTGGTGCTGGGTTAGCACCGCCACTGCTGCTGGCCGTTTCGAGCTGCTCCGCCGTCTCTGTCGCCGGAGAACCTCACTGCCGTCGCTGGAGGACTCTTCCGGTAAAGGTTTTAATTGAGGTTTCTGCCTTTTTGGATTTCGAGAAGGTTTTAATGTTGCGCGGTTTTTATAGTTGATCCACCGGAGCTTCTGGCCGCCGCCGGAGTTGTGCTGGGGCCGGTTCAAAATCCCAGCTGCTTCGTGTTGTTATTCCGGTAAGAAATTATGTTTCGAAAGCCCTACGTTAGTGTCCCATACGTGTATTAAAGCCTTTACGATATTAATGTTCCAGGAGTTTAGTAACTGAGTTTGCTTGTTGTAATTTAGAGCTGTTTATGCTGCTTCAAAAATGTGTGGGGCTGTGCTTTGAAGCTACCTTTGATTTCGAGTTGAGGCGAAAAGAACGTATGAGGCGTTTGGATTATGGAATTGCGTTTTGAGGTAGGGGCGCTTTCCAAAAACTATATTTTTATATATTGGAATTATTACATATGGATACTGATGTGAGAGAATGTGTATTTGGTGATTGTATCGGCCTTATGTATGGTTTGATTTGCCTCGGTTGATTATGAACGTCTATTGGTTGAATTGTTGTGTGATTTTGTGAAACGAAATGCTTTTGAAGATGATTCTTTTAAAGCTTTGAGATCGAGTTTAATCCGTTGGAAATTGATTTGAGTTGAATGGATTTTCTTAAGAATGTGAAAAATAGAATACACTCTTGAATTCAGCCTGGTTTGCTTTAAATGATCTGGTTTGATAAATGACTGTTGCTGAACCGTTTCTTTAAAGCTTTAGAAATAAGTTTATTCGGCTGATAACGATTTGATTTTTGAAACGGTTTCCTTGAAATATGGAATTGAGATGACTGTTGAATTTGACTTGCCTTGAACTGATTTTGGATTTTGGGCTGTTGAAAAGGATTTTGGAACAGTTTAGTTGGGACCCGAACCGGATGGCAAAGTCCAAGTTTTAGGGGAGGCGCTGCCGAAATTTTTATAAAATCCGAGTCTTTATTGAAATGTTGTCTGGAAAATGATGAGTTAAAGACTTCTACTATTTTATTTGAATTATCGAGAAAAGGATGATTCATGCTTTCGAAATGAATTAGTAAAGAGGAAATTGTGATTTAGTCTTGCTTCTTAAGAAAGGCATTGTATCTCTTTCAGGAGAAAGTTATTTAGATGAAACTTGTGTTTTAAAGCTGTTTGAATGTGAAAAGGGTTTATGCCTTTGAATTTGACTTGGGGGTTTCAATTAAAGAAGTTTCAATGACTTTGAAAGAACTTGAATGTCTATTGACAAGTTTCATTTTGAAATGTTTTGAGAAAGGTTTTAAGTACTCTTTGAATTCTGAATTTTCGCAAGACTAAAACAATTTTGAACAGTTGAAATGCTTTAGAATTTATCATGGGGGTTAAAGCTGGTTTTTCCTAAGTAAAGGAAACGGCTTTGAAAGAAGTAAATGATTACGTGACTCGGTTTGGCTTAGACCCTATTTCATTACTCAAATCGGAAAGCCAAAGTTTTAATGATTTTAAATGAATTTGACGAAATGAGTTATGCTATCCTCCCCTAAGGACTTGGGACTCTACCGGGGAACTTTTGTTACAAAAAGCCCATTGTTGGATGGGTGATTTTGAATGTTTCAAAAGGAATCTTTAACTTTCCATGGTTTTAAAAGTTTTGAAAAGAGGATGCCGAGAGTGGCATGGTTTTAAAAGGGGAATTTACCTTGAGTAAAAGTGGCTTATGAGCCTGAGATGATTTGAGAAATGAGATCTTTAAAGCCAAGGCTGAAAAGAGTTGAAACTTGATTTCAAAGTGAAATGATTTGGAAAAAAGTGATTTATGGCTTAAATGCCGATTTTATGAATTGATGATGTTGAATGTGGAAGTGTTGTTTTGTTGTGAGCCGGAATGGCTGTGTATGATTATAAATATTGGTTGGTTCTGGATTGAACCGTGAGCCGGAATGGCTGTGTATGATATGAATATTGGCTGGTTCTGGACTGAACCGTGAGCCGGATGGCTGAGATGGATGTTGATCCATGGATGAGATTGAATGCATGTATATGCTGAATCATTGATAAATGTGAATGTTGCACTTCTACTATCGGAGATAAGAGTTTCCCTGGGAGAAAGCAGTGGCTAGCCACCACATGCTCCAGGTTGAGACTCGAAGCTCTTTTGACCCTATGTCGTCAGGGTGGCCGGGCACTGTGAAAGCCCCGGATGAGCTCACCCCCATAAATATTCACCAGTGAGGGTGATGGATATGGATCATGATTATGATCAAGTTTATATTGAGTATAACTCGAGTTGGGGAGACACGACAGAGGGACAGTCCAATGGTTAGCTACCAGGACTTGTCGGGTTGGCTCTATAACCGACAGATGATATCATCAGCCACTAGGAACAGGCATGCATCATATGCATTTATTTGATTGTTTGGGTGTGCATATTGTACTTGGTTTACCTTTGTGACTATTTGAGATTATCTGCTACTTGCTCTACTTGCTGTAACTGTTTGTTTGTGCTTGAACCTCCTATCTGTGTTTGCAACTGGGACTCTGTTGGATTGTGGTGATTGGTTGTTGTTGGATTGTTTGGGCCTAGGGCCGTGGTTGAAATGAGATGGACCGATGGTTGGTTACGGTTTTGTGTTTCTGATTTGGAATAGTATGAAAGGCTATTTTTGGTTTAGCATAGATAAACCTTTTAAAAGGCTTTCGAAATATTGTTTTAAATCAACAGTTTTCTCTTTCAAAAAAGGATTTCAAATTTTCTCTTTTACTGTAAACTGTTATTTTTGCAAAGAAGCATAGGTCAGTTATTAATCACTGGTACGGTTTATCTTCACATATCCTATTACAGTAATTCCCAAAAAATCCTCTACTGAGAACCCTTTCGAGGATGATGTTCTCACCCCCTTACATTTTTCCCCTTTCAGGATATGGATGAAAAAGTCACGAAGAGTTTATTTAATTGTTGTGGAAATGCTCTGTGTTGCTTTAGATTATTATTTATTGAACCCTCGTCATTATCTTGATATATTCTGTAAGAGGGATAGGAATTGTATTGGTTAATGCTTGTAAAGTTATTTATATATATTTATGTCTATATATGGATGTACTCTTTATGAGTTGTTGTAAGTTGTATGGTATTTATGGATGTACGTTATCGAACGAAAGTATTTTTGGGAGTGGTATTACGGTTTAAAGTTTTAAACAGGCTCATATTTTAGTATTAAATAGTATAAGTGTCGTCGTAATGTCCGAACTATTAGAGTCGCGCAGCCGGAAGCGTGAGCTTTGGTAGTTAGGGTGTTACAGTTTGCTCTTCTCTAACTTATAATAATATTAATAATATCTTTACTAGATAATATTCTTAATAAAATAATAATAACAATAATAGTGATTTTTTTATTTCCCAACCTTATTAACTTGAACTTTAAATATTCTCATTATTCAAAATTTATTAACTTAAACTTTATTATTAAGATCTTATAAATTATTCTGTATCTTTAACCTTTCTAAAATATTTATATTTTTATCTTAACATATTTTATAATTTATTAAAATGTTCTTAAATATAATATAATTACCAAAATAACCTTGTATCTTTTATAAAATATTTATTTTATCCTTGAACTTCTTAATTATTATCCAAAATATCAAAAAAATATATAATTACAAAACTCACTTCAATTTTTATTAAATTACTATTTCAATCTCAAATATAAATCTTAATTCCCTAATTATAACTTTATCAAAAGACTGAACCTCGTTTTCAAAATTCTTCAAGTTTTTAGCTTGAGTTTTACGTCCGTTTTTAAGGTTTATTATTACTGATTTTTCACAGCTTTTCATTTAATCTCTCGGCCATCAAACCTCATCAATTTTAATTAATAATTCTCATTTACAACAGCCCCAAAATCATCAAAATAACTTCATGGCCGAACCACAATTCATAAGCAACAACAATAATTTGATAAAATTTTAACATAAAACTCAATCAAACTCAACAATAATCAATCAAACCAACATTCACTCATCCAATCCACTTTTATTGATTATAAAATTACCAACTCTATCTCCGTACAAAATCAAAATACTCGAAATTTTAGAGAAGTTTTCTGACCAAGCTGTCAAAGAAAAAAACGTCAGAAATTTTTTATGCCTGCTAAAACTTCAATTGACCGAACTCGAGGGGAAGGAGAGTCATGTCACTGTCAACTTCTACCGAATAAAAATGATACCAACACAGAAAGGAAAAAAATACAAACAATTTGATTGAATTAGATTTTTTATTAGAGTTACGAAAATTACGGTTCTCTCCATGCAAGTTCGGTCTCTCTCTCGCCTGTGGTATGAAAAAAAGAATGAAGCCAATTGAAGATAATTATGTGATTATATGATATTTAATGAATGAAACTAATGAGGTGTCATGGTCTTAGTTTGATCTATGTGTCCTTTCTTTTCCTTTCTTTAATGGTTCCGGCATAATGAAATAAAATGAAGAATGATAAGATTTTCATTGGTCGATCGATTTGTTAGGAAAGGTGTTATGTGTCACGTTTATGTTTATATATATATATTAAGCCACGTTTCTTTTTTTAATTTTCTTTGGTTTTCTTAATGGCTCTCACAAGAATGAATGAAACTAAGAAAATAATAATATAATAATAATTATTATTTAATAATAATAATGATAATATAATAATAATAGTAATAATAATAATAATAGTATATTAATAATAATAATAATATTTATAAAAAATTAATTTAATTTTACTTATTAAAATAATTTTTAATAAATAATTTAAATTAATAGAATAAGTCATAATTAAATTGTAGTTTAAAAATTTTAAAATTTTATTTAATTATTTTTATTAAAAATAATGTTTTAAAAACAAAATTTTAATATAATATAATAATTTATAAATAATTAATTATTTAATTTCTCATAATATAATAACTATTTAATTATGATGCATGGCACAACTATCTACAACATATTATGTGTCATTCATTAATTCGTCATTATATTATTACATGTGATAAATTATGTATGACATATGTCACTAACAATTTACGTCATTAAGCTACGTCAGTATATCGTTATTGAAAAATAGGTGATAAACTAATAGAATATATAAATTAGTATAATTAAAATCTCAAAAATAATTTTAATGTACAACGTCAATTTCAAATACCACTTCAGAGTTTAACTCCTGAATTACCCACTAACATACCATTGTATTGATAAAAAATTTAGGGAATTAGTTATTTGATTAAGTAAAAAATTTCACGGATGAAATTTGATAGATTACTTTGACTATTAATTCGATTAAAATTTGGACAATAACAACTGTTCTCCTATCTCAGTTATCAAAAGTGATTAATATTTGTTTTTTGTTTTCCTATTTGTTTTCAGTTATGTATATTTGTTAAGAACATTAAATTTTCTCCAACATCTATAAATTAAAAAAAAAATCCTTTGTTTGTTCAAACATATTTTCATTCTCTAAAATTATATTCTTTACTAATATTATTTTTAATAAATACATGTAAGCTATAAACTAATGAATGAGTTATTAAAATTCAAAAGCAATAATTAACTTAATAATTTCATATAAATACTTTAGTCATTTAATAAATTTTTATTTTCTAAAAGATTTAAAAAATACCCTTGTCGGATAGGTTCGTCCATCCATTTGTCATTTTGAATTGAAACTAATTTATGGTACAACATATTTTTTTGGGACATAAATACATAATTATAATAGAATTTGTTAGGGCCGAACTAATTTAATTGAAAGTGGCCGGACTAATTTATTCAATAAAAATAATTTTTGAAAATTTTTAGAGAATAAAAGTTTGGTAAGAACCAAAATAGGTTTAATTATTCTGTTGGTCCCTATAGTTTCACGAAATTTTCAATTAAATTCCTATACTTTTTTTCCTTTTAATTGAGTCCTTGCACCAATTTTTTTTTAATTGGGTCCCTACACTTTTTTTCCTTTTATTTAGGTCCCTATACCAATTCTTTTTTGTTTAGTTGGGTCCCTATAAAATTAAGCCAATTACTATTAAGAAGGACTTAATTGAAAAAAAAATTAGTGCAGGGACTTAATTTCACGAAACTATAGGAACCAACAGAGTAATTAAACCACCAAAATATTCAATATAAAATTCTTTAAAGATCAATTCGAATATTTATTCTAAATAAAATTAAAAGGTTATACTACTTGAAGGAAAATTGTTTTTTCTTTTAATAAAAAGACAAACTATCAAAATAGTACTCAAAAGTTTATAATGCTAATAAATAATTCCTAAAGATAGGAATGAGAAATAAACTCTTGAATATTTAAAAATATAACAAAAACAACCAATATGTTATATACTTTATATGTGGCAAAATAAAACTATTGTATTTTACAAAATAATTTATTCATTTGATCTGAATCTTTGTGGTGATATTTAAATAGTTATTTAATGGGCACGTACACAAATAATCTAGCAAAATTTTATCTCTAGAATTTTTTTTCAAAAAAAATTGATCATTTACAATAACAATTTTTTTAAAACAATTTACTTGATATAAAATTACCAAATCTTAAAGATGAAAAGATCTTATTTTTCTAATAATGCTTGTAAAAAGTTGTATCAAAATCTGATTTTTAAAGTTTTTTTAAAAATAGATATTTAACATCTAGCTAGTTATCTTATCGCATTTTTAAATCTTTCGAGAACTTATTTATTGTTTGCATCTTTTGAAGTTGTTTTTATTAGTAATGTGATTTTTTGAATTTGATTTTCATAATTTACCATAATAAAACGAAGAGTTAATGAGAATATTACCTTGTCTATGATATATATTAATTCATTCAACATGCCATTAATGCTAACACATTAAAAAAAATTTAAACAATCCCACTACGTTATCAATATAGGTCCTGCCAATTTCTGCAAACTTTCGTTGAGCTGGACCCCAAAGTCCAATAAAATTCAAAAAGCCATATCCCAAATTAACTTAGGTCAATTTTAGTGTCACTCATTTACCATTGTAAACTTAAATTGACCACTCCTCTACCGTGCAACCACATTCAAAACTCTCCACCTTCAGTGCCGTGCAACCTCTACTCTGTGCAGTCTTCGATGGTTGCTGCCGTCAACAGAAGTCAACGCCGCCGGTTCGTTAGACATCAACCGTCTTGATTTGCTCCGCTTAGGGGCCCGAGCGCCGCCGCCTCTATTGCATGTTGCCATCGCACCCTCGTTGATGACGCATCCTCCCGTCAAGCCTATGCCGCCCCCTATGGCGCCTCCTATCGTTGCGCCTTAACACACGCCGCGGCTGAAGTCTACCTACGTCCCACTGCTGTTCGACCTGTGAGTCCCCAGCCAGCGCCACTCCCTGCTTCGCGTCCTAGCCCCGTAGCGGGCCGTTGCTCCCTACTTCACGGCGGAGCACTGTCGTGCAACCTGTCTTTCCTCCGATGCCGGCGCTGCAATAAGAGATAAGTGCTATGTTACTATTTTCAGAAATCTAGACTTTTACAGGTTTCATATGTGAGCATGTCATTGGGTGTTACATTCATATAACATGGTTCATTAAAATTTTGGTTACTGTTAGACAAGGAAAAATGGAAACTAATTCGCTTATGTTTATATGTCTTTAATAAAACTTATTTTAAATGTGATAAAGGTGTATTTGGTATTGAAAATATCAACTGTATATTAGGAGCAATGTTTTGCAATGCTGATTTAAAAGGAGAAAGAAAAGAGAGGGAAAGTTTTTGTTATAATGGCAGCAATTGAATGTTACTACATATGTGTCTTTAGAGTGATGGTATATGCTGAATTGTTTATTAGTTTTGGTTTTGTACTGCTGAATTGTTTGTTAGTTGTAACCCTTGGACCTTTGATTGTTGTCATTAAGCAAAAAGAAGTAGTTTGATTTCCTGAAAGTATATGCTAAATCAAAATTTATTCTTAGGATTCACATATTTATTTTTTTCACAATTTTATATTGTATGTAAGATTTGTCGAGGAATAATCAGAGAAGAAGTAAAACATAGGGAAAGCAAAATAATAGGTTGTATTAGTGTGTGTCTTTTACTAAAAGTACTGACATATATATATGTTCCTTGCTCTTATGTTGTACTGATTGATATATATATACAATGTCATAACATTTCCTTGTGTCCTTTGAATTTATTTAGGCAGAAATGGTACTAGTTTGGTGGAGCCATTATTTTTAGTTAAATTATTCTTTTATAGGTTCTTAAGATGCTTTGTTTGATTAATTAGCCTACAAGAAGTTGTTAGAAATGAAGACAGTAGAGGTATCTAATTTTCTTGATATGTTAAGGAGTGCTTTTTCAGAAGATGTTTTTTTATTTTTGTTAAACACTTGTTTTGTTTTAACCAGTTAATACTTCGATGTGTCTTCTGTTAGATGTGTCTTTTGTTTAAATTTGAAGGTTATAAATTTGAAGTGCCAAAGTAATCTATCAATAAACTTGAAGGTTATATGATTCTAACCGGCAACCGGGTATTCTTCATATACATACCTATAAATAATAAATGTTACTCAGTGCTAGAATGATAAAATCAAAAGTGGAGTTCAAAGTAACTAACTGTTGTTAGATGCATTAGGAAAAGATTGTGCACCCTCATTGGGAGTAAATGCTTCTGCCAAATGCATTGGAAGCGTTGGAGTAATTTGTCTTTGATCTGGAGGTATCCGTAATCCTGCATGAAAAACCATCCATCCAAATGATCATCGTGAAATTAAAGAACATGCATACGAGGAGAATATTTAATATGAAAGTGTAGAGTTTTGATGAGTGGATATTTTATACGCTTTTTGGCATTGTTTTTTTTCTGTTTTTAGTATATTTTGTTAAGATTTATTATGTTTTCGTAGGTTTTATTGAAAAATTCACTTTTTAGATACTACTTTGAGCTTTTGTGTTTTTCATATGATTTTAGATGAATTTTGGATAAAATTGGCAAGTTTTGGCAAAGTCTGATTCAAAGGCGAAGAAAGGAGTGTAAATGCTGTCAAAATTTGACCTACGTGTATTCAAACAAACATTTCTGGAGCTACAAAGGTCCAAATAACGCGTTCTCAATGGCGTTGGTAAGCTAACTTCCAAACCTCCAGCAATATATAATGTTCTATACTTTTTTGTGAATTGGACAGTCCAAAACGGGCATTGAACGCCCAAACTACTCCTTAGTGGGCGTTCAACGCCCCAAGAGGACCAAGGCCAGCGTTGAACGCCCAAACCTGGCATTCAACGCCAGCAAGAGAGTTCAAGGCAGCATGGACATCCCTCTAATGGGCGTTTAATGCCCATTCCTCAAATTAGACGCCAAATTCAGCCCAAGACACTCACCTAAGTGGGCCCAGAAGTGGATTTTCGCACCTTTCTGCTTAGTTTATTTGACTTCTGTAATTTTTATTTATGAGATTAGTATATATAGACGAAGATCACCCATGTTTAGGATCTTCAGCCCCTCAAAACATATCACACGTTACTTTCTATACAGTATGAGCAACTAAACCTCCTAGGTTAAGGCTAGGAGCTCTACTGATTCCTATGGATTAATACAATTACTTTTCTACTTCAATCTATGTTTGATTCTATTCTATGATGCATTGTCGTTCTTCATCCTTATGAACTTGGGGTAGAATAAAAGTATGACTCCCTGTTCTACATGAGTTCTTTATGAGTCCTGACCCGGATAGTATTGAGCTATAGCTTGAGAGTGCATCATGGGTTCCAACAAGTTACTTGGGCTAATTGGGATATGTGACATGAAATCCCATTAGTCAAGGGTAATTGAGGTTCCTGCAGCTCTAAGGGCTAGAATCATAGAGCGTCATTCTCTGATCCAGAAAATCTGACCTTGTCTGTGGCATTTTGAGTAGGATCATGAAGAGATTGAATTGCGTGCGCTTCACCCTCTCTCAGATTGATCTAGCCTGTTCGGGTGTTTGGTTTGGACCTGAGGAGATTAATGACCACAACAAATGGCTTAATCACTTACTGCCTTGCCATTGAAGGAATCATTCATCATTGGAGTAGTTAGTATGACGTGTTGATCCAGAAGAATAAGCATATCCGAAGCCTTAACTGATCTCTCATTACTGTTTCTATGTTTTATTATTATTGCTTGTTTATATGCCTACAAAAAACAACAACTATCTTTCCATTTGCCTGACTAAGATCTACAGGATAATCACAGCCTGCTCAATCCAACAATTCTCGTGGGATTCGACCCTCACTCACCTGAGGTATTACTTGGACGACCCGGTGTACTTGCCAGTTCAGTTGTGCGAGTCACAAATTTGCGCACCAAGTTTTTACCAACATCTGCTTTCTCCATAATCCGCTAGTCAAAACATCTTATTGTGCACTAGTCTATAAATTACATCAAGTCTAATGCTACAAGCCTACAATAACAGGACTACCCTTATGAAAGAAAATTTGGAATTAGAGAT